>NW_028270139.1:63971345-64296345 GCF_037043375.1 Chiloscyllium plagiosum | reverse complement strand
GATTGAGGTATTTATTTACAACTACACTGGCAAAGAGATCTCTAGGTACCTTTTCACATGTCAACACATTGCACATTATTATGCCTTACCCTGCTCACTTTTACCACCCTAACCACAAAACTTTCTTTTTGGCTAAATACATATAAATAATGTAAGGACAATAGCATTCTTCTTCAGTTCAAATGATCAAAAAGAAAACTTGATTTGATATTTTCTAACTCTGCATCTAGTCCTGAATATCACTTATTTCTAATGTCACCAATCAAAATAGTTGTTAACAGCAGTAGAGCTTGAATATATCATTAATGCGGCTGAAATAAATCAGTGTATTGTTTTGTGCATTTCTTTTCAATGCAAGAGCTAAAATTAGAATTATTTTTCCTTCAGCCAGTTCAGGTAATCTGTCCAATTGGCTTCTTTCTCCTTCTGGATATCTGATGACAATACTATTACTGAGTAAAAGGAAATGACTTAGATACCAGCACAGTAACAGATGAGTAAACAGACTAGCTTCATAAATTATGCAATAGCAGCCTTACAATACACAGATAAAAATTTAGGTCATACAATAAAGTTCACTGAATATGAATGTAAGTATAAGAAAGTTGGGGGGGGGGCGGAACCTGGGTGTGAAAGACAATCAAAATCTGAGAGAGAAATGCAGGAAGAAAATACAGTGACTATTGCCGAAAGCAGGAATAAGGAATATCTGAAGAACTGACCCTTGATTCACTTCCACTCATTACAGTACTGAGCTACAGCTCAAAGATCTTAAAAATATTTCAAACTGTTCACACCATTATAAATAAATTTGTAACTGAACATATTAATCGTATGATTTGAAAGTAAAACTTACTTGTCTCAACTTGGTAAACTCCCCAATGTAGTCCTTGATTTTAATTCACACACTCTGCTTTCTCTCTCCCTTTCAGAATGTAATGTGAATCCTACAGCCCTGTACGCTGCCAATACTCTTCTTCGATCACATGACCCACCCAAATTTAGGGCGGGTGCAAAGGGGGAAGGGTGGAGTTATAAAACCCCTGGACCATAGTCCTAACGATACTGAGAACCTCTTCAGACTTTTTTGGTCATGGTACGACTATCTATAATTCTGAAAAAAACAATCTGACAAATTAACTTCGAGCTCATTGTGCCAATTTACTCAGAATAAAACGAGTAAAGCTTCTGTGATCTGCTGTAAAGATTATCTTAAATTCGTCTGTCAAACTACAGATCGTTTTTACAATAATGAGCCTGAAGGAAGTGGAAGAGTATGAAAGTGGTCAGAAGTCCTCCTTCCTTTTGTAATTATAAATCCTGTTTGAGCCAGAAAATTCAAAGAAGCATTAAGCCAGCAGGTTCAGTGAGAGGCTATTGAGGTTTTGCTGAAATGCTGTGTTAAAAGACTAGAGCTGTTGATGGAGATCTGCCAAGATTTTTGTGTAAAGCCTGACTAGAAGATTGCCAACAAAGCAAACGGGGACTGAACATTAGCTCACTCCAGAAAGTAGAATTGCAGCAAACAAGGCGTCGTTTTGACACGGGAAGTTTGTTATGATCTAGACCGCTGTCTCTGAAAGGACGGGGGAAGGAGACACCAAGACTTTTTCAAAAGAGAATTATATAAATGAAGGCTGAAAAAAAAAATGCAGGGCTGTAATGAAAGGGGAGGGAAATAGAATGAAGGTCTTTCAAGCAGTGAGCACACAAGCTTGATGGGACAAATGGCCTCCTCCATGATTATGGTGACAGAACAATATGCTCCGCAGACCAAAGTATTCAAACAATTAAAGCAGAAGCTCCGGGGCTAGGGTACATAGCCACGTACATAATTTTTGGCTGCACTGGTGATGAGTAAATATGTGACAATTCCCATTTTATGTGTGTTGCACGTCATTGTGCATTATGGTACAATAATATAAATAAGCCAAAGATTCTTGTATGAAGAATATATTGTTAACTGAATGTATGGTAACTCTCTTTAGTAACTTTCTTCGCTTGTTCAATATTGACCAAGATTTTTAGTGATGTGATTGCTACTTCAGGTGCGTCACCTGATGACCTTCATCATAAGGTCAGATATGGGGATGTTTGCTGATGATTTCAAAATCAGCACCATTCACAACTTCTCAGGTACTGGAGCTTTTTTTTCAATCAACCTGTTCAGAGATGTTATGACACACCTCTGGAAAAGAGGGGCCTTGAACCTGGGCCTCTTGTTCAGTGGTAAGAGCCATTCTGATCCTGACATCTATATGCACAAGTGGAATGTCCTGGACAACACTCATTTTTGGATTGATAACTGGTCATTAGCAATCACCTCGGAGATGTGCCAAGCAATGATAATCTCCAACAAGAGAGAATCCAACCATTATTGCCCCTTGACATTCAACAGTGTTACCATCATTGAATTCTCCTCTATTAATACCCTGAGGGTTACCATTGACCAGAAACTGAACATGACCTGCCTATACAAACTGTGGATACAAAAACAGGCCAGAGGCAGGGCATTCTGTGGTGAGTAATTCACCTCCTGGTTCTCCAAAGCGTATCCACCATCTTTAAGGCACAAGTTAGGAGTGTGATGTAATGTTGCCCACCTTCCTGAATGGGTGCAGCTCAAACAACACTCAAGAAGCTTGATACCATCCAGAGCAAAGGGGCCCACTTGATTGGTACCCCAACCATCACCTTCAACATTCACTCACTCCACCACTGATGCACAGTGGTAGCATTGTGAAACATCTATATGATACAGTGCAACAAGTCATCAAAGCCCCTTTGACAGCCCTTTCTAATCTTGCAATATTGACCATCCAAATGGAAATACCACCATCTGCAAGCCATATACTATCCTGATTTTTATCACAACTCTTTCAGTGCTAGTATGTCAAAGACTTGGAAATCATTTCCCAACAGCAGTGTGGGTGCCACTACATCACATGGTGTGCTGCAGTTCAAGAAGGCAGAGCACCACTATCTTCTGCATGGCAGTTATGGTTGGGCAACAAATGCTGGCATAGTCATTGATGCCACATGCCATGAACACATTTTTAAAGAAGGCTACTTAATGGCCTCATGTGGGTCAGGAGAAGCTACCAGTAGTTTCACTGTAACATTGTGGAGAGAAGGTGAGGAAGGCTGCTGAGAAGGCTATTTGAGGAATTTTTATGGGCAGCCACTGCCTCCAGCCCTACCTGCAAACCCATCGACCGAAGAATGCAAAATTCTGCCGTGATAATTTAAAACCAAACCAAAGTTTGTATTGGCATGAATGAATAGTCCCCTGATAAGTGTGAGTTTGCAGTCTTCTGTCTACTTTCTCCCAAGTTTACATCTTGATTGTGCTGATAACATTGGTCTTTACAGCTACTCTCACTGGCAGAAAGTGCAATGTCGAGAGGTCAGTGAAGAGAGGAAAGGAAGACAATGAAGAACAGTAGTGTGAGAATAGAATACATGCAACACTCATTTCATACCACACAGTGAAATATTGGATTTCATGAACCATTTTCATTGCCTGTGCACATCAGTGTAAATTAGTGGCAGGCAGAACACCTTATATAGTCCGCATGTGCTCCTTTGACCAGCTCAGAAGGTTGTAAATACATGTTAAAGTTATCCATTCCAATGGAGCAAGGCTATGAGGCCATGATGCTTTGGATACATGGTGTGTGTGTGTGTGTGTGTGTGTGCGCGGCGGGTGGAGGGGGCAGTGGTGTGTGTTGGTTTCTTCTACTGGATCTCCATGTTCCACAATATCTCAGGTTCCACAAAAGTCCTCAGTAACAATTCCACGAAAGAGTTGAACAGGAGAGTGTTCTCCTTGGAAGCAATGTCACAGAGTCAAGGCACCACTGCACTCTTGTGTTTCTGCTAGAAATATCCATTGATGCTAAAGTGGCCAATGTTCGTTGGCCAATCTCTTGGATTCTGCTGCCGAAAGCATTTCTCTTGTAATCCTGACTGGAACTTTGACTGGGAGAGGGAGACCCAACTCAAATTATAGTGATGCCAGTCTCATAATAGAGGACTTCATTCCTGTAGTTAGACGTTGGGTAAAGGCGAAAGTTGAAACTGCTTAAGCTACAGTCACAGTTCAGTGAGGAGAGAAAACATGATGTTGAGGTATCAGTGTTGACAAATGCCAGACCAAAACCAACAATGCAATTCAAGGAAGGGCAAAGTCTATAGTGGAGTAGTAGGATATCAAGCCAAAAAGATAAAAAATGAAAGTTAGATAAAGGCAAGCCATGTACAATCTGCCCAGAGATATTGTAAAAGCTGAAGAGAATGTGAAAGTGACCCAGCCACTATCTATCAAAACAGTTTAAGCTTCAACCTACCCACTTCATAAATGGACAGATTGGTGCAAGGGTTAACGTGCAGAAAGAATATGAATAAATTCATCGTGTCTTCAAACAATATAAGGGATTCTGACATTTTTGATGCTTTCAACCTAGGTTTTTTTTTAAACACACCCAGGGCCCATCCTTGCCTTTGCCAGGTGATTTCTGATCGGTGATTGATGGGCTGAAGCCTTTCTATTTGGAGCTCTCTAAAGTTACACGTGTACAACAAAAGGAGAAAAGAAACCCAGGTGCTGATTTTAAAGCTATCCACCTGGTGGAAACTGGGCGGCTCAACAGTTTAGGTCAACCATGTCCTTTCTGCCTCTTTGTCTTTTATCTTAACTGGCTCTTCTGAGCATAACTGGCAAGGAGTTCAGTGTGAGGTCACAAGGGTCCTTGTCATTGATGTGGATTGGGATCTGGTAATATCTGTTATTTTAATTCTAACCTGAATGAAAACCACTGTCATTTTCATGCTAGGCAAAAACTAGCTGAAGAGAGTCACAAGCAGGATCTTTTTCAGACTAAACTTTGTGCTCTATTTCATGAGGTCAGGAGGAGTAGCTATTCCAATCTGTCTTCCCCTTCATGAGCTCCACCTTCCTCCCCTCCCCCAAAACCTCAGCTCAGGGCCAAACTGCATATGCCAAAACTTGCAAGCAGTCTGGTTAAATTTGATATCAGGGAGGTGATGGCCTAATGGGTTTTTCTAAAAAAACATTCACAGGATGAGAGCATTTATTGCCCATCCCTAACTGCCCCCAGGGCAGTTGAAAGTCAACCACATTGCTGTGGGTCTGGAGTCACAGAGACCAGGCCAGGTAAGGATGGCATTCGTGAACCAGATGGGTTTTTTTCCTGACAATTGACATGGCCATCATTAGACTCTTAATTACATATATTTATTGAGTTCAAATTCCACCATCCGACCTAGTGGCATTTGAACGCAAGTCGCCAAGACATGACCTGGGACTCTGGTCCAGCGAAAGTACCACTAGGCCATTGCCACTCTCATGAGACTATTAATTCAGACTCAGGTAATGATCTGGCCATAGTAGATCGTGGAATTCAAATTCACTTAAAACAACATCTGAGATTAAGAGTCTAATGATGACTGTGAAACTATTACCATTGTCGGAAAAAAAAAAATCTGACTCACTATTGTCCTTTAGGCAAGGAAAACTGCCATGCTCACCTGGCCTGACCAACAAGTGACTCCAGGCCCACAGCAATGTGGTTGACTCTCAACTGCCCTCTGGGCAATTAGGGGTGGACAAGGGTGGCCAGTAATGCCCTCATTATGTGACGAAGTTAAAAAAAATACAGAGCTCACGAGGGAGATGAAATCACTATCAAGGTGATGGAGTTTGTGCTTGGATGAAAATTGAAATCTTTATTCATCCTAACATTCAGCTGCCATAAGTTATAATTCATCAAAGATAGTACATTGGAAGAAAAAAATAGGCTTACGGTATAGTGACAGTGGACCGCTCAGGAGCTGCAGATAATTATCAGCCGTGTACATGGAGAAATAAATTCTTTGACAAAGGAAACACAAATAAGAGAGAGAGTGGACCCTTTAGATCCTTTGGCTATTCCAAAGCGGTAACAATGGAATATAAAGGGAAGTTATTGCTAGAGATATCCTTCTCTGACTCTACCAGCTAGCAAATCAACTTCCTACATATCACCTATTGGACCTCTGACTGAAATGGACAAAAGGAGCTACAACAATCTCAACCAACGGTACAATGCAAATTACAATGTACGTAGCAAAAACAAAGAAGCACCAAAATATACAATATCAAACCTTTTATTTCACTGGAATTGAATAATATTGGTCTTTAGTTTAATACTGGTATGAGTAATCAGCATAAATGATGTGGGAATGATATAAGATCTATGATTTTGATTGTGTGTATGATGATATAATGTCCTTAATGTCTCATTAATATGCACATCTCCAGAAATGGTTGGCTATTTCTCATGGAACTGATGTCACAAATATGTCTTTTACAAAAATGGCAGCTGTATTCCATCTGAGCTTAACTCTAAAGGCCCATCTCTTGGCAGGTGGTGCACATCCAACCCACTATACAGTAGGACTTATTGATGACAGGATGATCAAATATAAAAGAGAAAATGCTATATTATCGTTGAATAATAATTTTATCGTTGAGTAATAATCGCTGTTCACCCTTATCTTGACCTCCTCACATTGTGAATGATAAAGATGCCCATAAAAGTTTCAAATGAGAGCTCATTCAATTCATATCTAGAATAAAATCTCTTAGTCTGGATCTTTTTAATTTAGAACAGATCAAATTCAAACAATTTGATTGAAGGTTTGAAACACTGAGGGGATGAGTATGAATAGACTATTTTCACTAGGGGGTTTAGTTGATCCAGTGACAGCTGTATAAGTCTATAAAATAGAGCTTGGTTAGAAGGTAGGAAGGAGGTCTACAGGCGCATCAGTTCCTGCCTTTAATCCAGAGTTCTGGATTCAAGCCTCACAAAATAAATCTGGAATATCAAAAGCTCAGCAGTGCTGACAATGACAACTCTCTTTGATTCTTGAAAAAACTTATTTGGTTCATGATTGCCCTTTAGAGTCATAGAGCTCCCCACCATGGAAATAGACCCTTCAGTCCAGCTCGTTCATGCCAACCAGATATTCTAACCTAATCTAGTCCCATTTGCCAGCACTTGGCCCATATCCCCTTCAAACCCTTCCTATTCATTTAAGCATCCAAATGCCTTTTAAATGTTGCAATTGTACTACCCTCCACCATTTCCTCTCATAGCACATTCCATACACTGTGTGAAAAAGGTGCATATTAGGTCCCTTTTATATCTTTGCCCTTTCATCTTAAATCTATGCCGCTGGTTCTGGACTCCCCATCCCAGGGCAAAGACTTTGTCTATTTATCCTATCCATGCCCCTCAGGAATTTATAAAACTCCATAAGGTCACCTCTCAGCCTCCGACACTCTAGAGAAAACAATCTCAGCTTGTTCAACCTCTCCCTATAGCTCAAATCCTCCAAACCCAGATTGTCATTTTAGAATAAAATTAGTTGGAACCTAAACAGTGCTCAGAGAAGGAATAGCACAAGTTGATTTGGTCAAAGGTTTCATGTTTAAGAGATGTTCCCTCAAACTAATTACAGAGTTACAGAGTACTGGGAAAACCTGCAGCAGAGGAGCTTAAGCATGTGGTGATATGGGAGATGATCGCACTTGGATGTAAAGATTGTGGAGCTGGCAGTGACAGATCACAATGAGACTGAGTGAGCATAGAGATGGTGAGAAACCACACTAGGGGAGTGTGAGCTGGAGACAGATCTCATGAGTTAGCCCCCGTAGAACTAGAGGTGGCTGTGCTGTTGGATTGGAAAATGAATCTTTCACCCTGGCAGTGCTGGAAGGGTATTGAATCAAGCCATTCTTGCCTTCCTTGACATACAGGTGTTCCTGAAGTTTATGAAACCTGCCTGAAATTACTTACGATTAAAAAGATTTTTGAAGTGGTGGCATGCACCCTCCATAGATTAAAAGCATTTATTTGCTTCAGTCTCTTCAGAGTGGCTTTGTTGTCTATCCCCCCAGTATGAAAACAGGATAGAGTGGATTCAAGGAGAATAGAAACATAGAGACATAGAAAAACATGGAGCAGGAATAGGCCATTCAGCCCTTCAAGCCTGTTCTCCCATTCAATTCCATCATGGCTGTTCATCTAACCCTGTTCACGTTTTCTCTCTATACCCTTTGATCTCTTTAGACCTAAGCAATATATTTGTATCTGACTCGGTTTTGAACTGTTTTGGTCTCAACTACTTTCTGGGCTCTATGATGACAGGTAACCCTTTCAAAAACTAACTGTCTTATACAATACTGGTATCTGAATTAGTAGACAGGGATAAAAATCTTTCAGTCGCAGGACGATCAGTGATTAAAGAGTAGAGACTTAATATAATTGATACTAAAGCTGGGGAAAAGGATTATTTTTAATGCAGTGATTTAGACTGCCCTTTCTAGGTGCAGATCCCAATAGCAATTTTCAAAAGAGTATTAGATATTTTTAGAAATGAAACACTATTAAGTCTGTGGGGAAACAGCAGGAGAGTCTAATTAATTGGCTTGTTCCTTCAAAGAGTCAGTGTCAGTTTGATGGGCTGAATGGCTTATCCCTGCGCTATATCATTATCATTCTGTGATTCAACTGAGATTACAACTGTTCATAGCTAATTTGTATTGATTAATTCCTGTCAAATATTCAATTGTTGAATCAATAAAATGTGCATTATTTGGATGTCGCTCTAAATTTAAAAATTAGTTTAATTGTAATTAAAGTACGTAAATGTTCACTGTGTAGCAATCTGTAACATGCTCTTAACAGTTTGCTGGAATGAAATTATTTCATTGGCATCTTTGATGGAAAATGTAAATAAAAGCTAATATTTGTGAAAATATTTTATGATGGTTAGATTGTACAATCAATAATTTGATGCCCACCTTTTCAGTTATGGGTTTGTTGACTCAATTTCCATTCTTGCTTTGGATACACCCTATTTATAATCTCTTATTTTTGGCAACCATGTGCTGAACTACAGTTAAGTTTCAGTCTTTCTCTAATTTGCCAGAAGGTGACTGAGATACACATCAGCAGCCACACCCTCATGAGAACTGATATAAATTGCAATGCTAAATAGTTGGCACCTTCAAAATCCTGCATCTGCTGGGATAGCTTTCATGGTGCCAGAATGCCCCAATTACTAACAGGGTAGTAATAACCCTCCTGGCATTTAAACTTGGAACCAAAATACTGCTATTGCATTTCAGATATCTTGCATAACATTTCCAACTCAGGTACAGATATATACTGCTAACAGCAACATTCACCATCTCTCCAGCAGCCCTCCTCAAATCCACCACTCTAATGAGGGCAGGTAAATGTTGGCTGCCAGGAAGTGGGGGGGGGGGGGGGGGGGGGAGGGGGGATGCGGTTTGACAATTTTCAATTGGGGAATGTAACCTCAACTCTCAGTGATTGTGCTTATTGTAGTACTCACTGCAACAGGTTTCATGTCATGCAAATATCTGAATTCTGAGAGGTAGTAAAGTTCAATATTATATTCATATTGAGTTCCTACAGTGCATGGAGCCGGATTTAGCATTGTTGGATTGTTGGGCAGGTCTTCCAGGGTTTTAGAAAACTGACAGTAGAAAGGGGGTAGAGAAGGGGGTGCAGGAGTTGCAGCTTCAGAAGGAGTGACAGTATGGAACTGCAACAGGACATTGACAAGTTGGTGCAGTGGGTATATAGGTGGCAGATGAGGTTCGATGCAAGGGAGTGTGGAGTGATGCATTTTGGTTGGAAGAACATGAACGATGTTGCCAGGGTTGGAGGATTTGAGCTACAGGGAGAGGCTGGGGCTGTTTTCCCTGGAGCATCGGAGGCTGAGGGGTGACCTTAGAGGTTTGCAAAATTATGAGGGCATGGATAGGATAAATAGACAAAGTCTTTTTCCTGGGGTCAGGGAGTCCAGAACTAGAGGGCATAGGTTTAGGGTGAGAGGGGAAAGATATAAAAGAGACCTAAGGTGCAACTTTTTCACGCAAAGGGTGGTACGTGTATGGAATGAGCTGCCAGAGGAAGTGGTGGAGACTGGTACAATTGCAACATTTAAGAGGCATTTGGATGGGTATATGAATAGGAAGGGTTTGGAGGGATATGGGCCAGGTGCTGGCAGGTGGGACTAGATTGGGTTGGGATATCTGGTCGGCATGGACAGGTTGGACCGAAGGGTCTGTTTCCACGCTGTACATCTCTATGACTCTATGACTCTAAGTAGAATTCTAAAGAGGGTGCAGAAGCAGAAGGACCTGACTTCGCTCAGATCCGTGAAGATGGCGGGACAGGTGGAGAGAAAGCAGTTAGTAAAGCAGATGGTATTCTTGGCTTTACTAATATGTGAAACAGCATAAGGACAAGGAAGTTATGCTGAAACAAGAATAGAAACTGCTGGAAAAGCTCAGCAGGTATGGCAGCATCTGTGGACAGAAATCAAAGTAACATTTTGGGTTGAGTGACCCTTCCTCAGAAGTTACACTGAACTTGTTTAAGACACTTATGAGATCACAGCTGGAGTAGTGTGTACAGTTCTAGGCTGTGCTAAGGAAATTCAGCATGTCCACAATGACTCTTACCAATGCACCATAGAAAGCATCCTATCCAGATGCATCATTAGTGTGGCGACCGCTCTGCCCAAGACTGCAAGAAATTAAAGACTCGTGAGTGCAGCCCAGTCCATCATGAAAACTAGTTTTGTTTCCATGGACTGCATCTACACTTCCCACTGCCTCAGGAAAGCAGCCAACATAATCAAAGATCCCTCCCAACCCGGTTATATTCTCTTCCACCCTCTTCCATTGGGCAGGAGATACAAAAGTTTGAAAATACAGACCAATCGATACAAGAATAGCTTCTTCTGAGCTGTTACCAGACTGATGAATAAACCTCTCATATATTAGAATTGATCTTTCTCTGCACCTTCTCTGTAGCTATACCACTATGTTCTGCATTCTGTTCTATTGCCCTGTTGTACTTATGTATTAGATTAGATTAGATTACTTACAGTTTGGAAACAGGCCCATCAGCCCAACAAGTCCACAAGTATGATTTGCCTGGATAGCATGAACCCAATGCTTTTCACTGTGTCCAGTACATGCAACAATAATAAATCAAATCAAATCTATGTGCCACATTCTGGAAAGGATCTTCATGCCTTGGAAGAGAGTGCAGGTGAGATTTACTAGAATGGTTCCAGGGATGAAATATTTCATTTAAGATGATGAATTGCATAATTTTGAGACAATTCCCCATAGTGAGAAGAAACCTAAGAGGAGATCTGATATGGTTTCAAAATCATGAGAGGGCTGGGTAGAGAAACTGTTTTTGCACATGAAAGGATCAAGAACTAGAGGGAAAATATTCAAAATGATTTGCAAAAGAAGCAAATACAAAGTGAGGAAAATTTATTTCACTCAAGCAGTTCAGGTCTGGAAAGCACTGCTTGGAAATGTGATGGAGGCAGATTTAATTGAGGCATTCAAGAGGACATTGGTTGATCACTTGAATCTAAATACTGTGCAAGGTTATGAAAAAATGCAGGAGAATGGCATTAAGTCAGAAGTTTCACTGGAGAGTCAATGCAGAAAAAAGAGCAATTATAGGGGAAATCCCATCTGGTTCACTCATGCAGCTTTAGGGAAGGAAACTGCTGTTCTCACCTGGTCTCCAAGACCACAGCAATGTGGTGACTTGTAATTTCCCTTCAGCCAATTAAGGATGGACAATAAATGCAGATGTAGCTGGAAGAGCTCACATCCCATGAATGAAATATGGCTGAATGTCCCCTTCTACTCTGCAATTCTTCTGTGAAATGTAGTTACTATAGTAATGCAGGCTACACAGCAAGCTTTCACAAATAGTAATACTATAATGATTAGATGATCATTTTTTTTCTGGGCCTAATCTTCCATTCTCCTTTCAA
Source organism: Chiloscyllium plagiosum (assembly GCF_037043375.1). NCBI lineage: Eukaryota > Metazoa > Chordata > Chondrichthyes > Orectolobiformes > Hemiscylliidae > Chiloscyllium > Chiloscyllium plagiosum. Next base: position 64,284,432 of record NW_028270139.1, on the reverse strand, counting down.
ATAGTGTACATGAATAGAAGTTTTTGCATTTATCTGTTAGGGCAGATGTGACATTTAATCTAAAAGACTGCTTCTCAAACAATGCAGCCTTCCGTCAGTATACTTCACTGAAATATCTAAATAGCTACGCTTATTTCTCCTAAAGAAACTTTGAATACACAACCTTTTATTCAGAAGCAAGAGTGCTTCCTATGGAGGCATGGTTGACACATTGTCAGTGTATTAAATATTGTCTACTTTATACAGCCAATCTCTCACTATATTTGATGCCTGAGAACAGAGATCATTGTGATGGTGATAACCGAGGAATCATAGAACATAGAACATAGAACAATACAGCACAGAACAGGCCCTTCGGCCCACGATGTTGTGCCGAACTTCTAACCTAGATTAAGTACCCATCCATGTACCTATCCAAATGCCGCTTGAAGGTCGCCAATGATTCCGACTCTACCACTCCCACGGGCAGCGCATTCCATGCCCCCACCACTCTCTGGGTAAAGAACCCACCCCTGACATCTCCCCTATACCTTCCACCCTTCACCTTAAATTTATGTCCCCTTGTAACACTCTGTTGTACCCGGGGAAAAAGTTTCTGACTGTCTACTCTATCTATTCCTCTGATCATCTTATAAACCTCTATCAAGTCACCCCTCATCCTTCGCCGTTCCAACAAGAAAAGGCCGAGAACTCTCAACCTATCCTCGTACGACTTCCTCTCCATTCCAGGCAACATCCTGGTAAATCTTCTCTGCACCCTCTCCAAAGCTTCCACATCTTTCCTAAAGTGAGGCGACCAGAACTGCACACAGTACTCCAACTGTGGCCTAACCAAAGTCCTGTACAGCTGCAACATCACTTCACGACTCTTGAATTCAATCCCTCTGCTAATGAACGCTAATACTCCATAGGCCTTCTTACAAACTCTATCCACCTGAGTGGCAACCTTCAAAGATCTATGTACATAGACCCCAAGATCCCTCTGTTCCTCCACCTGACTAAGAACCCTACCATTAACCCTGTATTCCGCATTCTTATTTGTTCTTCCAAAATGGACAACCTCACACTTGGCAGGGTTGAACTCCATCTGCCACTCCTCAGCCCAGCTCTGCATCATATCTAAGTCCCTCTGCAGCCGACAACAGCCCTCCTCACTGTCCACAACTCCACCTATCTTCGTATCATCTGCAAATTTACTGACCCACCCTTCGACTCCCTCATCTAAGTCATTAATAAAAATTACAAACAGCAGAGGACCCAGAACTGATCCCTGCGGAACTCCACTTGTAACTGGGCTCCAGGCTGAATATTTACCATCTACCACCACTCTCTGCCTTCGACCGGTTAGCCAGTTTTCTATCCAATTGGCCAAATTTCCCTCTATCCCATGCCTCCTGACTTTCCGCATAAGCCTACCATGGGGAACCTTATCAAATGCCTTACTAAAATCCATGTACACTACATCCACTGCTCTTCCCTCATCCACATGCTTGGTCACCTCCTCGAAGAATTCAATAATCATGATTGCTTATGTCACTTGTTGTGGTCTGGAATCTCCCTGCAGTGTTGGGATCAAGTGCCATCGTTATCGTGACAGAGACAGCAAAACTGTCTGCATCCTGGAACAGCATTCCAGTTGCTTCTGCAACAGGCAACATAGTTGTGTGACAGCTTCCTGCATGAAATGGAGGCAGGTGACCCAATATTTCTCATTTTAGTTTTGAGGATAGGATCAAGTCCCAGTGTATACCCAGGGGTAGAGCCCCTGAGCCCTCCTGTCCTCTGCATCTTACCATTACCTCCTCTTAAGGCTTTAGGCCATAAGAAATAGGGGCTGGAGCAGGCCTGCTCACCATTCAATAGGATTACAGCTGATCTGACATTACTCACATTCACTTTCCTATGTTTTCCCCATAGCACTCGATTCCCCTACTGATCAAGAATCTATCTATCTCAGCCTTGAGTATATCCAAGAACTCTGACCCTACAATTCTCTGTGGCTTGGAGTTTCAAAGACTTACAACCTTCTGAGGGAAGAAATTGCTTCTCATCTCAGTCTCGAACTGGTACCCTTTTACTCTGAGACTATGCCCTTTGATCCCAGACTCTCCCATGAAGGGAACCATTTTCACAGCATTTACCCTCTCAAGCCCCTTAAGAATCCAAAAGTTTCAATGAGATCACCTCTCATTCTTCTTAGCTCCAGTGAGTAGAGTCCCAAGCTGTTTGGCCTTTGCTTATAAGGCAATCCCTGTATATCTGGTTTCATCCGAGTGAACCTTCTCTGAACTGTCTCCAATGAAACAATATCTTTCCTTAAATGAGGGAACCAGAACTATTCACAGTATTCCAGTTGTGGTCTTGTCAGTACCCTGTACAGTTGTTTCTGTGCACTCTACCTTGTTGGTGCTGCTCCTCCTCATTTTCCTTTAGAATAACTATAATGGAAGTTAGAGAGCTGATGTACAGCACAGAAAGACTCCTGTGTCTCTACCAAGTTCTTGAGATGGGTTTTTAAATGCCTTCACAGCAGTTGATACAGCCACAGTAAGCAAAGTAAAATGATTAGCCATAAGCTTCCCTTCATAGAAGTTAGGATTTCTTTAATGCACCTTTTTTGCAGTTTGTTTTCCAACTGGTGCTACTCAGAATTATTAGGTGGACTGAAGGAAGAGCGATCCAGATACTGGTAGAGACCAAACTCAGGAAAATATCCTAAAACAGATGGCAGAGCCTAATTTGAATATTTTAAGAGCCTATATGTCTATTTTAAGTCGGGGTTCAGAAGACTAAGAGTCACCCAAAACCACAATGTGATTTCAGTCTCTACTTGCATGTGCGAACCTGGCAAGGTATTAGAGCATTTCATAACACAGATCGTGCCTGAGTTGACATGATGAGGTCTAATTATCTAACGCAGCCCCGACTGAGTTTTTAATATGCAGTTTACCACTTCTGTTCATGTTAATCTCATCGGTGACACCAATACCAGTTGTCGGAATATTCACCCTCATACATCACAACAACATTTGGGTTTCTTGTTGTGGTTCTGTTCGCCGAGCTGGGAATTTGTGTTGCAGACGTTTCGTCCCCTGTCTAGGTGACATCCTCAGTGGGACCCTCCTGTGAAGCGCTACTGTGATCTTTCCTCCAGTGTTTATAGTGATCACTTGGAGATTTTTTTTGAAAATGTTACAAATAAAGTTGACACAGGAGAACCAATAGATATTTAAGAAGGATTTTGATAAGTGCCCCACAGACGGATGATGAGCAATTTAAAAGCACATGAAATAGAGATAATGTACTGTCACGTATTAATAATTGGCTAACAGGCAGAAAACAGTGAATATGAATGAATGGGACATTCTCACTTTGCCAGCCTGTCAATTATTAGTACTGAAAGGATCAGTACTTGTGCCCCCATTGTTCACAATAATCGGATGTTGAGACCGAATGTAATATTTCCCAATTTGAGTATAACACAAAGCCAACTAGTATTCTGTGTTGTGACAAATATGCAAAACATCTTTAGGAAGCAAGAGAATTGAGTACAAGAGTTGGAATGTCATGTCGTGGCTTTATAAGACTTTGGTTAGGCCACACTTAGAGTATTGCGTTCAATTCTGGTCATCCAATTACAGGAAAGATGGAGGTCTTCGAGAGGGTGCAGAAGATGTTTACCAGGATGCTGTCTGGACTAGAGGGTATGAGCTATCTTAAGGACAGACTAGAAAAACTTTGTTTGTTTTCCTTTGAGCAGCAGAGGCTGAGGGGAAGCTTGATAGAAGTTTATAAAATTATGAGATGCACAGATAGGGTTGTCAGTCAGAATCTATTTGCCAGAGTTGAAATGTCTAATATTAGGGGGCATGCACTTAAGGTGAGAGTGGGAAAGTTCAAAGGAGACATGAGGGGGTAGGTTTTTTAGACAGAGAGTGGTAGGAGTCTGGAATGCGCTGCAGGGGTGGTGGTGGAGACAGATATGATAAGTGACTTTTAGATAAGCACATGAATATGCAAGGAATGGAGGGATAGGGACCAAGGGCAGGTAGAAGGGATTAGTTTCATTTGGCGTCATGCTGAGCACAACATTGTGGGCCGAAGGGCCCATTCCTATGCTGTACTGTTCTATGTTCTAGGAGGACTTGGACAGTCTTAGTGAATGGGCAAGGATATAGCAGATGAAATATAATGTGGAAAATGTGAGATTATTGACCACTTTGGTAGGGAGAGCAAATAGGCAGAGTTTTTCTTAAATGGTATGAGGTTAGAAAGTGTAGATGTAAAATGCAGCAAAGGTACCCTTGTTAATAAGTCATTGAAGGTTAACATGGAAGTTAGGAAGGCTGAAGGAATGTTCAGCTTTTTGGGAAACCTTGTAATTCTTGTGAATATCTTCTGCCCTCTCACCAATGGTTCATTCATATCCTTCCTATGATGTGGCTCCCGAAAATAGACACAAACCTTCAGCTGCGGATTAACTAGTGTCTTCTGCACATCCAGCGTAACCTCCTTGCTCTTGTATATTATCCCCCCATTTATGAAGCGTAGAATGCTGTAAGTTTTATTAACAGTTCTCTCTACCTGCCTTGCCACATTTAATGAATCATATACATATGTACCCAGGTCTCTTTGTTCCTGCAAACCCTTTAGAATATTTTTCTTTATTGTGTGCTGTCTCTCCACGTTCTTTGTGCCAAAATGTATCATCTCACACTTCTCCACATTGACCTTCATCTGCCAGCTGTCAGAAGGATTCAGGTCCTCTGAGGAATCATTGTTAGTGACCTCCACCAACTGTTGTAGTATGTGTGAAGTATCATGGGAGACAGAAGGCATGAAATAATCATGAGATGATAAGAATATATTGCAAGTCACTATTGTGAATTAATTATCTTCCACTCTCTGATTTGAAAACATGTTTCATTGTATTTTTTGTTCGTAAAAAACAGGTATATTGTTTTAATTTCAGCCACTAGTTTCTAAGAGTACTCCATTCCCTGACTCCAACAGCAGGACAACTGAAACTGCGCTGATCTCTAGCACATCCCCCTCTATTCTCTTCCCCTGAAGAAAGAATAGAGGGGACAATTGAGTGAATGCAATGGTATATGTTCATTCAATAGATGGAATGCATTTGGTGCAAGGGAAAGGGATGATGTTGTGTTAGGATGAGGGTGACTGCAAGGTAAGTTCACTTATACAGGACATTGGTGAGACCACAGAGAGCCGTAGAGCTGTACATAATAAAAACAGATCCTTTGGTCCATGCCCACCAGATATCCAAAATTAATCTAGTCCCATTTTCCAGCACTTGGCCCATATCTCTCTAAACCCTTCCTATCATATACCCATCCAGATGCTTTTTAAATGTTGTAATTCCACCAGCTCCTCTGGCAGCTCATTCCATATACATACCATTTTGTGCATAGCAAAGTTGACCCTTAGGTCCCTGTTAAATCTCTCCCCTCTCAACTTAAACCTATGCCCTCTAGTTTTGGACTGCCCTGCCCTGGAAAAAGATCTTGACTATTCACCCTGTACATGTCCCTCTTGATTTTATAAACCTCTATAATGTGCTTCAGGGAAAATAGCCCCAGCCTATTCAGCCTCTCCCTATAGCTCAACTGAAGTACTATGTACAGTATTGGTCACCTTTTTTGAGGAAGGGTATAAAAATGTTGAAGGCAGTTCAGAGAAGGTTTGTTACACAAAAACTTTGAATGGACAGGTTTTCTTATGAGTCTAGGCCTGTATCGTCAAGAGCTTATAAGAGAGTGAGAGGCAACAGGATTGAAACACTTAAAATTCTGAGGGGTCTTGACAGTGTGGAAGTGGAAAGAATGTTTCATCCTGTAGGAGAATCTAGAACAGGACTCATCATTTCCAGGTAAGGGGTTTCCCATTTAAGATAGAGATGAGGGGATTTTTTTTTTTGCTCAGAACATTCAGTGTTCTTCCGGAAAAGGTGGTGGAAGCAGAGTCTTTGCATACAGTTGTTGACAGAGGTAGATTTATGATATGGAAAGGGATGAAAGGTTATTGAAGGTTGATGGGGATGTGGTGTAATCAGATCAACCATGGTCTTATTGACTGACACAGCACATTTGAGGGCCAAAGTGACCTAATTCTGCTCATAATTTGTATGTTTGTTTGTTTGGCAGTAATTTACGAGAGTAGACTTGACAAAGCAGAGTGAGGGGTGGAGTGATGAGCATAGGAAGATGCAGAAGTGCCATAATACTCACCTGCTTAGGCCATTAAATAACTTTTTGCATAAATCCCAGGAAGGTGCCAGCACAGCTTTTGCCTGTGTGAACTCCAACATGACACTTGATTCCATTTTCTTTCCAATTCCAGTAAATCTTCAACTTGCATGTTTGGAGTTGCAATTACCTCATATCAAAATTGTGAAGAATTCACACAATGACCTGATCCAGATTTAGTGAACTGAATTTGATTTGTCTGTCAGTTAGGAGCCGAGTAATGTGACAGATCTTTCCTGCTGCAGGCTTTAGATTTTACAATGTTGTCAGGAGATTAGCAGAACCTTGACCTTAATGACATCTCGAAGGATTGGGGTCCTTCTGCCACAACTACAATAGGGGTTGGAGCACAAGGTTGGAACAATCTCTATGAAATTTCAAGACAATGTTTAGGTTTTTCTTAATTCATTCATGGATGTGGGCATCGCTGGCTAGGCCAGCATTTATTGTCCTGGAAATGGTGGGCTGCGTAAATACATTGAATTCTTCACTAGACAGTTGACTTTAAAGATAATTGCTAAGTTTAGGAAACAAATGTAGAGGAGCTTATTGATCCATGCAGTTGGTGTAAAGTTTTAAAAATACCACACAGTCTCATATCCCTGAATTCCTCTGTGTATTATCCTCCTTGAATTTGCTGACAGTAAACATTGCCTTGGGTTGTCTCTTCCATACATTCCCTGTGCTCCATGTAATGTAGAATTTTGAATTGTCTGTTTAATTAATCCCAGGTTTTCTTTTTCATTGTGTAGGCATTATAATTGTAAATTTCCTCAGTTTAGGTGTGTACAGTTTACACATTAAGGAATTCTGATGTGCCATTGAATCTCTCCTATGTTTCAACCTGCACCTTTGTTGATTTTGAAATGTGGGCCTGTATTTTCCATCTTCCAATTAGTGGAATTAATAGTTGCACATTGATATAAGAATTGGCTTCACTTCTGGTTTTGCTGTTACAAAGGTGAATGTGGAATCCAGATTATTGGTCAAGTCATTTCAGGTATTGACAAAGACAATTCTGGTTGGTTGAAAAAGCCACAAACTCTGCTCACCACTGCCGTTGGCCTGTAATACCCAGTCACTCTCCAGTTCCTTACATCACCTCCTGGAAGAGTTTAGAGTGATTAATGAATGCAGATGGGATATTCAATTTGCCAAATCATTGTCACCAATCCTGACCTTTTCCTGAGTTGTTGGCCATGTAGATAAACTTTTAGCTGAGTTATTTTGACAATAATCAAGACTAGGATCTCTAACCAACTTACATCTTCCTCACTCAGAGGCATCATAACTATTACCAGAACTCAAATCAGCTAACTTGAGAGAATCTGGAACCTTGATAGTCTATGTGGCTTAGCTTTGAGGAGCCAAGTTTCAGGGGAGCAGAAGCCTTCTTTAACTAGTATAACAAGAACAAAAACAGGCACTTACAGTGCACCTATAATGTGTGCTCCACAAACAGAAATAGGGGACGAAATGCTCAGTCAGCAAAAAAGAGTTTTGAAACACTCACCAGCAATAGCTGGAAAAGTACAAATGTAGCAAGGCAGAAACATAAGAGAAGACATTCCAGACAGCGGGCCCTGAGTTGTCCGTTAACCTCTGTTAGTGAGAGAAGCGTGCAAATGACTTCAGACCCTCAGAAATGTGATTGATTCAATTTTCCCCAGAAATGGTCGAGCAAGCCAATCAGTTCAATAGCAAATTAGGATGGGAAACAAAAGTTGCACTTGCCAGTGACACTTATATACAATGTAAGATCAAAAACAATTTGATCATGGCTGATAAACTATCTCCATGCATTTCACCTATATAATTCCCAAATCCATTGATATCGTTATTGTCTAAAAATCAATTGATCTCTGTCTGGAGCATATTCGAGGACTGAATCTCTGCAGCTCACTAGAACAGAGGATTCGAAACATTTGCTATGATCTGAATTTAAAAAAATCCCCTTTAATCTCAACCTGGATGATTTACCACTTACTCTGAGTGAATGAAACAAACATTAAGGCTGTCTAATATAAGGCAAGTGGTTAATTGTTTAGGAGTAAAGTGAAGAATAGGCCAAAGAGAAAGAGATGGCCGTGTGGAACAAATGAAGCTGGAATGTAAAGACAACCTACAAGTGACTGGGGATGGAGTATGGGAGAGACTGGGAAAGGTCATGATCACCGAGGAGAGGAAGGGAAGCTTGCAGAAGAAAACTTTCTATGGAGCCCTTAATCACTGAGATGCAGTAATGAATTACCTCCTGCAGTTGTTGAGGATTAAAGGAGCAGTAACCCATGACAAAAAGAAGCCTTGGGTGGTCCTTGGTTTCCAGGATGATCCTGGAACAATGCAGGTTTTGGCTGAGGAAAGATAAAATCACACACATGGTTGAGCCATTTCTGGCAATGGATAACTAGAGCAGAGCATGAATTTGGAGGAGGGGTTTGAAGTTCTAAATTAAAGTTAACAAACAAGTCAAAGTTTAAAGAAACTCTTAAATTCAGGGAAGGAGGTAATTAAGTGAAATGGTTTTGGGAGAGACGTCCAGAATACAGGGGTATTGTAGAAAGTGTATCTATCCTCTATAAACAATTTAACTTGAAAGTCTAAATCTTGCTTTTAGAATCAAAGAACCATAGAATCATAAAATCTGTACTTGTGGATGCAGGCCATTCAGCCCAATGAGTGCACACTGACATTCTGAACAGCATTTCACTGAGACCCATGCCATCCCTGTAACCCTACATTTCCCATAGCTAATCCACCTAACCTGCACATCTTTGGACTGTGGGAGGAAACTGGAGTACCTGGAAGAAAGTCTCACAGACACAAGGAGAACATTCAAACACTACACAGACAGTCACCAGAGGCTGGAATTGAACCCAGGTTCCTGGCGCTGTGAGGCAGCAGTTCTTCTAGTCTATCTTATCTGAGGTGTATAAAGGAAAAAACCAAATTCGACTAAAATAATGCTTTTCCACGTTCTTAAAATATGACAAAAGCACACACTGACTGAGTAATGGTATTGTCAAACTTCAGTTGTGACTGAATACTAAAAAAGGAGCTTTAATTTATCTTCTTGTCACAAACCATTTGAATTATTTTAATCAATAGCCCTAATGGCTTTGGATGCTGCGGGTTTTCTTACATGTTGAGTGGCAATAATTGTAGCAGGTGTAATGTACCACCAAAGGAAACCCACAGCACTCAATGCCAGATGTGGCCAAGCTGGCACTAATATAGCATACAACCCATTTCTAAATCAGCATGCACGCTAAGGAATTTGATACACGGATTACGATTTAATTGATTTTGACTGTACGATTAGGCTGTAAAATCTCCTGACAATTAAAAATGATTGAAATGATAAATGCTCCAATGTTTATCAATTTTTCTTTGCTCAGTGATAAAAGTCATAATCTGTTCATTGGCAAGTGTTTCAGCAGAGCACAGTAATAATTCGATCTATGCTTTGTCTTTGTTCTGTTTTGACTAGTTGTGTCTGTTGCCTTGCAGTTAGATGCTTATTTTCTGCTCTCACTCCCGCACCGCCCCCCCACACCCTGTTCTCCACCCTCTGCACTCTGCACCTGCTTTTAACAATGTTTAACTATGGTAACACCCTCTAGCTAAACTCTCCCAGCTGAGTTCAAACTTGCTAAGGCATTTCAAATCACCTTAGAGACAAAGTTTACAGTCCAGAAAAGTTGCTCATTTCTTTAACAACGTGGCACGAGTTTATGTCGTGATTTGTCTCATGTAATTTAACAAAATGTTTTCTTTTGAGTACCTGGCTGAATTTGGTTTCCTGTTCATTAAAAACTGCTACTGCAGTTTGGCAAAGCTGCAATCTATCTGTTTATGTTAAACTAAAGATATGAAGATAAAAAATGTACAAATGTACTTGGCACAAAGAAATGTCACTGGCCTCAGCTCTTTCTTCATTTAGTTGGCACCAGACAGATTATCTTCTGGGAATACAGAGCAAAAATTAACGTGAATTCTATTGCTCACGACTATTAAAAACACATCTGTGGGCATCAGGTTAAATACTTCTTCCTTCTCGGTTTGGGTTCAGAGCTGAAAAGTGTACTTGTCATTGTGAAGTCAATATTTGGGGCCAGATGATTATAAATGAATACTGACATACTCTTCCCAGATCAGCAGATTAAACATGTACCTGACCAAAAATAGGGATGTTTCCCTCCTCGAGGTACACTGTGAGTAAGATCTGATAAATGTCCAACATGAACAAAGAAGAAAATCGACATCTATATTCTCCATAAGGCTGCTAAAGAATTTGATACATGTGCAAACTGAAATACCTGGTAGAAGACTCACGCCACTCCATCCACTCCACCCAGGAATTCCTGAACATCATCAAAGACACAAAGGTAGAGTACAACAAGGTCATGGTTTCTTTCGGCGTGACAGCCCTATTCACATCAATAAATATCACCTTGGCCAAAGAAACACTGGCGTTACTCCTAGACGAACCAAGGACACAAACACAAGACAGCGCCAACTCCGTCAGCAAGGGCAGCATCCTTAAGCTAGTAGACCTGTGCCTCACTACCTACTGCACCTTCAACGACAAGACCTACAAACAAATCAATGGGACACCCATGGCCTCACCAATGTCAGGATTCTTGGCAGAAGCAGTTATGCAGAGGTTAGAAGGAACAGCCCTCCCCACAATCCAGTTCAAGCTTTGGTTTTGCAATGTTGGATGAAACCTTTCTCATCATGAAATGGAACAAAGTAGAAGAAACCCACAAACACATAAACAACATCCTTACTGGTATAAAGTTCATCAAGAGAACAACAACAGACTCCCCTTTCTAGATGTCACAGTAGAACAAACAGCCAATGGAGAGCTGCAGACCAGCGTCTACCGGAAAGCGACACACACTGATCAAATACTCAACTACAGGAGCACTCATCTCACCACCCACAAATGGAGCTGCATCAGGACATTATTTAAACCCCCAACACACTGCAGCACCCAGGAACTATGAAATACCAGAGAAAAACATCTATACAATATATTTAAGAACAACAGGCACCCCCAATAAGCACAGTTTGCTGATTCTTAAACAACATACCTAAAGAAGAAGATACAACATGCCCAGAGACTCTAGCCACACTACCGTACTACCGTACATTAAGAACATCCAGGAGATGACAACCAAAATACTCTGGTTCCTTGGCATCATGGTAGCCCACAAATCTACTAACACACTGAAAGAGCAATTGATGAATCTAATGGACCCGTACCAACAACCAGCAGAACGAACGTCATATATAAAATACCCTGCAAAAACTGCAACAAACAGTACATTGGACAGATGGGCAGGAAACTAGCCACCAGGATACACGAGCACCAACTAGCCACCAAAAGACATAACCAATTATCACTAGTATCCTTACACATAGATGAAGACAGACTCCAGTTCGACTGGGACAATATATCCATCCGAGGACAGGCTAAACAAAGCCACGCATGGGAATTCGTAAAGGCCTGGCATTCAAACCAGAACTCCATTTACAAACATATCAATCTGGACCCCATTTACCAACCTCTCAGGAAAAGAACTGGAAGTGTTATCACCTACCACAACAGACCAAGACACATAAATAGGAAGTGGGGCAGAACACCAGTGCTTCATCAGAGACTCACTGCTGATGTTACCGAGCATGGTGACAAAACGTCTGAGAACAAGTCTACCAGCTCAGCGAGCAAACTTACAATCTGAACCATAGCCTGAACTACAAATCATCTCAAAAATCACAGATTTGATACATATCTTGACGTGTCTGGTCTATGGTAATAATAATTATGGAGTTGGTGATACTGTAATTTTGTGAGCAACTGGTGTTTCTAGCCACAGTAATCTGCCTTTTATGTAACTGGAGATGACAGTACATAAATGAAAGGTCTCCACTTACTTGCCAAACCAAACTCCAACAGGGCTCTTGCAAATGAGGATTCTCAAACTATTTAAATGATAGCCAAGGCTAGGGCAGAATTTACACCCCCAAATGGAAGTGGACAGCAATTCATTTAAGACTATTCAATAGATCTTGACAGTAATTTCCCATCCGGTCTGCAGGACCTCCTGGGTTTGTGAACAAGCCAACTGTTTCACAATGGCACACTAGGGCACATAGCCATAGCTGCCACTACCAGCTCACACAATGGTGGAGCTCTCCCCTAAACAATGGTGGCCTTTTATCTTTGACTGTTAATTAACAAGTCCTGGCATGGGACCTCAAGTTGGAGATGCTCTCTCTCTCTCTCTTCTTAAATGGCAAACTACTGTGTTGTATTAGTGGTTCTGAAACGGTTAATGTTAATTCTGCATTGACACTATCCATTCTACAGAATTCACAATCAGACTGTGGATGGAGGCATCTACTCGAGCCTTTAAACAGGGAAAATTTATTTATATAAGGTTCCTTAGTGTCCAAGAAATGATGTCTGACAAAATATAGTTGCACTTATTGCTATCCTGCAATGAACCTGCTGTCTCAATGCCTGTTCTGGAGTTACTGTGAAGTGGTGTATCCTCTACCATGAATCACCGGCCAGGCCCAAGACAAAACCAAGAGAAAGATGGATTGCTGTCAGCAAACTATCTCAAACAACCTTTACCCAGTGTCATAATGATAGAGGTGGCAAATGCCACAAGGTATCGAGAGTGGTCATTTGGGAAAATACCACATGCAGTCTCCTATTGGTCTCCAGTTACTTTCCTTTATTGGATAGCTAGCACATTTTCTGGCCACTAACTAACTAATTCAGGGCACTGCTGAGTGACTGCTCCCCACACAGTGCAGACTTGGGAATTCCATTTGACACTACTAATGTGGTCCTGACCAAAACCTAGAATTCTGGCTCAGATTTGATTCCTCCACTATCTGATCAGTTCTGTGGGTAAGTGGTTGCACATTTCATATGCACCAGTCTAAACCAGTAATATTGTAGGGGAAGAGAATTAACTGAAGATAAACTCTTGCTAAACACACACCGATCATTGTATCCACAATAATTTCTAGTTCATAGGATTAGATGCCCCACCACCTAAATATAGAAAACGGGCAGGTGTCGTTACACATATATATAATTTCCTACTCCTGATTTTTCTTTATGTCCAGTGATTATTTAGTACCCAGGTGCAACAATAAATAGGATGTGAATGCACTGGAGTGAGTCCAGAAGACATTTACGAGAACAGTTCCAAAGATGAGGAAGCTCAGGTATGAGGACGGATTGGAACTGTTCACCTTGGAAGGAAAATGCTCAGAAGCAAGTTAATAGAAATTTTCAAAATCTGTTTAGAATAGATAGAGATAAACTATTGTTGTTTGTAAAGGGACCAAGAGAAAGAGCGCCCAGATTTAAAATGCTTTGCAAACATAGCAAATGTGATACAGAGACATACAGATGTAGGGCACATAAACAGACCCTTCAGTCCAACTTGTCTATGCGACCAGATATCCCAAATAAATCTAGCCCCATTTGCCAGCATTTTGCCCATATCCCTCTAAATCCTTTCTATTCATATACTCATCAGAAGCCTTTTAAATGTTGTACTTGTACCAGCCTCCACGACTTCCTCTGGCAGCTTATTACATACATCCACCATCTCTGCATGAAAAAGTTGCCCTTAGGTCCCTTTTATATTTTCCTCCTCTCACCTTAAGCTTATTCCTTCTAATTCTGGACTCCCTTATCCCGGGGAAAATACCTTGTCTATTTGCCCTATCCATACCCCTCAAGATTTTATAAACCTCTAATAAGGTCACCACTAGCCCCAGCCTATTCAGCCTCCCCACCAAAGCTCAAACCTTCAACCCTGGCAACATCCTTGTAAATCTTTTCTGAACATTTTTGAGTTTCACAACATCCTTCTTATAGCAGGGAGACCAGAATTGCACACAGCATTCCAGAAGTGGTCTAACCAATGTCCTGTACAGCCACAACATGACCTCCCACTTCCTATATTCAATGCACTGACCAATAAAGGAAAGCATACCAAATGCCTTCTTCATAACCTATCTCCCTGCAACGACACTTTCAAGGAACTATGAATCTACACTCCAAGGTTGCTTTGTTCAGCAACTCTCCCCAGGACCTTACCATTAAGTGTAGAAGTCCTGCTCTGATTTGCCTTTCCAAAATGCCAAACCTCACATTTATCTAAATTAAACCCCATCTGCTACTCTTTGGCCCACTGGCCCATCTGATCAAGATCCCGTTGTACTCTGAGGTAACCTTCTTCGCTGTCCACTACTTTTTTTCACATGAGTAGTTTGGGTCTGGAATGCACTGCTTAGAAATGTGAGGGGACCAATTTGTCCTTTAGAATCATAGACATTAAATAAAGAAAATAAATTTAATTTAGTCACTAATATTTCAAGTGGAAAACTCGGGAGATATGCCACCAGCCTGAGTGGTTAGAATGTGGATTTCACGATCACAGGAACAGATGAGGCAATGGGAATGAATACACAAAATCACAGAACCACTGCCACAAGGTGGAAGATGCCATTTGACTCATCATGTTTACATCAGCTCTCCAATAAGCAGCATGACTTAGAGCCATTTGTCTGCCTATTCCCTGTATCCTTATATATTGTTTCTATTCAAATCATCACCCAATTGTCTCTTGAACGCATCAGTTGACTCTGTCTCCATCACATTTCTAAGCTGTGCATTCCATAAGACCATAAGAAATAGGAGTGGAAGTAAGACCATTCGGCCTATCGAGTCCATTCTGCGATTCAATTATGGCTGCTGGGCATTTCAATGCCAGTTACCCGCACTTTCCCCGTAGTCCTTAATTCCTTGTGAGATTAAGAATTTATCAATCTCTGCCTTGAAGACATTTAACGTCCCGGCCTCCACTGTGCTCTGTGGCAGTGAATTCCGCAGGCCCACCACTCTCTGGCTGAAGAAATGTCTCCTCATTTCCGTTCTAAATTGACTCCCTCTAATTCTAAGGCTGTGCCCACGAGTCCTAGTATCCCCGTCTAACTGAAACAATTTCCCAGCGTCCACCCTTTCTCAGCCATGAATTATCTTGTAAGTTTCTATTAGATCTCCCCTCAACCTTCTGAACTCTAATAAATCCCAGGATCCTCAGCCGTTCATCATATGTTAGGCCTACCATTCCAGGGATCATCCATGTGAATCTCCACTGGACACGCTCCAGTGCCAGTATGTCCTTCCTGAGGTGTGGGGCCCAAAACTGGACACAGTATTCTAAATGGGCCTAAATAGAGCTTTATAAAGTCTTAGTAGCACATCACTGCTTTTACATTCCAACCTTCTTGAAATAAATGAAAACATTACATTGCTTTCTTAACCACAGACTCAACCTCTAAGTCAACCTTTAGAGAATCCTGTACTAGCACTCCCAGATCCCTTTGTATTTGGCTTTATGAATTTTCTCACCGTTTATAAAATGGTTCTTGCCTGTGTTCTTTTTTCCAAAATGCAAGACCTCGTATTTGCTCACATTGAATTTCATTAGCCATTTCTTGGACCATTCTCCGAAACTGTCTAAATTTATCTGTAGCCTCCCCACCTCCTCAGAACTACCTGCCTGTCCACCTAACTTTGGCGAACTTCACCAGAATGTTCCCCTCATCTTTCATCCAGATCATTTATATATAAAGTGAACAGCTGGGGCCCCAACACTGAACCCTGTGGGGCACCACTTGTCACCAACTGCCATTCCGAAAAAGAACCTTTCATCCCAACTCTCTGCCTTCTCTCAGACAGTCAATCCTCAATCTATGCCAGTAGCTCACCTCAAATATCATGGACCCTCACCTTACTCAGCAGCCTCCCGTGAGGGACCTTATCAAAGGCCTTTTGGAAGTCTAGGTAGATAACACCCACTGGGTTTCCCTGGTCTAATCTAATTGTTACCTCTTCAAAGAATTCTAACAGGTTTGTCAGGCACAACCTTCCCTTACTAAATCCATGCTGACTTATTCTAATTTGACCCTGCACTTCCAAGAATTTAGAAATCTCATCCTTAACGATGGATTCTAGAATTTTACCTACAACCAAGGTTAGGCTAATTGGCCTATAATTTTCCACCTTTTGTCTTGATCATTGCTTGAACAAGGGGGTTACAACAGTGATTTTCCAACCATCTGGGACCTTCCCTGACTCCAGTGATTTTTGAAAGATTACAACCAACCCCTCTGCTATTTCTTCTTTAGGATGTAGCCCATCCAGGCCAGGAGAATTATCAGTTGCTTATCAAGTGCTTTCTCCTTTGTAATGGCCACCATACTCAACTCTGCCCCTTGACTCTCCTTAATTGTTGGGATATTACTCATGTCTTCCGCTGTGAAGACTAACGCAAAGTATTTACTAAGTTCTTCAGCTATTTCCTTATCTCCCATCATTAGCCTTTCTGTATCAATCTCTACTTTTGCCTCTCATTTGTTTCTTATATATTGAAAGAAACTTTTACTATCATTTCTAATATTACTGGCTAGCTTACCTTCATATTTGATCCTCTTCTTTGTTTTTATAGTCTTCCCAATCTCCCAGTGCTCTTGGCCACTTTATAGGCTCTATCTTTGTCGGTGATACATTTTCTGAGTTCTGTCATTTGCCATGGTTGTCTAATCCAACACCCTCCCCAAGTAATCTTTCTTTTCTTGGGATGTACCTCTGTGTTGTGTCCTCAATTACACCCAGAAACTCCTGCCATTGTTGCTCTACTGTCTTCCCCACTAGGCTCTGCTTCCAATTGATTTTCGTCAGTTCCTCTCTCATGCCCCTGTAATTACCTTTATTTAACTGTAACAACATTACATCCGATTTTGCCTTTTCTCTTTCAAACTGCAGACTGAATTCTACCATATTGTGATCACTGCCTCCTAGGTGTTCCCTGACCTTAAGATCTTTTATAAAGTCTGGCTATTACATCACACTTTCCAGAGCCAAACTATTCATTCAAAAAAGTTCTTCCCATATCACATTTACTAAGTCTGCAAATCACTTTAAATCTGTGCCCTCTTTTTCTCAAACCTTTTAGAAGCAGGAATAGTTTCTCCCGATCGATTCTAACCAGATTTCAAAAAGGGTATATGAATAGGAAGGGCTTAAAGGGATATGGACCAAGTACTGGCAAATGGGACAAGATTAATTTAGGATATCTGGTCGGCATGGATGAGTTGTACTGAAGGGTCCGTTTCTGTGCTGTACATCTCTATGATTCTGTAGTGATTTGTCTCACAATCAGTGTGTCAATGTGCCTGTAAGAGAGATGCTCATAATACCATCACTGTATCATAGCATGTGACCTGAGGGTATGAAAACCTTCTACTACATGCTTGAGGATGACTTGAAGCATGACATGCTATATGAAGCATGCTCTTTTACAGTAACGTAACAGCTGAATGTCATGCCTGAGGAATGTAATGTTATGTATATAATAATTAGTTACAATAAATGCCTATTAGATTCTTCAAACCACATTATTCACGTCCAGTTCCTTATGTTATAAAACAACACAAGCATTCCTGCATCAGGTAATATGCCTGTTGGATGTGAACTCAAAATATACCATAATGGCTCTTACTAAATCTTCTGCAGTTTATTTCTCCAGGAATGAATACAAGTTGGGACAGTGTATTCCTTTATAGTAATTGGGTATGGAGCATAGCCTGGATACAATGCCATGAGAAAAAACAGGCAGATAGAAATGTATCGAGAGTGTGGTGCTGGAAAAGCACAGCAGATCAGGCATCTGAGGAACTGGAGAATTGATGTTTTGGGCAGAAGCCCTTTATTGGGACTGTATGTTTGTGATGGAATCTGCCACTTTTTCAGCCAGTGGTTTGCATGAATCGTAATCATGCAGACTCCATTCTGGGTATGTCATTCCAGCACCTCATTTTCCTCTTTGTGTTCCAGCCATGCACTGCCTTAATCCAAGGCATTATCTATTGTTCCAAATACATCAAGAGCTGGCAATTGCACACATGGCTGACAATTCAATTCAGGCAAATTCAGAGATATCAGTCTGAGGAGCATAAACAAGCCCTGTATCCACATTGTGTTGAAATATCACATACTGTTATCAATTGAAACCCTGAGAAGCTTTAGCAATCATTCAAAAAGATTTGATCTTGATGTGATAAATAGATGAATTAGTTATTTATAAAAATTGGATTACTCTTGGCTCAATAAGTCTGGTTAAGGAAAATAGACTTTCAATGGGCTAAATTCTGATTTGGTGACTCAGGTTACAGTCATTCAAAAGACATATAGAAATTATTGAGTATGTACCCAAGCAACTGACTTACAGCTACAAATATTCTATCTCACTCAATGGAGTAAAAAGATCAGAAAGATATGTATCAGTGAACATTTTTATTCATGTGCAGAGTTGGCAAGTTCAAATCGCAAATAGTTATTTATTTTTCTAGAATCTGTGAAAAAGAACTTCCATCTGTTCCTTTCCTTGTAAAAATATCAGCACAATAATATATTTTTAGATGTCTGTAATCATTTGATGTATAAAGGCACAGACTTTAAGATTTCCCATTAGAATGTTAATAATGAAGCATTGTGCTTCTAGATTTGGAGTTTACCAAGGCAAGCAGGAACCACCTAAATTGTTTGCAACACTGGACCTCTGAGAAGTTGTTTTTCCTGTCACCTCAACGAAACAATCATTTCTTTAAATGATTTGTCAAATTAGCAAAACTAAGTACAATATATATGCATTAGAAACCAAGAATTGGACACTAGAATGTAAGATCATTTTATCAGTTATTCGCTTGAGTGAATAACTAGGAAATTAAAGTGTGCCTTCATAGAACAATGAATAGCTAGTTATTCCATGCAGTGAAATCATATAAACCTAACACCCAATACAGTGAAAACCCACCTGTTTCACTCAAACCCTTACAAAAGGAAAATCTGCTCTCCTTACCTCATAGATACAGACCCTTTGGTCCAACTCATCCATGCAGACCAGATATCCTCAATAAATATAATCCTATTTGCCAGCATTTGTTCCATATCCCTCTAAACCCTTCCCATTCATACTCCTATCCAGATGCCTTCTAAATGTTGTAATTGTATCAGCCTCCACTACTTCCTCTGGCAGCTTATTCCATACATGTACCACCCTCTGTCTGAAAAAGATGCTCCTTAGATTTCTTTTAAATATTTCTCCTCTCACCTTAAACCTATGCCCTCTAGTTTCCGACTCCCCCAACCCCAGCAAAAAGACCTTGTCTATTTATCCTATCCCTGCCCCTCATGATTTTATAAAACTCTAAAAGGACACCCCTCAGCCTCTGATGCTCCAGGGAAAATAGCCTATTCAGTCTCTCCCTATAGCTCAAACTCTCTAACACTGAAAAAATCCTTGTAAATCTTTTCTAAAAATCCTTATCAACCTCCTTCCGAAAGCAAGGAGACCAGAATTGCACACATTATTCCAATAGTTCCCTGATCATTGTCCTGTACAGCTGCAACATGATCTCCCAACTCCTATACTCAATACTCTGACCAATAAAGGAAAGCATACCAAACACCTTCTTCACTATCCTATCTACCTGCGACTCCACTTTCAATGAACTATGAACCTGCACTCCAAGGTCTCTTTGTTCAGCAACACTCCCTATTTATTGTATACATCCTGCCCTGATTCACTTTTCCAAAATGCAGCACCTCACATTTATCTAAAGTAAATTCTGTCTGCCACTCCTCAGCCTATTGGCCCAACTGATCAAGATCTTGTTGTACTCTGAGGTAATCTTCTTTGCTGTCCGCTACATCTCCAATTTTGGTGTCATCTGCAAACTTATAAATAATCCTCCTATGCTCACATCTAAATCATTTATATAAATGACGAATAGCAGTGGACCCAGCATCGCTCCTTGTGGCACACGGCTGGCCACAGGCCTCCAGTCTTCATACTCTATTCCATGTGATCTAATCTTGCTAACAGGACTACAATGCAGTACCTTGTTGAACGCCTTACTTAAGTCCAAGTAGATCACCTCCACCACTCTGCTGTCTTCAATCCTCTTCATTACTTTTTCTAAAAACTCAGTCAAGTTAATAAGATACTATTTTCCAAACACAAAGCCATGTTGACTATCCCTAATCAGTCCTTGCCTTTCCAAACACATGTACATCCTGTCTCTCAGTATTCCCTTTAACAACTTGCCCACCACTGATGTCAGGCTCACCGGTCTATAGTTCCCTGGCTTGTCCTTACCAACTTTCTCAAAAAGTGGCACCACGTTAGCCAACCTCCAGTCTTTCAGCACCTCATCTGTGACTATCGATGATACAAATATGTCAGTAAGGGGGCCAGCAATCACTTCTCTAGCTTCTCACAGAGTCCTAGGGTACACCTGATCAGGTCTTGGGGATTTATCCACCTTTATGTGTTTTAAGACATTCAGCATCCTTCTCTGTAATACAGACACTTTTTCAAGATGTCATCATCTATTTCCCCACATTCTCTATCTTTTATATCTTTCTTCACAGTAAACACTGATGCAAAGTACAGAGGAACCTCGATTATCTGAACAAGATGGGTGATGCAGTATTTCGATCGGATAATTGATTACTCAGTTAATTGATTCAGTGCCTCTCCTCTGGGGCTTGGAGTTTTCTCAAGTTTCCTTTTTCCTTGCTTTGCCTGCCTTGCTCTCTCTCTCTCAGAGTTTGTTTCTGAGCAGACACACACTTGTGTGTAAGGGACCTGCAGCATTGCTGAAGTCCCACTTCCTCCAACCCCCAGTTCAATGGCATTGACACAGTGAGCACTTGCTAAGCCTGCTCCTTGTTCAGGAGACTAGACAGCAGCACACCGAGCGCGGGCCCCCGTTCACCCCCATTTGCTCTCCAACCCCGTCTAACACCGACTCTGTCCGCCCCCACCCACCATCCACCCCCACCATCCGTGCCCCCCTCCACGTCTAACCAGCTGCCCCGCCACCCCGCCATGCACCCCTGCCCCCTCTGCCCCCCAACCCAGTCCAACACCACCCCATCCCCACCCCCGTCCACGCCCCTGCCCCACCATCCATGTCTGACCCTGCCCCGTCCGCACCCTGGCACCCCCCGTCCCCGTCTCCGGGGCAGCTGGTCTAGACAACAACAGTAAGACTGCTGCTGCCTTTGGGGGGGGGGGGGGAAGGGTGGGTGGTGAGTCTCATATAGTACAAACACACACGCAGCCACATGGAAAACATTTTACTGCAGCATTTTGACAGGTTCCACCTTTGCTAAGTGCAGGGCAATGTTGGAGAGATTATCTGGGGATGGGGGCTTTCGGGTACACTCCTGTGTAAAACTCCAGAGAAAGTGTAGGGGGATAGAGGGAGAGAGGGCAGGAGTTCAGTCATTTGGAGACGGTGCCTGGGCTCCCAATGATGTCCAGGACTGTTCTCTGTAGCATTTCAGTGAGCTGAGTTCACTTTTACTCATTGTAAACAAAAGACACAATTAGTGCTGAAACATCTCTTTGATGTAATGTTTCTATCGGGACCTTGAGATATTCTTCAGATAATCTGAAATTCGGATAATTGATATTCAGATGATTGAGGTTCCTCTGTATTTGTTTAGTATCTTTCTCATCCCTTGTGGTTCCACACAAAGGCTGCCTTGCTGATCTTTGAGGGGCCCTATTCTCTCCCTAGTTACCCTTTTGTCCCTAATGTATTTGTAGAATCCCTTTGGATTCTCCTTAACCCTATTTGCCAAAGCTATCTTATGTCCCCATTGTGCCTTCCTAATTTTCCTCTTAAGTGTACTCCTACTGCCTTTATAGTCTTCTAGGGGTTCTCTCGATCCCTGCTGCCTATACCTGACACATGCTTCCTACTTATTCTTAACCAAAACCTCAATTTCTCTAGTCAGCCAGCATTCTCTACACCTACCAGCCTTGCCCTTCAACCTAACAGGAACATTCTATCTCTGGACTCTCAACTCATTTTTGAAGGCTTCCCATTTTCCAGCCATCCCTTTACCTGTGCACATCCGCTCTCAATCGATTTTTTAAAGTTCTTGCCTAATACCATCAAAATTGGCCTTCTTCCAATTTAGAACTTTAACTTATAGACCCCTTGGTCTGGTCAAACCCATAGTTTGACTGTTAATTTCCCTTTAAATGGCCTAGCAAGCTGCAGAGTTACTCCAAATAGCTACAGAAAAGTTGAAAAAGCATAAGACAAAATGGACGGCCTGGTACCAATCTACAACCAAAACATGACATTGATATATTCAATCCTATTGACCATGAAAAGTCCTCCTTATCACTAGAGGTATGTGACAAAATTGGGATATCTATACCACAGACTAAACAAGCAACAACCTGTCTATAGTCACGCTCACCATACTGCCCATGTTCCAAAATCAATCACCACCAGATATGACTGTTCCATCAGCACCAGTGGTTCACACTCAAGGGGGAGTTGTCTTGGCCTTGAACATTGATACCAACTCCTGTGAAGTTTTGAGTCATCCAGTCAAACATTTCAATGAAACCACCTACAACTCTCTATCTCTTCTGATTTCAGAGCACTCCATGTTGAACGCCATTTGGAAAAGTCACAGAGTACAGAATGAGCTCTGGTGAGGGATGTCAACATCAACACCAAGTGTACCTCATTAGTAACACTAAAGGTTGAGCTGGCTGAGCCCTGAATGAATTGTCTGTCAGATTGAGCCACCAGGAAGTGATGGTTCCCATTAGGGAACCAAAAGAGAGGAAATCCTACTGGACATTCTCCCTATCAATCTAAATATCACAGTAGATGATGCATCTCTCCAAGATAGTACTGGTGGGATTGACCACTGCATAGATACACTCCCATCACATTATGTGGCACTATCACTGTGATAAATGGGATAAATGAAGAACAAGTGTTGCTAAGGAAAGCTTGGCTGGAAATAGCAGAATGTTACTCACCTCAACTTTTCAAACTTCTTTGGAAATTGAAGTGGTGCCAAAGGACTGGAGGGTTTCTAATATTACACTCCCGTCATAAAAAGGAGATAAGTAACTACAAGCCAATCGGTCTAATGTCATTAAAGTAAGCAAGTTGCCATATTCCCAGGGGATCATTAGGGAGAGATAACTGGTGGTGGTTTAACCTGAGGGTCACTACATCTAGGCAAGAGGTGGAGTTAAGAAGGCAGAAAGGTAAAGTTGCCATAGTCTTACTAGACCATAGGGCTGCACTCCCTTTAGAAAGTGATGACTGGTGATGGTGTAACCTGAAGGTCACCGCACCTCAGGCGAGGGGAATGTCCTTCACTGTAACCTCAGCAGGTATAGGAACTGAACCTTCACTGTTGTTGTCTGTCTACAGTATAAACTAGCCATCCATCCAAGGAGCTAAACAGCCACAATTAGATGTACACACCATGACTTACTGTCAGCGTAAGCCTTAGCAGAATTATATTCAACTACAATCATGGCACACATATCCTTCATTCTGTCATTGCCATTAAACCTTATGGTTCAAGAAACAGTGTAGGAGGGCATGCCAGCTGCAGAAACAAGCATCAATCTGAAGTGCCAGTCTGTTGAAACTACAAGCAACTGTTTGCATGGCTAATACTGGAAAGGCATTCAGGAGCCAGTATCAAGCAATCCTATAACCATTATACCAGATAAAAGCTCCACAATTCAAACACATTCAGAATTGAACATTGGCAGACAGTAAAAGAATTAAGCAGAGGAAGAGGCTCCACAGATATTTATATCAGCAATATTGAGGGAGCACAGCATGTCAATGCAAAAACTAAAGCTGATAAATTTGTACCTGCTTCAGCCAGAGATGTGGAGTGGATGATTCATCTGTATTTCCTTCTGATATCTCCATCGTATTAGATGCCAGTTTTCAGCCAATACAATTCACTCTACGTGAATTAGTTTTGCAATTGTAACACTCAATACTTCATCCTCCCATTAGCTGGACAGCTGGCTTGTAATGCCAGCAATATGGGTTCAATTCCTGTACTGGCAATGGTCACCATAAAGATCCTGCCTTCTTATCTCCACCTCTTGCCTAGATGTAGTGACCCTCAGGTTAAACCACCACCAGTTATCTCTCCCTAATGATCCCCTGAGACTATGGCAACTTGTTTACCTTAATGACATTAGACTGATTGGCTTGTAGTTACTTATCTCCTTTTTATGACAGGAGTGTAATATTAGAAACCCTCCAGTCCTTTGGCACCACTTCAATTTCCAAAGAAGTTTGAAAAGTTGAGGTGAGTAACATTCTGCTATTTCCAGCCGAGCTTTCCTTAGCAACATAGCACCATCTAGTCCAGGGGACTTATTAACTTTGATTAATGTTAACCTATATTACATCTCCAGTCAATCTATCCAACATTCCTATCCAATACTCTGCCCTCCTGCACTGCATCATGAAGTTCAACTTGTCCTTTTGCAAAAACAAATGCGAAGTATCATCCAATATTTCAGTCAATCCTCTGCCTCCACAATAAGATTGCTTTATTTTTCCTTAATAGGTCTCACCATTTCTTTAGCTGTCTGTTTACTTTTTATATTTGAATAAATGGTTTGGTTTCCTCTTTTAATTACCAACAATCTTTTTCTCAAACCCTCACTTCATCTTTCCTATTATCTTTTCAATTTTCCCTTGCTGTCATTACATTTTGCCACAGATTTCTAGGGTACACCTGATCAGGTCCTGGGGATTTATCCACCTCTATGCATTTCAAGATATCCAGCACTACCTCCTCTGTAATATGGACATTTTGCAAGGTGTCACCATCTATTTCCCTACATTCTGTATCTTCCATGTCCTTTTCCACAGTAAACACTGACGTAAGATACTCGTTTAGTATCTCCCCATCTCCTGTGGCTCCACACAAGGACCGCCTTGCTGATCTTTGAGGGGCCCTAGTCTCTCCCTAGTTACCCTTTTGTCCTTAATGTATTTGTAAAAACCCTTTGGATTCTCTTTAACCCTATTTGCCAAAGTCATCTCATGTCCCCTTTTTGCCCTCCTGATTTTCTTCTTAAGTATACTCCTACTGCCTTTATACTCTTCTTAAATAAAGTTTTATAATGTTATAACTCTTGAAGCTTTAGAGTAGTGGAAACTCAGTTTGCAGAAAACCAGGGTAGAAAATATCTAGAATTTTTTTGTTCGTGGGATACTATCTGTGTGAGATTTACTGAGAAACTAGTTCAAGTGACCACCTAACTAACTAAAACCAATGAAATAAGGGTGTTATACATATATACTTCTCTTAATTAAACCATAACTAGAAGGTGAAAATGGCGGTCGGGGACATCATGTGCTCTTCCTGTGACCTGCAGTAACTCCGGGAGAGTTCTGCTGTCCTGGATAGTTTCATTTAATGAGTCCAGCTCACTTAGATCGCCCAGAGCAGCAGATGCACTTTGGACAATGCAGCAGGCCAAAAGAGCCATAGGTAGAAATGTCACAGAGGTGGCCACAGCCAACGTTGAGGCAGATAGATGGGTGATGGTCACAAGGGGCAGGCATTTGGTGCCACTGTGGCTGTCCCTTCTTGAACAAGTATACTGCTTTAGGTACTATTCGGGGGGGTGGGGGGAACAGCCTGTCAGGGGATGGCAACATCAGCAGCAGGGATAGTGGCACCACACTGGCACTGTTGTACAGCAGGGTGGGTCAAAGTGCAGGCAAACAGTGGTAGTCAAGGACTCAACAGTTAGAGGCACTGACAGGTGTCTCTTTGGCTGCAAATGAAATTCCAGGATGGTATGTTGTCTCCCTTGTGCCATGGTCATGGATGTCTCTGAGCATACTCAGAACATACTAAAGGGGGAAGGTAATCAGCCAAAGGTCATGTTACACATTGGTATCAATGATAAAGGCAGGAAGAGAGATGAGTGACAAGGAGAATTCAGGGAGCTGGGCCGTAAATTGAAAAGCAAGACTTCCAGGGTTGTAGTCTCGGGAGTACTCCCATGCCACATGGTAGTGAGGCAAGGAATAGGAAGATAGAACACCTTAAAAGCTGGTGCGGTGTGGAAGGGTTTCAGATTTTTGGATCATGTGGACCTCTTCCAAGGCAGTTGGGACCCATACAAAAAGGACAGGTTACATTTAAACTGGAGGGGCACCAGGATCATAGCAGGAGGTTTGCTAGTGCAACTTGGGTGGATTTAATCTAATAAAGCAGGGGTGTGTGGGAAGCAAAGCAACAGGTCAGAAAGCGAGCAGAAGGTGGAGGTTAATAGAATAAACAGGCAGGGCCAGTCTAATGACCATGGTGAGCGAAGGAATCATAAAAGGTCAAAATGTGAATTGAAAGTTGGAGTCAATGATAGAGATGAGGCTCAGTGTTATCAGGGATTAATAAATCAGGATGGAGCATGTGGAAAGTGTAGTGCACTAGAAAATATTAAAAGAGAAAAACAAATCAGTAGAACTTATTCGAAAATCTTGTACCTAAATGAGTGCAGTATTTGAATAAAGTTGATGAGCTTATGACATAATAGAGACAAATGGGTATGAGCTGATGGGGATTACTGAAACATAGTTACAGGAGGATCAGGACTTGGAGTTAAATGCCCAAGGTATTCAATATTCCGAAGACAACAAGAAGCAGGAGGTGGAGTTGCTTTGTTGGTTAAGGATGCTATCATGGCTGTATTAAGAAATGATACTGGCACTAGGGACTACAATATTGAATCAGTCTGGGTGAAAATAAAAAGAAAGGGAAGAAACTCCTTGGTCAGAGTAACTTACATGCCCCTGAACTTCTGAAGTAGGGCGTAGCATAAACCAGAAAGTATTGAGAGCTTGTGAGAAGGACACAAAGGCAGTTATGGGTGATTTGAACAGCTTGGCGAGGATAGCTTTGAAGAAAGGTTCATAGAGTGTATAAGGGATTGTTTCTTAGAGCAGCATGTCATGGAACCAACCAGAGAACTGACTGCTTTAGATCTGGTTTTATGCAATGAGAAAGGATTGATAAATGGTTTTGCATTTAAGGATCCTCTTGTTTCAAATTCAGTTTGAAAGAGTGAAGGCAGAGTTGCATACGAGAGTTTTATATGGGCCTGAAGAAGGAATTAGCCTAGTGGACTGGGAAAAATATTAAAGGGCAGGACAGTTGAAGAACAGTGGCAAATGTTTAGAGAGATACTAAATACAGAACAACTTTGGTTTTCTGAACATCAATTATATGAATTTCGAATTATCCGAACAAGATCTCAAGGTCCCGTACAAATGTAATCTACTATCCAAACAATCAGTTATCCGAACAATCAGTTATCTAAACAATCAGTTATCCAAACAAGATATTTCCCCGCCCGTCTCATTTGGGTAATTGAGATTGTTCTGTACCTCACAATTAAAGTATATTCCTGAGAGGAAGAGAAATTGTAAAAAGGTAAAAAAAAATCCATGGCATAACAAGGGATTCAAAAATAACATCAAGGCAAAAACTAGGGCATATCATACTGCAAAACTTAGTGGCACTCTGGAGGATCAGGAGAATTTTAAACATCAGTATAGGGTTACTAAAAACAAAATCAGAAGAACTGAGATGAACTATGAAAGGAAACTAGCAGAAAACATAAGTCCTAATACCAAAAGTATCTGTAAGTGTATAAAAAGGAAGAGAATAATGGAAGCAAATTTAGAGGATGAAAATGATGAGGTAATAATGGGAAACTCAGAAATTGCAGAGGCACTAAACTAATACTTTGTCTCTGTTTTCACAGCGGAAGATAATAATTTCTTCTTAAAAACTGCAGTTACTACAGAGGAACTATGTGAAATTACTATAACTAGGGAGAAGATAAACTGTTAGGATTAAAGGTGAATTAATCCCTGAGACCTGGTCGTCTGCATTTCTAAAGTATTAAGACAAGTGACAGCAGAGATAGTGGATGCATTAATTATGAATTTCCAAAATCCCCTGGATTCTGGATAGTGGATCAGAAACATACTAATGCGATACCCTTAATCAAAAAAGGAAACAGGCAAAAAGTGGGAAATTATAGACCAGTTAGTTTGACCTCTGTAGTGGGGAAGTTGCTGGACTCAATCATAAAGGCAGAGATAATTTGGAAATTTGAATATTTGGAACAACAAAGTTCAATTCACCAGCGTCAGTACAGTTTTGTGAAGGGCAACTTGTACTTGACAAATTTGCTGCAGTTCTTTGAGGCTGTAACCAGCAAGATAGATAATGGGGATCCAGTGGATGTGGTATATCTAGGTTTCCAGAAGGCATTTGACAAGGTGCTTTATAAAAGACTAATCCAGTAGATCCCAGGTGTTAAGGGTAGGGTATTGGCTTGGATAAAGGATTGGTTGACTGTCAGAAAGCAGAGGGTTGGGATAAATGGGTCCTTCCCTGGATGGCGAACTGTAACTAATGGGGTATCACAGGGTTCAGTTATTTGACCTCAACTATTTACAATCTATATAAAATGACATGCAAGCAGGACAGAATGTAACATAGCAAAGTTTGTGGATGATACTAAAATAGGTGGAAAAGTAGGCAGTGATGAGGAGATAAAGAGTTTACAGGTGAATGCTGATAGGCTAGGAGAACGGGCCAGAATTTGGCAGATGGAGTTTCATGTGAATAAGTGTGAGGTTGTCCAGTTTGGCTGGAAAAACAAAAAGGACAAATTAGCAGATTCAAAGTGCGTCAGTGTAGAGGGATCTGGAAGTTCTTGCGCATGGATTGCAGAAAGTGAGTCCGCAGGTGCAGCACATAATAAGAAAGGCAAAAGGAACTCTGGTATTTATTGCAAAAGATTGGATTATAAAAGTAAAGAAGTGTTCTTACAATTATATAAGGCATTGGTAAGACCACATCTGGAATACTGTGTTTAGTTTTGGTCTCCTTAATTAAGGAATGATGTGGTATCACTGGAGGCAGTTCAGAGGAGGTTCACCAGGTTGATCCCAGGGATGAAAGGGCTGTCATACGAGCAGCGGTTGAATAGCTTGGGCTTGTACTCACTGAGGTTCAGAAGAAGGAGGGGAGGGGAATGATTGTGGGATAGAACTTGCTAAAAGGGATTGATAAAGTGGAGGTTGAACAGATGATTCCCCTTATGGGACAGTCTTGAACAAGAGAGCATAGGTATAGAGTGAGAGGGGGTAGGTTCAAAACTGAGATGAGGAGAAACTACCTCTCTCAGAGGGTTCTGAATCTGTGCAGTGGAGGCAGAATCAATCAACTGATTCAAGAATGAAATGGATATGTTTCTGATGAAGAGTGGGATAAAGGGCAATGGAGAGCAGGCAGGAAAGTGGAGATGAGACCAGGGTTTCAAAGGGCTGAATGGCCTTCTCCCACTCCTAATTCCTATGTCCCTCTGCAATCCATCACTTTCTTTTATGCCAGGAGAAAATGGCCTGTAGGGTTCCGTAAAACGGGATGGGTAGGTGACAGGGTATCCAAAATTCATCTCCTCACCCAATGAGAAGAGAGTCCTGACTGTGACCACTCCATGTAGCCGACTGACAGAGCCCGTGTGTTAATGAGGCAAAGTTAGGTATTAATGAGGATGATAACGAGCTGTAATCCCTGTTACTAGGTCTCTCGACACTCATTAATGAGTATTTTGTATTGACATCCGGGACTTGGAAAATGCCATTTATTTGGTTTTGACATGAACTGCTTTGTTCACCATCTCACTCGATTTTCTTAACATTTTGGATACAAAATGTTCACTCCGTGTGTCTCTCTCCACAGATTCTGTCAGACCTGCTGAGTTTCTCCAGCGTTCTCTGCATTTATTTCAGACTTCCAGCATCTGTGGTATTTGGCCTTTTGAGCTCCACGATGAATATTATTGCACAAATTTTAATAGACTTCTGTAATGAATGAATACTATTGGAGCAATAAGAATTTATACATTTAAGAAATAACTAGACATATCTCTTTAAAAAAAAAGTACATTATAATAACCTCTGTCTCTTCCTAAAAATCATTGTCTTCTAAACATATAATAATCCTTGATACTGTATTAGAATACAATGGTGGCATGTTCACATTCTTCCAGGGTGAATGCGTATTTCTTGTTACTTTCTGTTCCACCACAGGGAGTGGTTGGCAGGCAAATAAATTACACCTCCTGACTCTGATGTTGCTCAATTTGACTGGCGCCAAAATATTTATTCCAAACCTTCAAAGCTGGTCCCTACTGCAAAGGAGAGAACAAGTCTTGCTTGTACATGTAATTGACACTTGAAATCTGAATTAATTCAGCCTGTAACTAAAGTTGCTGAAGTATGAAAGCTGAAAGTAGTCAAAAAGACAGGTCATCTGATCAGTGGCACGGTCCAATATCAAGACTGAGAGATGTGGTTTGTTGACATTTTAAACTTGTTTCAAATACTCTAGCCAAGAATATGTACGTCAGGAATTCTGAAACAATTGCGGACAGAAAATAAACTGATTCACACAGAAATGATGTAAAGGTAGATTTACCTTCCTTTCCTTCGTGGGATTCAGACGTCATTATTATTTATTGCTCACCTCTTGAAGCATGTGATAACTGAATTTTTCAGCTGCTCTAGTAAGTACACCAATAATATTTAAGGAAAGGGATTCCAGAATGTCAATGCTGCGACAGTGGAAGAAAAATAATATATGTCCAAGTCAGTGTGATGTGTGACTTGAAGAGGAACTTGGATGAGTTGGTTTGCCTTTGGCCCTCATCCTTCTGCTGGTAGAAATTACAAGTTTGGAAGGTGCTGATGACAGAGCTTTGGTGAGTGACTGCAGTGTATCTTGTAAGTGCCACACACTGCTGCCACTTGTGTGTCAATGACACTGCTGCCATTGTGCGTCAGTGCTGAAGGATTGGATACTTAAGGTGGCGGCTGGGGTCAGTCAGGCTCCTGTGTCTTGAATAGTATTGAGCTTCATGAGTGTATACACATCATTGTGCTCCTGATGTTTAGACTGGGAAGTCAGGAAGTGATTTACTCACCACTAAATACCTAACCTCTGACCAGTTGTTGTAGTCACGCTATTTATGTTCCAGTTAAGCATCCGCTGAATGGTAAATACACACCACTCCTCCCCACTGCACCCTACACCTCATGGCATTGTTGGGTCTGGATTCAATGATGTAAATGCCATTGAATGTTAGGGTCAGATAGTTAGACTCACTCTTGTTAGAGGTAGTCATGCCTGGTGTTTGTTTGGTAATACCTGTTAGTAATTTTCCCAAGCTTGTGTATTGTTTGAGTCTGCCTGTATTCTGTCAGGGGCTGCTTCAGTATCTGTGGATTTGTGAATGGAACTGAACATCGTGAAATTATCTGTAAACATTGCCACTTCTAACCTTATACTGGACAGAAGGTCAATGATGAAGCAATTGAGG
This sequence comes from Chiloscyllium plagiosum, assembly GCF_037043375.1. Taxonomy (NCBI): domain Eukaryota; kingdom Metazoa; phylum Chordata; class Chondrichthyes; order Orectolobiformes; family Hemiscylliidae; genus Chiloscyllium; species Chiloscyllium plagiosum. The sequence continues at coordinate 64,252,775 of NW_028270139.1, read as the reverse complement.
ATGTTGTGCTAAGGCCATTAGCCTGACAACCTCCTGCAGGGACAATCCGTGACTGAGGTGATTGGTCTGCCTTTACAATCGTCAACTCATGATTTTGAAAACTTGCATCAGATCACCTCTGAACTGTTTTCTTTCCAACGAGTCTGCTCTCCTAACTGAAATTCCTCATAACTGGAACTATTCTTATAACTTGTTAATGTTTTCTCTCCAATGTGCTCACATCCCCTTATAATGCAGCAGTCAGAACTGTACATAAAGCTCCAGTTGAGATCTAACAAGTGTCTTATACAAGTTCAACATCACCTTCATGGTGCACAGGTCTCCTGGGCTGTCAGTAGCTTGCCATGAGCAACTGGGGAACGCTTCTTTGGCGAAACTGAGAGGCTTGGAATTCTTACTGAAACTAAAGACCAGCAGCAGTCTTGTTTGTCTGAAAGACTGATGCTCACAGGAATTCATTGAAGAGTGTGCTTTCCCTGCTTGATAGTGAGTTGTAAATTCTTCAAATTCTGTCTACCTTGATCTTCATTTCCTGCAGCATGACATCTTTACCTTGCATATCTGATGAGGAATGAGAGGAGCAGCAACATCAATTTTAACACAGACAAAAAACAACTCCTTTCTTTCTCAGCCATATGCCATTCCATAGCACAGAGGAGTCCGACACAGAGATTCAGCTTATAGGAGACAAGACCCCCGTCACAGGGTCGACACAGAGCGGATCTGTTCACACAACATGCCATTGCACCAGTGCCTCAAGCTTTCATGACAGGTCATTGCCAATATCTGCCCCTCCAGCTGAAACAAGGTCTCTTTCTTAGGGACGCAGGTAGCATGCGTTGCTAGTGGTCATCAAGGTGCCTGTCACCTAAGGGATACACACTCTTTGTCTCTGTCTCTCCACAAGGTTGGGTGCTCACTTGTTCTTCAGGGAGGCAGACACATGCTGTCCTTAGTCTACATGGCAGCATCAAGGGGGTTACTGCTTCAGTTAATAACTGCATTTGATGGTCCATGGAGCTGGCCACTTTATTCATGTAACAACGCATTGCTGTAATATCCTGCAACATCAATCCAATCATGTTTGATGTAATCTCCTCCATTTTTATTGCAATTGTTGTCAGTGTGCTTCTTGGCGTATTCATACATTGTGCATTCTCTAGCATTGCTCAATTATTCTCCAAGGTGATGTATTTGTTTCAAGCTGAGCAAATCCTGAAGAGCTCTGAACCATCTATCATTGACTTTTCACTCTTTCCCTGTCACCACCAACTGCTCTTGCTCATTTACAAAGTACACACAAGCATGCAATACAGGACAGATGTAGACCATTCTGCCTCATGATCCTGCTCCATCATTCAATAGGATTAAGGTTGATCTGCCCGTGTAATTCTACATTCTTAACGGACCCCAATAACTTTGATTTCCTTGCCTCACAAAAATATGTCTAGCTCTAATCTTAAAAATATTAGTGACACCTATTCCACTGCCTTTTGAGGCTGAATCTCAAAGTTGTACAAATCTCTGAGAGAAAAATGAATGACTCACATTGGTTCTATTTTTAAAACAGTGCCCTCTAGTTCTGGGTTGAAACTTTATTGCTGGAACAGCACAGCAGGTCAGGCAGCATCCAGGGAACAGGAGATTCGACGTTTCGGGCACAGGCCCTTCTTCAGGAATGAGCAGAGAGTGTTCAGCAGGAGAAGATAAAAGGTAGGGAGGAGGGACTTGGAGGAGGGGCGTTGGAAATGTGATAGGTGGAAAGAGGTCAAGGTGAGGGTGATAGGTCGGAGTAGGATGGAGGCGGAGAGGTCAAGAAGAAGACTGCAGGTCAGGAAGGCGGTGCCGGGCTGGAGGGATCCGGCTGAGACAAGGTGGGGGGAGGGGGGATGAAGAAACTGGTGAAGTCCAAGTTCATCCCCTGCGGTTGGAGGGTTCCCAGTCGGAAGATAAGACGCTCCTCCTCCGACCGTCGGGTTGTTGTGGTTTGGCGGTGGATGAGTCCAATGACCTGCATATCCTCGGTGGAGTGGGAGGGGGAGTTGAAATGCTGTGCTACAGGTTGGTTGGGTTGGTTCGTCCGGGTGGCCCTGCACCTCCACCCACATCATCTACTGCATCCGCTGCAGCCGGTGTGGCCTCCTCTATATTGGGGAGACAGGCCGCCTACTTGCGGAGCGATTCAGAGAGCACCTCTGGGCCACCCGGACGAACCAACCCAACCAACCTGTAGCACAGCATTTCAACTCCCCCTCCCACTCCACCGAGGATATGCAGGTCATTGGACTCATCCACCGCCAAACCACAACAACCCGACGGTTGGAGGAGGAGCGTCTTATCTTCCGACTGGGAACCCTCCAACCGCAGGGGATGAACTTGGACTTCACCAGTTTCTTCATCCCCCCTCCCCCCACCTTGTCTCAGCCGAATCCCTCCAGCCCGGCACCGCCTTCCTGACCTGCAGTCTTCTTCTTGACCTCTCCGCCTCCATCCTACTCCGACTCATCACCCTCACCTTGACCTCTTTCCACCTATCACATTTCCAACGCCCCTCCTCCAAGTCCCTCCTCCCTACCTTTTATCTTCTCCTGCTGAACACTCTCTGCTCATTCCTGAAGAAGGGCCTGTGCCCGAAACGTCGAATCTCCTGTTCCCTGGATGCTGCCTGACCTGCTGTGCTGTTCCAGCAATAAAATTTCAACTTTGATCTCCAGCATCTGCAGACCTCACTTTCCCCTCTAGTTCTGGAGTGACCCACAAGCAGAAACATCCTTTCCATATCCATCTTGTCAAGTCTGATCAGGATCTAATACACTTCAATTAAGTTACCCCTCACTCTTCTAAAAATTTCAGTGGAAAAAAGCTTGACCTGTCCAAGCATTCCCCATAAGATTATCCGTACATTCTAATATTAATCTAGTCAACTTCTTCAGACCCATTTCAATGCATTTACATTTTTCTCTAAACAAGGAGACCAAAGCCCACACACAGTCTGAGTGTGAGTCACTGGTTGAAAATTCAATTATCTCTCATACCAGTCAAACCAAACTCTAAGTTGATGCAAACTCTGCCTGAGATCTATGATGGCCATCCTCAGATGGACACAGTTCCTTTGGAGAATCATTGCTGGTGGCCTTCACTGCTTGCAGCTCCATATCTGAAAGCTGTGTCAGAATTAGATCAGACATTATAATAACCATGACGATCATATATCATTTGCTGTTGAAGTAAAGTTATCATGGCTGAATGTACCATGACAGGAGGATCACTGGTACTTAACTGTGTCTGTGTCACCATGGGACTCTATATTGTCCACCTTTAACTGCCTGGCCATCAAATCTCCAGGGGCTCCTGTCTGCATTTGCCAGGTGTAGTTGCCTCCAATTCTCACCCTACCTTCTGTATTATATGCTCCCCCTGCAACAAGGGAATAAACAGAGTGAGTGTAATGGCCTGTGTTCAACTGATGGATGGAGAACATTTAATGGGAATAACTATGAAGAGGAGGAAAAGTACTGCATACGGAATTGTGAAGGTGCTTGAGAAGGGGAGATGGACAGATGTCAATGTAAGGAAGTGCATAGACACAAAGGACAGATGGGTGTGCAGTATAAGTGGGTGTGAGGAATAACGTGATTGAGTATGATTGAGAAAGAAGATCAAAGATTGGAGTGATGTGAGTGGCAAGGTCTAGGACAATGTAAAACTGCACTAAAATGTTCCCAGTTTACACAAAGTCGTTAAAGTGCTGGACAGACTAAATCCAGAGGCATAACACAGTCCACTGTTTTGTGAGTGAATAGTAAATGCCTCTGCTCCTGCCTGTCCACAAAACCACATCAATTGAGGAACTTTTTAACCAAATCTCCTGTCACACTTTCCTAGATTACAACCATGACTAGATTTTTAAAATGATTCTATTAGCTAAAATGAAATTTAGACCACTCTGACGACTTGAGTTTTTTTAAACAATTGCCTCATTTTCCTTTTACTTTATTCGAGTAACGCCCATTGCAGCCGAGATAAGAGCCATAGAAAAGTTACAGTACAGAAATAGGCCATTCAGCCCATTGTGGGATTAACATAGGGGTCTATATGTTCTAGTATTACATTCACTCCCTCTCCCCTCTCAATTATTGTGTATTCATTTGCTTTGTTTGCCCTTGTATAATCTTGTGCTTCTCCAGGTTGAATTCCATTTGCCGTTTTTTTCCTATTCAACCAAACCATTAATATCACTGACAAACATCTTTTTCTCTGTAAACCACCTGGCCAATTTTGTTGCCACTTACAAATTTCCCTGTTGTGCAACCAGATTTAAGTCTAAGTCATTAATGCATACCAGAAATAGCAGGGGACCCAATACTGAGCCCTGTGGAATATGACTCAAAACTGGTTTAAGTTGCAAAGATATCCATCAACCACTGTTTTCTGTCACTGATGCAACTTTGGATCAAACTCACCGCATTCCCCTATATCCAATAGTCTTTAAGTTTTCTGAATAGTATACCAATCTGGGATCTAACCAAATGCCTTACTGATTCCATGTAGAAACATTTTTCTTGTTGTTTCCTGAAAAAATGAATTGAAGTTAGTGAGACATAACCTTCATTTTACAAAACGATGCTGACCTTCCCTGATTAATTTGAGTCTTTCTAAATAGAAATTAATGTCTTCTCTCAATATTGATTTTAGTAATTTGCTCACCTCTGAGGTCAGACTGACAGGCCTATAACTATTTGGCCACTTTTTGAGCTCTGTCAGAAGTCAGAAGTGCATGAATGTTGTGACCCAACTTGCACCCATGCACAAATTTATAAAAATCAAAATGGGGAGAAGATAATAATTTAGCTCCTTCCAATTCCATTTAAAGCACAAAAGCAAAAATACGATGTTGCACTTTAGTAGCAATTAGCTAAGTGTCAATTTTGTCAAGTTTCATGGAGGATTTCTCACTGAGGCTTCATTAAATTTCTCTTGTTATCTTTCCAAATTCACCTCAATATCGCTACAATATGTCCCTGTGCCACCCCACTGGGCACAGAGGAAAGTATTTGCCACTGCCAGGATCTCCAGGAATCCCTGGTGCCTATGCTGTTTTAAAACCCAGCCATGTACCTGGTCAAATGCTGTCAGTCTGCACCTACCCTACATAGTTTGTGTGAATTACCTGAGACATGTCAGACAGCAGATCTTTGGCACCTCACCGTGCTGACAGGGACTGGGAGGTCCTGTTGGATGGAATGGTAGAGAACATTGACATGCTTTTCCCTCAGGACTGACAGAGACCACACCAACAAATGCTGCTAATCTGGTCTGAAGTTGCCAAGCAGATTGCTGTGGTATCCACAGTTCGAGTGAATGTGTAGCAGTGCAGGAAGAAAGTCAATAACCTCCTCCATTCTGCCAGTAGATATGTCCATCTTTTCTCTGCCATCTTACACACACTGTATCTTTTCTACTGCATACCAATGTTCATGATCCACTGGACTCAGTATCACATGCAACATCTTGCCTCACCATTCATAACTCCTCAAATACTGAAGCAGTCCATGTTCAAATACAACAAGATCTGCACAGTATCCAGGCTTAGGCTGACAAGTGGCAAGTAACATTCTCAGCTCACAAATGCCAGGCAATGACCATCTTCAATAAGAGACAATTCTAACCATTGTTACTTGACATGCAATGACATTACCATCACTGAATCTCCCACTATCAGCATCACTATTGACCAGAAACTCAACTGGACTTAGTACATAAATACAGTGGCTACAAGAGAAGATCAGAGACTAGGCATCCTGCAGAGAGTAACTCACCTCCTGACTCCCCAAAGCCTGTCCACCATCTACAAGGCACAAGTTAGGAGTATGATGGAGTACACCCCACTTGCCTGGATGGGGACAGCTCCAACAACATTCAAGAAGCTTGACTCCATTTAGAACAAAACAACCCGCTTGAGTAGCACCACATCCACAAATATCATCTTCTTCCACCACCGATGCTGAGCAAAGTAACACGACCACTTTCAAGTTTCCCTCCAAATCACTCATCATCCTGACTACGGTCGCTGGGTCAAACTCCTGGAATTTCCTCCCTAATGGCATTATGGGTCAACCTACAACACATTGACTGCAGCAGTTCAAGAAGGCAGCTCACCACCACCGTCTCAATGGCAACTTTAATGCTGACCCAGCCAGCGACATCCACATCTCATGAGTAAATAAAACAAATTTTCTATCACCTCCCCCAATCCCCAACAGCACTGACCTATATGCCCTCTACATGTCTTACTCTCTCTCTTAGCCACTTCACCACCTTTCCCCCCACCTCTTCAGCACAGACAATGGTGCCAGCCACTTTCATCGCACTCACTTCCTCCCTTTGTGTCTTCCAGAAGCGAAAAAGACCACTTTGGGCATAAATAGCCAAAGTGGTTGTCTAATATCTGGCTCATCACCCTCAATGAGATGAGGATCTTAGATGAGAGAATAGGACATAGCATATTAATGAGGTGAGATTAGGCAATAATGAGATGTGAACATATATAAATAGGCCTCTTGCTGCTCGTGTCTCGCCATTCACCACTTGGTCAGAAAATGGGACTTGTGGTTCTCGAAGGCAAGAAGCTCCTGAATGTCCACCCTGTCATTTTCCCAACTTTCACACCAGTGTCCATGTCACTCAGTACCTGGGAAAATTCAATCCATTGTGAAGGATAAGAATATCTTGATCAGTAAGGGAATCAAAAGGTTATCGGGAAAGAGCAGGAAAGTGGACATGAACAATGTCGGACTAGCCTGCATTATATTGAGTGGTGGAGCAGCTCTGAACAAAGAACAAAGAGCAAACAAAATTACAGCAGAGGCACAGGCCCTTCGGCCCTCCAAACCTGCGACCATTCAATTCCTAAGCCTGTCTAAACCTGTCGCCTATTTTCTAAGGATCTGTATCCCTTTGCTCCCAGCCCGTTCATGTATCTGTCTAGATACATCTTAAGTGACGCTATCACGCCTGTCTCTACCACCTTCACTGGTAGCATGTTCCAAGTACCCTCCACTCTCTGCGTAAAGAAGTTTCCATGCATATTTCCCTTAAACCTTTCCCCTTTCACCTTAAACTTGGGAACTCAAGTAATTGGGTCCGCCATTCTGGGAAAAATCTTCTTGCTATCCACCCTGTCTATACATCTTATGATTTTGTAGACCTCAATCAGGTCCCCTCTCAACCTTTGGTTTTCTAATGAAAGTAGTCCTAATTTACTCAACCTCTCTTCATAGCTAGTGCCCTCCATACCAGGCAATAACCTGATGAATCTCCTCTCTACTTCTCCAAATCATCCACATCTTTCTGATAATATAGCGATCAGAACTGTACACAGTATTCCAAATGTGGCCAAACCAAAGTCATATACAACTGTAACATGACCTGCCAATTCCCAGGGTGAATGTGTAGCAGTGCAGGAAGAAAGTCAATAACCTCCTCCATTCTGCCAGTAGATATGTCCATCTTTTCTCTGCCATCTTACACATACTGTATACCCTATTCAGTGAAGGAAAGCATGCTGCATGCCTTCTTGGCCACTCTATCAACTTGTGTTGCCACCTTCAGGCTACAATGGACCTGAACACCCAGATCTCTCTGTACATCAATTCCCCCCAGGGCATTTCAATTTACCGTACAGTTCGCTCTAGAATCGGACCTTCCAAAATGCATCACCTCGCATTTGCCCGGATTGAACTCTATCTGCCATTTCTCTGCCCAACTCTCCAATCTATCTGTATTCTGCTGCATTCTCTGACAGTCCCCTTCACTATCTGCTACTCCACCAATCTTACTGTCATCTGCAAACTTGTTAATCAGATCACCTATACCTTCCTTCAGATCATTTATGTACATCACAAACAACAGTGGTTCCAGCATGGATCCCTGTGGAACACTATGGTCACAGTCCTCCATTTTGAGAAACTCTCTTCCACTACTACTCTCTGTCTCCTGTTGCCAAGCCAGTTATCTAACCATCCAGCTAGTACACTCTGGACCCCAGGCGACTTCACTTTGGCCATCAACCTACCATGACGAACTTTATTAAAATGCCTTACTGAAGCCCATGTATATGCCATCCCTTCCCTCATCAATCAACTTTGTCACTTCATCAAAGAATTCTATTAAGTTGGTAAGACATGGCCTTCCCTGCACACAGCCATACTGCCTATCACTGATAAGCTCATTTCCCTCCAAATGTAAATAGATCTGATTCTTCAGTATCTTCTCCAGCAGCTTCCCTACCACTGACGTCAGGCTCACTGGTCTATAATTACCTGGATTATCTTTGCTATCCTTCTTAAACAAGGGGACAACATTAGCAATTCTCCAGTACTCCGAAACCTCACCTGTTTCAAGGATGCTGCAAACATATCTGTTAAGGCCCGAGTATTTCCTCTCTTGCTTCCCTCAGTAACCTGGGATAGATCCCATCTGGACCTGGGAACATGTCCACCTTAATACCTTTTATAATACCCAATACTTCCTCCCTCTTTATGTCAACTTGACCGAGAGTAATCAAATATCTATCCCTAACCTCAACATCCGTCATGTCCCTCTCCTCCGTGATTACTGACACAAAGTACTCATTAAGAATCTCATCCATTTTCTCTGACTCCACGCATAACTTTTCTCCTTTGTCCTTGAGTGAGCCAATCCTTTTTCTAGTTACCCTCTTGTTTGTTATATACGAATGAAAGGCTTTGGGATTTTCCTTAACTCTGTTTGCTAAAGATACTTCATGGCCCCTTTTAGCCCTCTTAATTCCTTGTTTCAGATTGCTCCTACTTTTCTGATATTCTTCCAAACCTTCGTCTGTTTTCAGTCGCCTAGACCTTATGTATGCTTCCTTTTTCCTCTTAGCTAGTCTCACAATTTCACCTGTCATCCATGGTTTCCTAATCTTGCCATTTCTATCCCTCATTTTCACTGGAACATGTCTGATCTGCACTTTAATCAACCTCTCTATAAAAGCCTCCCACATATCAAATGTGGACTTACCCTCAAAAAGTTCCTCCCAATCCACATTCCCCAGCTCCTGCCGAATTTTGCTATAGTTGACATTCCCCCAGTTTAGCACACTTCCTTTAGGACCACTCTCATCTTTGTCCATGAGTAATCTAAAAACAGAATTGTGATCACTATTTCCAAAGTAATTCCCTACTGAAACTTCAACCATCTGGCTAGGCTCATTCGCCAACACCAGGTCCAGTATGGCCCCTCCCCAAGTAGGACTATTTGCATACTGCTCTAGAAAACCCTCCTGGATGCTCCTTACAAATTCTGCTCCAACACTAAGTAAATTTCAGTAAATGTTGGGAAAATTAAAATCTCCCATCACCAACACCCTATTGCTCCAATATCTTTCCAATATCTGTTTACATAGTTTTACCTCTATCTCACGCTCTGAGGAGCTGAAGGGCTTACTCCTATTCTTATTTCTTATGGTCTATTATGTATTGAAAAGTTATTGTTGCCAGATCTTAACTCTGCCATCCCAATTTTGCATCCAATTTATTTTGAATATTCTAATGTCTTTGTATGATTGGTTATCCCAAACATTATCACTACTTTACAAGATCTATGATCAGCTTTTGATTGCCGAGTGGAGGAAAAAAATATCTCCTGCCTCATAAACTCCAACGTTCAATTTCTGATTTGAGTTGAGCTATTGAGTTCAGCAGAAAAAGGATCTCTGCAGTGCCCTCAGGACAGGTAAGAAAAAAAAAAGTTCAGGTAGATTTCCCACCATCGATTGCAATGCAATCTCTCATGTTGGAAAATGCTTATGCAAGTGCATCATGTGAGGACAGGACTGAGTAATGATCTATTTCGTTTCACTGTTGAGGTTCACAGTTGAAGAATGGCCATGCAGGTGAAGAACTGCAGACTGTGGTATATTATGAAAACATACGCCAGCAAGAGCCTTCAGCAGAGGAGAATAGAAAAACATTAAAGATGGCCTGCAGCATGATTGTGGTAAAGGTTGAGTCCCGTCAACAGATGTGGAGAGGTTGGCCAAGTATGTGCTAAAATGTTGCAACAAGTTGGTAGGTCAGAGGCGTATGCTTGTATATTTTAAATGATTCCCATATATATGTGGTTGAGATTCTATCAGAAATCTTCAAGGAATATAATCCCATAAGATGTGGATATCTGCCATCTATCTCAAAAAACAGCTTTTGTATGTTATTTTAACTACATTTGTCAGCTTACCAATGGGAAACTGAGATATCAGCATGGTCCATATTGAAGTCTTGGCTCAGGGATTCCAGTTGGCAGGTATGAACAATAAATAAAACAAATAAAATGAATGCAATTTACTCTGCTGGTGGGAACTGGTGTACAGAACAACCTCGATTATCTGAACAAGATGGGCAGAGAGTATTTTGTTTGGAGAACTGATTGTTCGGATAACAGATAATGTTTTTACAGGATCTTGAGATCTTGTTCGGATAATCCGAAACTCAGATAATTGATGTTCGGAAAACCGAGTTTGTTCGGTACATCTGTGTATTAGTCTCAATGGTGGTGACTTTGGGTTGAATCTTAGTCAAAAAGAAGTTAAGTGCCAGGTTCATCAAGTTCAGAAGGTTTCTCTCCACAAGAGGTGTAGTGAGATCTCTCATCGTGTCTTACTGAACTCCATCCCCTGTGGCAACTCTTATGTGTGATTCTTATACATTCCTACCTCTTACTGCCCTCCGAGCAACTCACAACGCACCAGAAATCTGCTGAAACACCAGAATCTCTGGTGTGGTGCCATCTTTGAAAGACTGTTCTACACCCAGACAAACATGGGACATCCACTGGCAACGCAAGGCACAGCAGCACATTGCTCAAGGCACCTAGACTGACACTCCATTACACAAACAAGTCCACTCTCTCACCCAAGTTGCTATGTAGCCACCAGGTTACACAGTTTATGTGTCCTTAGCTACATTCCATTTAAACACCCTCTCTAGGTCACCATTACTCTGTCCTCAATGACCACTGTGGACATGCATCCTGTCATCAAGTGAGGAACATCACACAAAGGAAAACAACTGAATAACTTTAATCATGAGTTTTTATTTACCCACAGCAAAAGTGAACTTTATCAATTCCAACAGAGTCTGCAGAATGCCAATCGGATGTTAGGATGATAATCAATGACTGTTTTACAGGCCGTGATGGTCTATTGCACCAGCTGTCATGAATTGGAACTAGTTGTCAATGAAGTTTAGTCTGGCTGTGCCTGGCACTGCGGAGGTCTGTCATGGACAGTGTCCTCACCCTTTGGCTCACAGGCCTGCTCACATCACCTCATTGACTGCTCTGATTGTGCAGTCTACAGAACACAGCACACCAGGAAGATGTAGCACACTCTGTCTGGACTGTACTGGAGAGCCCCCTCCCCAGACTGGTTCAAGCAATGGAATCACATCTTCAGCACAGTCCCCAGTGTGTGCTCCACCACAGCCCTGATCAAGCACTGGATCCACATTCCCCATCAGTCAGGGATTGGGTGAATGGTGTTATGAGCCATTGTTGCAGTAGGCAGCCCTTGTCCCTCAGTAACCGACTTTGTAAGGCACCCGGAACTTCATACACACGCGGTGTATGACAGCACTGCAGGACACAGGAGTCATTCCAGCTACCAGAATAGTGGTATCAGTGACCATCACTCACAAGGACATTAATCAAATGGATACTGTTCCTGTTGGTGTATAGTGCAGCATTATGATACTGCCCCCTCAGTTCCGTGTGTGTACTCTCAACAGCACCCTGCAAGTGGAGAACACAGTTATGTTTTTGAATCCTACTGCCTGGGACTGACCTCGGCATTGGGAAACAAACTGTACAGTGATCTTGCACAGATGGCATCCATCACTGTGCTGATGCATTTGTTTATTGGTCAGAGTATTGAATACAGGAGTTGAGGGGTCATGTTGTGGCTATACAGGACATTGGTTAGGCCATTTTTAGAATATTGCATGCAATTCTGGTCTCCTTCCCATTGGAAGAATGTTGTGAAACTTGAAAGAGTTCAGAAAAGATTTACAAGGATGTTGCCAGGGTTGGAGGATTTGAGCTATAGGGAGAGGCTGAACAGGCTGGGACTGTTTTCCCTGGAGCGTCGAAGGCTGAGGGGTGACCTTATAGAGGTTTATAAACTCATGAGGGGCATGGATAGTGTAAACAGACAAGGTCTTTTGCCTGGGCTGGGGGCTCCAGAACTAGAGGCCATAGGTTTAGGGTGAGAAGGGAAAGATATAAAAAGGACCTAAGGGGTAACTTTTTCACGCAGAGGGTAGTTCATATATGGAATGAGCTGCCAGAGGTGGTGATGGAGGCTGGTACAATTGCAACATTTAAAAGGCATCTGGATGGGTATATGAATAGGAAGGGTTTGGAGGGATATGGGCCAAGTGCTTGCAAATGGGACTAGATTGGGTTGGGATATCTGGTCGGCATGGATGAGTCGGACTGAAGGGTCTGCATCCATGCTGTACATCTCTATGAGCTTATGACTCTATGACTTAGCGACCCCTCACACGTCACCATTACTCCTTGGATAGAGCCAATTGCTTCGAAGTTTACTGGAGCTGTCAACTTCAAGCAATTGGAGAGAATGTCACCCTACTCCCGCCACCCTCAGGTGTTGATCCAGCACAGTTCTGACACAGTGTCCTGGGACATACAAAACTAATATCGATGCTATGCCTCACTCATCCCCCAGGAAAGTCAGGGGAAAGCCTTTGGCCTTCTGCAGACACAACACACCCAGAAAGACCCTGAGCCTGTGACCTCTCTCTGACCTGGGTTCTCCTCATCCTTGTGTTATGGACCTGGCCATACCCCTCAAAACATTTTAAGAAGGTAGCCCAGACCCTGACTTTGCTAGTTCATTTAAGCAGATGTATAATGTTAAACAAAACAGAATTTATTTACAAGATTACTGAATGAAACATAAAGAACAGAAAATAGAATACCGAATAACTTATCCTATTCAAAGGCCCAACAGGCTATCCCAAATTAAAGATATTGTACCAAATACTTGCAACAATCCCCATTAACACCCTTTAGCGCAAAAGGTAAAATGAATACAAGTTCTTACAGGAACGAAGTCAGAGAGAGAGAAAGAGAAAGGGGTCCAGCAGTCTTTCTTCACACAGACAGTACACACACACACTGCTGCATTCAAACCAGACCAGAGAATAACTAAGCTGACAGAACTGGCCACTCCCCTTTTATTATACAAGTGGTCTTTTTTTAAAAACTTGAAAACCTTCTGTCTGAGGCAATATCTGTTAGCTGTAAACAAATTAACCCTAAAATCCATCCAAACTCAGACTTTTCGGAACCTGTGTTGTTTACAATCTCTCTGGAAAAAATCCAAGGACAGCATAACCTTGTTGAAGGAACAGCTTTGTCAAACTTGTAATGTTGTTTTTACTCAGTAAATGATGAAGCTTTGGCCTTCATCTCACTCTTTCACAAGTTGACATATGTTTTTGGCCAGCAGACCCCTCTTTTTAAGTCATTGCTGTTAACCTCTGCGTCATTGGAATACTCGTGGTCAAATTGCAAACAACAATGGCATCGTGCAAATTCAGCTGGTATTTGAACCTTAAACATGTTCACTCTAAATGCATTGCTAACGGATGAAATACAAACACATACTTCATATATTTGTCCCTTCAGTGTCCTAGCATCCAGCAGAAGTGGATCCCATTGTTCATCCATCAAACTGATACTGACTTCACCCCAACCACACCTTGATGTTTTGCCAGCCATTTTCCATTTGCAGTCGTGGTTAAGTTGTGCAATTTATATATAAGATCATTTCTTGTAAATCTAAGTCTTTGGCTTTTAAGTTAGTAATATGTAGATTTTCTGAGTGTCTGAAGTTAGTAGTTAAATTACAAGTTTTACTGTAGCCATGGGGATTTCTTTTCAAACAATTTTTGAGGTATAGCTTTCAAATTAATGTTCTTTTTGTGTACATTGGTTGGATTTTACGATTTAAGAAGAAAAACAAATTCCAGTTTAGGAAGTCAGGAGAGGCTTTTAAAGGGACATACCCATAGTTGAGAGTGAGTTCTCTTTTAGTTTTACTTTATGTTTTGGGCAGTCGCGTGAAGTCCCTGGATCAAAATGGCTGCATAATCCAGTGCTCCTGAGGAGGGAAGGATATCATGAAACTAGATTACTTTAGAGTGAAGTGTTAGTGTTAGTCCTAGACTACACATGTTGGGATAAAACCACGCAGAGATTATCTAAAAATGAGTGTTTACACTTGTGTCTATAATAGCTCTAGGAAAAATCTAACTGCAGTTCCAGTCTATAAATTGAAGTCACAAGTGACTAAAACTATTGAGGTAATAGAGATTCTAGTGTGAGTACTGTGCAAGTGGTACTTTTGAATAATATGGAAAGTGTGCTTTAGGAGACTTTACCAGAGATAAATATTAAAGCCATTGTTTCTCTTTTCAATTTATACAGAGGTTTTTGGATTTAATGGGATGATACTTTTACGGTGAGTTTAAAAATCTTTGAATTTTCCTTCTGAGTAGTTTGTTTTATTCTATGTTATCTTTGCTATTTTTAATAACCTTCTATTGTTAAAACAAAATTTGCACCATTGTGACTTATGTTTCAGTGAAAGATCATTTAGTTAAAACTAAAACAAAACATGATCTATCAAACCACATTGTAGTCTGGGATTTGACTTGTACAGTAGTAACATCAGCTGGGATCATAACTCAATTAGTGTCGAGTGAACAGTAAGAGGTAGCAGAGAATATGGCTCATGGGGGATACTGCCAGTATTGGGACCACCCCCCCCGGAGGCTGCATTTCCTATTAGACCTTGCTCTCCCAAAAGCCCTTTTCCACATACCCCCTCCCCCCCCCAACCATGTGGAGATCCAACATATTGAACTTTGCCTCCAACTTTCCTTCTTCAAACTAAGCCCAACCTTACCTGTCACTGGCAATATTATTGGTCACTGTCAATAACACTCCCTCCCGGAGGCGCTCATACCTTCCAATCCTGTTATGCACATTTTCTTTATACTTTTATATTCCTCCCATTACCCTCCTTGTCTATTACTCAACACATGCCTCTGTTTTCACCTCCTCCTTGACTGCCCCACCCACCTATGGCATGAGTCCCCTTTCCGCTGACAGACACCCCCTCAACCCTCCTCAATGGTCAACATATGGGCCCCCCTCCCCAGGAACATATTCTCTCCAGACCTCTGACTGATTTCAATGAGCAGCCTCTAGACTTCGCTGACTGCTGTCTCTGACAGTATGCGATCCCTCTGACGGTTTGTGATGGCCCTACGGGCCACTTTCCAACTGTAGTCGAGCACATCTCCTGACAGTAAGCGGGCCGAGCAGATGACTGACTGCATCAATGTCTCTGAACTGTTCTTGAACTGTGCCTCTGACTGACAGTACTGGGATCCCCCTCCTCAACACCCACCAATCCCAACTAGACTGAGGAGCAGCCCTGACTGATTTTCCAAAGTGGTCATTTGGTTAAATAAATGTGCAATGTGCAGGCAGCTGGCACACTCTGTAGGTGTTAGATAGATATATCGGTGTGCCACACGCGATTCCCTTCTCCAGCCTGTCTGCATGTCTGCTCAAAGAGCATGTCAATATGGCATGGTTGAGGTGCCAATATAATTCACAAATATGTTCCCATCACTCCGCCATCTCCACCACGAGAGAATCTAACCATCACTACTTGGCATTCAATGGCATTACCATCACTGATCCCTCCCATTATTAACATTTGGACCTGTTACATACATATTGTGGCTACAAGATCCTATCGGAGAAGACACAAAGCTCGATTGTTGTAAACGCAACACAGTCCGGAACAGTTGGAAATTTGGACTGGCTGGGAGGGGACCCATGTCGGTACCTTCAGAACTGTTCCTAGAATCAACTGAGTGGGTGTGGTGAGTGTGGGAGTGTGGCTGGGTGAGTGTATGTGAATGGCTGCTTTTGTGTCTGTGTGTGAATGAGAGTTTGGGTGTGAGTTTACATGTGGGTGTGGGAGAGTGTTAGTTAAACAGAAATCTTTAGCTGGGCCCTGACCTCCACACCCTTCCTTGCTGAACAAGGCTTGCGGCCTACTCTTTTTTTTATCTCTTTACTGCTGCCTTTTAACCAAAAAAAAGCAAAAGAAGAATTTTTTTTTAAATCCTGCTGCTTAGCACTTTTTAATGGTAATTTTTATCAGTTACTCTCTTAAAATTTCAATTTATTGCTTTGGAATTGTATTCTTCCAAATTTCAAGTTTATTGTTGTGGCAAAATGTACCTTTTTGAAATCTGCTCATTGGCCACTGAGTGGGAGAAGAATTCAAGTTTATCCACATTCCCACAGAATCAGATTGGACAAACCTGACGTAGAAGGACAAGGGCAGTTGAATACCACCACTTGCAAGTTTTCTTTGAAGGTGCATTTAATTTTATTCATTCACAAGTGAGGATGTCAGCTTGTCCAGCATTTATTGCTGGGAGTAGTTAAGAGTCAACCACACTGTTGTGGGTCTGGAGTCACATGTAGGCCAGACCAGGTAAGGTTGGGCAGTTTCTTTCTCTAAAGAACGTCAGTAAAGCAGAAATGTTTTCCTGAAGATGGATTCATGGTCATCATTAGGCTCTTAATTCCAGATCGAAGAGTGTGGCGCTGGAAAAGCACAGCCAGTCAGGCAGTATCTGAGGAGCTGGAGAATCAATGTTTCGAGCATAAGCTCTTCATCAGGAATGAGCGGGTGGCGCAATGGGGCTGAGATATAAATGGGAGGGGGTGGGGCTGGGGAAAGGTAGATGAGAATGCACTAGGTAGCTGAAGTTGGGGATGAAGGTGATGGGTTGGAGAGGAGGGTGGAGCGGATAGGTGGAAGGAAGATGGACAGGTCGGACCATTCAAAAGGGTTGAGCCAAGTTGGAAGGTTAGATCTGGGATAAGCTGGGGGCCTCTTAATTCCGGATATTTATTGAATTCAAATTCTACCATCAATTGTCGACAGGATTCAAGCCCCGAATCCCTGGGTCTCTGAGGCCTGTAGTAAAACCACGAGCCCATCGCTTCTGCAGAATGGGCTATCCTGGTTTCCAGTAAAACTGCCAATGATGCATATTGGTCCAGACTGTTTTATATACCTCAGAACAGTGCTCCAGTATGACCTGATGTTTGTTTCTATGTATTATTCCCACTCGTTTGGAACTATGTCATCTTCACTGCTGTTGGATCAAAATCCTGGAACTCCATCCTAATATCATTATCCCCACACAGGCTGCAATGAGTTTTAGAAGGCAGTTCAGCACTACCTCAAGTGAAATTAGGTCATTGAAATATTTGTAAATGCACTGAGAAAGGCTTTCATTTTTATTTCATTTTTCTTGATGATTGGACAACTCTCAGCAATTACGGCCAAGGAAATGCTTTTTGAATTGTAGTCTTTCTGCAATGAAGAACAGAGCAACAATGTAATAATGACCAATTAATCTGTTTTTTGTCTGATTGATTGAGGGATAAATATTGGTCAGAATACCAGGGATAACTGCCTTGCTCTTCCTAGCAAAAGCGTACTGGGATTATCTTGCGTTCACCTAAATGCATAAATGGGCCCTTGGTTAAATATCTATCCAAAAGATGACATATCCAATAATGCAGTGCTCCTTCAGGAGTGTATTGAAGTGTCAATGTGGTGGGGGAACATCACACCTTGTGAGTCTTGTGTTACTAACTGAGCCACGGTTTCCATTTCTGCAAGATGACTAGAAAGTTTCAATTTAAACATTTCAGAAGATGCAAACTATTTTCTCTCTTCTCGTTTTTTGCCCATTTAGTCTTTGAAATCTTCTACCAATATGCACTACTAAAATCTGATAAGATGATGCACTAGATTGAATTAACTTCTGTGCAATTTTTGGCCACCTTTGGATTGTTAAAGATCAGTAGGGTTAGATTGATTCTGTTTCTTGGTTTTATCTTGGTTCTCTACATTCTTTGTAGGATCACCGGGGTTGATTTGAATGCTAGTTCTCCCCAAAGCTTACCTCGTGAGTCTGCGACCTCCAATTTTGCAGCCGGAGCGGTGAGAGCATGGACCACGAGGCTGCTGGGAAGGTAAATTAATCCTATGAAAAGCTTATCTTGTGAACAGGCGGAGTGCTCACTGAGCAGGAGCAGACTGAGGACTGCTGAGTGAGTGAGGTTACATATTTGGGCAGCTGCTTTACCTGAAACATTACTTAGGTAGTGTCTCCCACCCATCCTCCTCCAGTAACCAAAAAAACGATTCCGTGCATCGATTTGATAAGGTTACTAGTTTTTTTTTACAAGACCTTCTGGGAATTCAGAACAGTGGGAATGGCTGTTAGGGCAGTTGAATGCTTCTCCTGTAGAATGTGGGAGGTAAGGGTCACCACTAGTGACCCCATGGACTTCATCTGCGGGAAGTGCACCCAACTCCAGCTCTGCAAAAACCGCGTAGGGAACTGGAGCTGGAGCTGGATGAACTTCAGATCATTCAGGAGGTGGAGGGGGTAATTGACAGGAGTTACAGGAAGGTAGTCACACCTCAGGTACAGGAAGAAGGTAGATGCGTTACAGCCAGAGGACGGAAAGGGAACAGGCAGAGAGTGCAAGGATCATCTGTGGTTATTCCCCTCAATAGCAAGTACAACATTTCAGATACTGTTGGTGGGGGGGAACGTAAGGTATAAGCCATGAGGTACAGGTCTCTGGCACAGCGTCTTACCTTGATGCCAACAGTCTTTTTGCAGCAGAGAGCGGCGGGAGCTGGGAGGAAGTGAAGTTGGAGCGCAAAGCCAGTCGGGGAGGTAAGTGATTGTTATTTGAGTGGAGAAGGAACCCGAGACACTACACGTGTAGTGTCGCCCACCCTCCCTCCTCCTCTAACCTAAAAAAAAGGTAAGCTTCTTAGTGTTCTTGTTTTGGAGACTAAGTGTAGAGTTATGGCAGCGCAGGCAGTGGAATGTTCCTCCTGCAGGATGTTTGAGGTAGGGGTGACCACCGATGCTCCTGCCGACTTCATCTGCAGGAAATGCAGCCAGCTCCAACTCCTCACAGACCGCGTTAGGGAACTGGAGCTGGAGTTGGATGAACTGAGAATTATTCAAGAGGCTGAGAGGGTGATAGATAGAAGCTCCAGGGACATAGTTACGCCAGAGAACAGAGGTAGCTGGGTAACAGTTAGAGGTGGGAAGGGGAGGAAGCAGGCAGTGCAGGGATCCCCTGTGGTCGTTCCCCTCAACAATAAGTATACCGCTTTGGATACTGTTGGGGGGGACGGCCTAGCAGGGGTAAGCTGCAGTGACCGGGTCTCTGGCACAAGTTTCGGCTCTGAAGCTCAGACGGGAAAGAGGGAGAGGAGGAGAGCGCTAGTTATAGGAGACTCTATAGCTCGAGGGACAGATAGGCGGTTCTGTGGACATGGGCGAGACTCTCGGTTGGTTTGTTGCCTCCCGAGTGCCAGGGTCCGAGATGTCCCGGACCGTGTCTTCAGAATCCTTAAGGGGGAGGGTGTGCAGCCAGAAGTCGTGGTGCACATTGGCACCAACGACATAGGTAGGAAGAGGGATGGGGAGGTCATTCAGGAGCTCAGGGAGTTAGGCTGGAAGCTAAAAGCTAGGACGGACAGAGTCGTCATCTCTGGGTTGTTGCCGGTGCCACGTGACAGTGAGGCAAGGAATAGGGAGAGAGTGCAGTTGAACACGTGGCTGCAAGGATGGTGTAGGAGGGAGGGCTTCAGGTATTTGGACAAATGGACTGCATTCTGGGGAAGGTGGGACCTGTACAAGCAGGACGGGTTGCACCTGAACCAGAAGGGCACCAATATCCTGGGAAGTAGGTTTGCTAGCACTCTTCGGGGGGGTTTAAACTAATTTGGCAGGGGGATGGGATCCGGACTTGTAGTCCAGCAAGTAGGTTAGCTGTTTTTCAGGATGTCCAAGAATGTAAGGAGGCTGTGGAGAAGGTAGCACTGACAGGGAATACTTGTGGACACACAGATGGGTTCAAGTGTGTATACTTCAACGCAAGGAGTATCAGAAATAAGGTGGGTGAACTTGAGGCGTGGATTGGTATTTGGGACTACGATGTTGTGGCCATCACGGAAACGTGGATAGAAGAGGAATAGGAATGGTTGTTGGAGGTTCCTGGTTACACATGTTTCAGTAAGATTGGGGGGGGGGGGTGGTAAAAAAGGAGGGGGTGTGGCTTTGCTACATAGAAATGGTATAATGGCTGCAGAAAGGCAGTTCGAGGGGGATCTGCCTTTGGAGGTAGCATGGGCTGAAGTCAGAAATAGGAAAGGAGCAGTCACCTTGTTGGGTGTTTACTACAGGCCCCCCAATAGCAGCAGAGATGTGGAGAAACAGATTGGGAAACAGATTTTGGAAAGGTGCAGATGCCACAGGGTAGTAATCATGGGTGATTTCAACTTCCCAAATATTGATTGGAAGCTCTTTAGATCAAGTAGATTGGATGGGGCGGTGTTTGTGCAGTGTGTCCAGGAAGCTTTTCTAACTCAGTATGTAGATTGTCCGACCAGATGGGAGGCCATATTGGATTTGGTACTCGGTAACGAACCAGGACAAGTGATGGGCTTGTTAGTGGGTGAGCATTTTGGTGATGGTGACCACAATTCTGTGACTTTCACCTTGGTTATGGAGAGAGATAGGTGCGTGCAACAGGGTAGGTTTTACAATTGGGAGAAGGGTAAATACGATGCTACAAGACAGGATCTGAGGAGCATAAGTTGGGAGCATAGGCTGTCAGGGAAGGATGTCGTGGAAATGTGGAATTTTTCAAGGAACAGATACGACGTGTCCTTGATATGTATGTACCTGTCGGGCAGGAAAGAAATGGTCGTGTGAGGGAACCTTGGTTGACGAGGGAGGTTGAATATCTAGTAAAAAGGAAGAAGGAGGCTTACATAAGGCTGAGGAAACAAGGTTCAGACAGAGCGTTGGAGGGATACAGGATAGCCAGGAGGGAACAGAAGAAATTGCAACATTTAAAAGGCATCCGAATGGGTGTATGAAAAGGAAGGCTTTGGAGGGATATGGGCCGGGTGCTGGCAAATGGGATTAGATTGGGTTGGGATATCTGGTGGGCATGAACGAGTTGAACCTAAGTGTCTGTTTCCATGGTGTATATCTCTATGGCTCTATGAGAAGTCTTTGGCAGGTAGGTTCAAGGAAAATCCTAAAACTTTCTACAGGTATATCAGGAATAAAAGAATGTCTAGAGTAAGATTAATGCCAGTCAAGGACAGTGGTGCATGGAGTTGTGCGTGAGTCCGAGGAGATGGGGAAGTGCTAAATGAATATTTTTTGTCACACAGGAAAAAGACAATGTTGTTGAGGTGAATACTGAGATACAGGCTATTTGACTAGAGGGGATTGAGGTTCATAAGGAGGAGATGTTAGCAATTCTGGAAAGTGTGAAAATAGATAAGTTCCTGAGGCCGGATGAGATTTACACTAAGCTTCTCTGGAAACTAGGGAGGAGATTGCAGAGTCTTTTGCTTTGATCTTCATATTGTCATTGTCTACAGGAATAGTGCCAGAAAACTGGAGGATAGCAAACGTTGTCCCCTTGTTAAAGAAGGGGAGTAGAGACAATCCTGGTAATTATAGACCAGTGAGTCTTACTTCGGTTGTGGGTAATGTGTTGGAAAAGGATATAAGAGGTAGGATTTATAATCATCTAGAAAGGAATAATTTGATTAGGGATAGTCAGCACGGTTTTGTGAAGGGTAGGTCATGCCTCACAAACCTTATTGAGATCTTGAGAAGGTAACCAAACAGATGGATGAGGGTAAAGCGGTTGATGTGGTGTATACAGATTTCAATAAAGATGGAGGATGGGAAAAATTTCTGGCTATAACAGGTGCTCATTTTTTGAGGTATTTTAGGTGCTGGAGTTGATTTCCTCAAATTCCAGGAGCAGCAATTACTGTTTTATATGCTGTTACATTGTTTTTCCAAAGTTCAAAAACAAAGTCAAAAGAACAGCAGTTTTAAAAGGGAGAAGACCAGACCAAGGAAGCACATGGTGAGGTCAGTGCAAGAGAGAGAGAGAAAGAAACTGACACAGCAGTGAACCTGCACAGTTACTGCCTTTGCTGTTTGAATTCAAGTATCGCTGGACATTGGAGTGCATCTGGGAAAATTAACAAATAGTGAAATTCACAACTGATCTTGGAGAACTGTTTGGGTGAAGTTCACAGCACGGAATCAGATAAGTGTATTGTTTTTAAGTGGGACCCACAGAAAATCTGCAGTAGTGAGTAGAGTGGGTTATTAATTTAACCTGGGGCAGTGTTTTGTAGAGGAATAAGACGGTGTTATTTTCTGGGTCTGGAGATTGTGAAGAAGCAAGAATGGCCTTTAGTAGAATGATATACGCTTCTTGTCAGATGTGGGAGTTTAAAGAGAGTTTAAGGGTTACTGCAGATTATATCAGATCAAATGGATCAGTTGGACAGACAGTTAGAAGCAATGAGGAATTTGCAACAGCAACAGTATGTGATGGATGGCAGTTATAGGAAGGGGGGAAAGTCTCAGATACAGTCACATAGATGGGTGAACTCCAGGAAAGGTGAGAGAGGTAGGCACCTAGTGCAGGAGTCTTTTGTGGCTATACCCATTTTAAACAAGTATGCTGTTTTGGAAAATGTAGGGGGTGATGGATTCTCAGGGGAACGTAGCACGAACAGCCAAGTTTCTGGTATTGAGACTGGCTCTAATGCAATGAGGGGTACGTCGGTTTCCAAGAGATCAATTATGTTAGGGGACTCTCTAGTTCGAGGTACAGACAGACGTTTCTGTGGCCAGAAATCAGAATGGTGTGTTGCTTCCCTGGTGCCAGGATCAAGGATGTCTCAGAGAGGGTGCAGAATGTTCTGAAGGGGGAGAGGGGCCAGCAGGAGGTCATTGTACACATTGGAACTAACGACATAGGAAGGGAAAAGGTTAAGATTCTAAAGGAAGATTACAGAGAGTTAGGCAGGAATTTAAAAAGGAGGTCCTAGTAATATCTGGATTACTCCCAGTGCTACGAGCTAGTGAGGGCAGGAATAGGAGGATAGAGTACATGAATGCATGGCTGATGAGCTAGTATATGGGAGAAGGATTCACACTTTTGAATCATTGGAATCTGTTTTGGGGTAGAAGTGACCTGTACAAGAAGGACGGATTGCACCTAAATTGGAAGGGGACTAATATACTGGCAGGGAAATTTGCTAGAGCTGCTCGGGAGGATTTAAACTAGTAAGGTGGGGAAGTGGAAGACCCAGGGAGATAGTGAGGAAAGAGATCAACCTGAGACTGATACAGTTGAGAACAGAAGCGAGTCAAACAGTCAGGGCAGGCAGGGACAAGGTAGGACTAATAAATTAAACTGCATTTATTTCAATGCAAGTGGCCTAACAGGGAAGGCAGATGAACTCAGGGCATGGTTAGGAACATGGGACTGGTATGTCATAACAATTACAGAAATATGGCTCAGGGATGGGCAGGACTGGCAGCTTAATGTTCCAGGATACAAATGCTACATGAAGGATAGAAAGGGAGGCAAGAGAGGAGGGGGAGTGACTTTTTGATAGGGGATAGCAATACAGCTATGCTGAGGGAGGATATTCCCGGAAATACATCCAGGGAAGTTATTTGGGTGGAACTGAGAAATAAGAAAGGGATGATCACCTTATTGGGATTGTATTATAGACCCCCTAACAGTCAGAGGGAAATTGAGAAACAAACTTGCAAGGAGATTTCAGTTATCTGTAAGAATAATAGGGTGGTTATGGTAGGGGATTTTAACTTTCCAAACATAGATTGGGACTGCCATAGTGTTAAGGGTTTAGGTGGAGAGGAATTTCTTAAGTGTGTATAAGAAAATTTTCTGATTCAGTATGTGGATGTACCTACTACAGAAGGTGCAAAACATGACCTACTCTTGGGAAATAAGGCAGGGTGGGTGACTGAGGTGTCACTGGGGGAGCACTTTGGGGCCAGTGACCATAATTTTATTAGATTTAAGACAGTGATGGAAAAGGATAGACCAGATCTAAAAGTTGAAGTTCGAAATTGAAGAAAGGCCAATTTTGACGGTATTAGGCAAGAACTTTCAAAAGCTGATTGAGGGCAGATGTTCACAGGTAAAGGACAGCTGGAAAACGGGAAGCCTTCAGAAATGAGATAACAAGAATCCAGAGAAAGTATACTCCTGTCAGGGTGAAAGGGAAGGCTGGTAGGTATAGGGAATGCTGGATAACTAAAGAAATTGGGGGTTTGGTTATGAAAAAGAAGGAAGCATATGCCAGGTATAGACAGGATAGATCGAGTGAATCCTGAGAAGAGTAAAAAAGAAGTAGGAGCATACTTAAGAGGGAAATCAGGAGGGCAAAAAGGGGACATGAAATAGCTTTGGCAAATAGAGTTAAGGAGAATCCAAAGGGTTTTTACAAATACATTAAGGACAAAAGGATAACTAAGGAGAGAATAGGGCCCCTCAAAGATCAGCAAGGCGGCCTTTGTGTGGAGATACTAAACAAGTATTTTGCATCAGTATTTACTGTGGAAAAGGATATGGAAGATATAGACTGTAGGAAAATAGATGGTGACACCTTGCAAAATGTCCAGATTACAGAGGAGGAAGTGCTGGATGTCTTGAAATGCATAAATGTGGATACATCCCCAGGACCTGATCAGGTGTACCCTAGAACTCTGTGGGAAGCTAGAGAAGTGATTGCTGGGCCTCTTGCTGAGATATTTGTATCATCGATAGTCACAGGTGAGGTTCTGGAAGACTGGAGCTTGGCAAATGTGGTGCCACTGTTTAGGAAAGGTGGTAAGGACAAGCCAGGGAACTATATTCTGGCTTTTGAGGGAGTGCAGCGTAGGTTCACGAAATCAATTCCTAGAATAGCGGGACTATCTTATGTTGAAAGAATGGAGCGACTGGGCTTGTATATGCTTGAGTTTAGAAGGCTGAGAGGGGATCTGATTGAGACGTATAAGATTATTAAAGGATTGGACAATCTGGAGGCAGGAAACATGTTTCCGCTGATGGGTGAGGACACAGCTTAAAAATAAGGGGTAGGCCATTTAGGACAGAGATGAGGAGAAATTTCTTCACCCAGAGAGTGGTGGGTGTGTGGAATGCTCTGCCCCAGAAGGCAGTGGAGGCTCAGTCTCTGGATTCGTTTAAGAAAGAGTTGGATAGAGCTCTCAAGGATAGTGGAATCAAAGGTTATGGAGATAAGGCAGGAACAGGATACTGATTGAGGATGATCAGCCATGATCATAATGAATGGTGGTGCAGGCTCGAAGGGCAGAATGGCCTACTCCTGCACCTATTGTCTATTGTCTATAGATCAATGAGCCTGATGTCAGTGGTGGGCAAGTTGTTGGAGGGAATCCTGAGAGGCAGGACGTACCTGTATTTGGAAAGACAAGGGCCGATTAAGGATAGTCAACGTGGTTTTGTGCATGGGAAATCATGTTTCACAAACTTGATTGAGTTTTTTGGGAAATAACAAAGAGGATTGATAGGGCAGAGTGGTAGATATGATCTATATGGACTTCAATAAGGCGTTCGACATGGTTCCCCATGGGAGACTGATTAGCAAGGTTAGATCTCACGGAATAAAGGAAGAACTAACCATTTGGATACAGAACTGGCTGAAAGGTGGAAGACAGAGGGTGGTGGTGGAGGGTTCTTTTCAGACTGGAGGCCTGTGACCAGTGGAGTTCCACAAGGATCGGTGCTGGGCCCTCTGTTTTTTGTCATTTACATAAAAGATTTGGATGCGAGCATAAAAGGTACAGTTAGTAAGTTTGCAGATGACACCAAAATTGGAGGTGTAGTGGACAGTGAAGAAGGTTACCTCAGATTACAACAGGATCTTGATCAGATGGGCCAATGGGCCAAGATGTGGCAGATGGAGTTTAATTCAGATAAATGTGAGGTGCTGCATTTTTGGAAAGCAAATCTTAGCAGGACTTATACACTTAATGGTAAGGTCCTAGGGAGGGTTGCTGAATAAAGAGACCTTGGAGTGCAGGTTCATAGCTCTTTGAAAGTCGCAGGTAGATAGGATAGTGAAGAAGGCATTTGGTATGCTTCCCTTTATTGGTCTGAGTATTGAGTACAGGAGTTTGGAGGTCATGTTGCGGCTGTACAGGACATTGGTTAGGCCACTGTTGGAATATTGTATGAAATTCCATTCTCCTTACTATCGGAAAGACGCTGTGAAAGTTGAAAGGGTTCAGAAAAGGTTTACAAGGATATTGCCAGGGTTGGAGGATCTGAGCTACGGGGAGAGGCTGAATAGGCTGGGGCTGTTTTCCCTGGAGCGTCGGAGGCTGAGGGGTGACCTTATAGAGGTTTCCAAATTTTGAGGGGCATGGATAGGATAAATAGACAAAGTCTTTTCCATGGGTTGGGGGAATCCAGAACTAGAGGGCATAGGTTTAGGGTGAGAGGGGAAAGATATAAAAGGGACCTAAGGGGTAACATTTTCACACAGAGGGTGGTACGTGTATGGAATGAGCTGCCAGAGGAAGTGGTGGATGTTGGTACAATTGCAACACTTAAAAGGCGTTTGGATGGGTATATGAATAGGAAGGGTTTGGAGGGATATGGGTGGGGTCCTGGTGGGTGGGACTAGATTGGGTTGGGATATCTGGTCGGCATGGACAGGTTGGACCACAGGGTCTGTATCCATGCTGTACATCTCTATGACTCTACTTGATAAGGTTCCCCACGGTAGGCTATTGCAGAAAATGTGGAGACATGGGATTGAGAGTGATTTAGCGGTTTAGATCAGAAATTGACTAGTTTAGAGAAGACAGAGGGTAGTGGTTGATGGGAAATGTTCATCCTGGAGTTCAGTTACTAGTGGTGTGCCACAAGGATCTGTTTTGGGGCCACTGCTGTTTGTCATTTTTATTAATGACCTGGATGAGGGCATAGATGGATGGGTGAGTAAATTTGCAGATGACACTAACCTCGGTGGAGTTGTGGACAGTGCGGAAAGATATTGCAGGTTACAGAGGGACAATGATAAGTTGCAGAGCTGGGCTGAGACGTGGCAAATGGAGTTTAATGCAGAAAGGTGTGAGGTGATTCATTTTGAATGGAGTAACAGGATTGCAGAGTACTGGGCTAATGGTAAGATTCTTGGTAGTGTGGATGAACAGAGAGATCTTGGTGACCATGTACATAGTTCCCTGAAGTTGCAACCCATGTTGATAGGGTTGTTTAGAAGGCATAAGGTGTGTTAGTGTTTATTGGTAGAGGGATTGAGTTTCAGAGCCATGAGGTCATGTTGCAGCTGTACAAAGCTCTGGTGCAGTCGCACTTGGGATATTGTGCACAGTTCTGGTTGTCGCATTATAGGAAGGACGTGGAAGCATTGAAAAGGGTGCAGAGGAGATTTACCAGAATGTTGCCTGGTATGGAGTGAAGGTCTTATGAGGAAAGGCTGAGGGACTTGAGGCTTTTTTCGTTAACGAGAAGAAGGTTAAGACGTGACTTAATAGAGACATACAAGAGGATTAGATAAGGTGGACAGCGAGAGCGTTTTTCCTCGGATGGTGATGGTTAGCACGAGGGGACATAGCTTTAAATTGAGGGGTGATAGATATAGGACAGATGTCAGAGGTAGTTTCTTTACTCAGAGAGTAGTAAGGGGCATGGAATGTTCTGCCTGCAACAGTTGTAGACTTGCCAACTTTAAGGACATTTAAATAGTCATTGGATAAATATAAAACCTTACATTAGCTTCCCTACAGTATGGAAACAGGCCCTTCGGCCCAACAAGTCTACATGGACCCTTCGAAGAGCAACCCACCCAGACCCAATCCCATACATTTACCCTGACTGAGGCACCTAACACAATGGTCAGTTTAGCAGGGCCAACTCATCCGACCTGCACATCTTTGGACTGTTGGAGGAAACCGGAGCATCCGGAGGAAACCTACGCAGACACAGGGAGAATGTGCAAGCCCTGCACAGGCAGTTGCCCCAGGTGGGAATCGAACCCAGGCGCCTCGCGCTGTGAGGCAGTATTGCTAACCACTGAGCCACTGTGCCACCCCTCAGATGATAAATGGATGATAATGGAAGAGTATAGGTTAGGTGGGCTTCAGATCAGTATCACGGGTTGGTGCAACATTGAGGGCTGAAGGGCCTGTATTACGCTGTAATGTTCTATGTTCTATGCAACAATTTAAGATGTATAAGAGACTAAAAAGGGAACCAAGACCCGGTAATGCTGGGTCTTTCAGCCTTTTGTATATCAATGTGACTTTTTTAGGCAACTAGGGACAGTTCTTCACTGGAATAACTATGACTTTTATATTCATATGAACCCTGTGAAGACTGTCCAACAGCTACTTTTTATGGAGTTAAGATCTCTTCAACTCCTGTAATGGAGAGCTTATGTGAAACCAAAAATCGAAAGAACCCTGCAAATAAAAATAAAATCCTTAGAATTTCCAGACTGTAAAGTGCCTCAATACATTTCCAACCGGATGATTGCTTTTAAAAATAAATGTGATCTCTTCTTGTACTTGAAAGAGAGACATGTGTATATCTGAAGCTGCTGTGGGCCATACTTGGTGGACTGGTGCTGTTGCTATGATGGGGGCATGTCATGAAGGCCAATAACTGAGATGGGTTTCTGAATTCCTCACATGGATTCCTACTGAAGAAAGGATGCAAAAACCCTGTTGACTGTGGCCACTGAACTTTAAGGGTGACAGCTTAAATGATTTTTCTCAGGCTCTTCCAAGACCGGTCAGAGCCAATCTGTCCATTCTGTCAGTCTGTCACAGCTCAGTGTGCTGTTTCTTTGAGGATGACCATCCAGAGATTCAATTGGTGTTGATTGAGCTCCAAAGCAAGAACCAGTTGATGAACAATGACAATGTTGGTCTTCTCGAAACACCTGCCAAAGATGTTGGAGGAGCTTTGCTGTCCAGTCCAGTTGTTGGTACTCAGCAGGATGTATGCTTGTGAGCAGGGGGATTCACAGATGTTCTAGCTGTGCTCATGGCTGTCTTAGGAACGTCTGCAGGAGCCCTTCAATTGTTCAAACAAAGGATATTATGAAGCCGAGGCTATGCCCTCTAATTGTGGACTCCCCTACCGGACGGTGGCTTGTTGGTTAGCACTATTGCTTTACTGTGTCAGGGACCAGGGTTCGATTCCAGCCTCAGGTGACAGTGAGAAATTTGCACATTCCCCCAATGTCTGTGTGGGTTTCTGCCTGGTGCTCAAGTTTCCTTTCTCAGTTCAAAGATGATTGGCTATGCTTAAAAATTGCCAATAATGTCCAGGGATATGCAGGCTAGGTGGGTAAGCCATGGTAAATGTAGAGTTGCAAGGATCGGGTGAAGGGCCGAGTCTGGGTGGGATGCTCTTCAGAGGGTTGGTGCGGACTCGATGGGCCAAATGCCCTCTTTCCTCACTGAAGGGATTCTATGATTCAGAGCTGAATTGGGGATGGATTACTCAAGCTCTCACTGCCATCTGAACAGCAGCTGCCACATAAAAGATTACATCCATATATTACAGTTACAGCATTCCCAAGGAGCAGAGCAGTTCCCCTGATTCCATAATTCTCATAACTGCACCCTACATTGTTACCTCACCCCTCTCCAGACTATGACCTTCAGGCTACAGCTGGTAAGGGTAATGTTTACTGAATTAATTGGGCAAGCTACTTGTGAGGGCAAGGCAGGTGTAGCAGTCTGTGCAAGTATCACCAATAAGGGGCAATCTCTGGCTGATTGTGCCTTGCATTGAGGAATGCATAATCGAGAATTAGATTAACTAATTCATTAACCTATACGTTTCATTACTTTAAAAAATCTGGTTGAATTAAACATTCCATCTGCCCGACTCTGAGGTATTTTGATTGTGTAGAGCCCATTCCATGGTTGTGCCACGTGGGATTGGTCACATTCCTGAAGATTGAATACAAATATTTCATTACAATCATTATTGTGCTATTGGCTTTCCTGAAAGATTAAAAAAATCAGATTTATTTCATATTTGTGACAGAGAATGAACTTGCAAAATCTTCAATTTTTTGAGCAAATTAATTTCTTATGAAAAAGATTTGTAAAGAATTTGTAAAGAATTTGCAAAGGGTATAATTATTTTCTTGACTGTTCTTTCAACTATAAAGATGCAATCAGGTGTGAAGTACAGTGTAAGAGAAATTATTGATGGGAATATTACTTCAGTAAACTTCTATGTAATTAAAATCATGATGCTCTTTTCTCAACATGGTCACACTGCAGACTGGACTCAAGCAAAATGATTGTACAACTTAAAATGTGTTGTTTGGATTTGAGATTTTGAGGAATATTTCTTCACCATCTTCGTGTGATTTAAATGAAATTTCTGATGAAAGCCATTGATTTGGAATATTTACTCTGTTTCTCTCTCCACAGATGCTACCTGATCTACTGAGTATTTCCAGCACTTCCTGATTTAGTTAAATCTCTTTTATGTACTTTAGACCAAAGGATCAATTCAGTTACTGGGATATGTAACAAGTCCATGTAAAGTTTGGCTAACTAATATGTACAATCTTCTGTATCATTTATTAAAGAAAGAAGAACTTGCATGTATAGCCTCCCCATATTTTGAGAAAATGCGAATTTGGGGCGGCACGGTGGCACAGTGGTTAGCACTGCTGCCTCACAGCGCCAGAGACCCGGGTTCAATTCCCGCCTCAGGCGACTAACTGTGTGGAGTTTGCACGTTCTCCCCGTGTCTGCGTGGGTTTCCTCCGGGTGCTCCGGTTTCCTCCCACAGTCCAAAGATGTGCAGGTCAGGTGAATTGGCTATGCTAAATTGCCCGTAGTGTTAGATAAGGGGTAAACGTATGGGTGGGTTGCGCTTCGGTGGGTCGGTGTGGACTTGTTGGGCCGAAGGGCCTGTTTCCACACTGTAAGTAATCTAATCTAATCTAATCTAAAAGTCTCAGCAGCAGGGTGTCACGAGCTGAACTGGAATAAATGACCACTCAATTTGTTTGTGCGCTGTTAGCTAAATGGTGAATATTCCCAGGATACCAGGAGAACATTCTGTTATCCTTTTATAAACTGCTAAAGGATTTTGCTTCTTATATAGACACAGAAAGGTCTTCAATTTAACCATGGTGTTTCTGCCAATGCACCATTCTCACACTATCGCAGCGGAATATCAGCCTTGATTAGGAGCTCAAGGCTCAGCACGGAGCTTGAAACCATGGGATTTAATGAGAATTGACAATGTCTACATGTCACCATTCGTGTTTCTTAAAAAAAAATTAGATCAATTTCCAACATCTGCCATGTTGGGTTTTGAATCTCTGACTTCAGAACATTGGCCTGGGGTTCTGGATTTACAAGGTCCAATACTATTACAATGACATGCCCTCTAGTTCTCCCTCAGTGGCAAGCTAGATTTCATTGTCAAGTCCCTGATGGGGTTTGATTCTCCATCCTGTGGATTCTGGGGTGTGAACACTACATGCTAAACCACAGCTAATATCTAATGCCTACCCAAACCCAAATTTACCTCCCTAAAAATGCAGGGACAGCAGCGAATTCCCAGTGGAGGTATTGCAGAACATATAACTGCTGTGTTGGAATACAGATTTTTATCCCCACCTGAGTTACATCTGCTTTGGTCCATTTGGTTGTGGTCTTTCTTCTGAAATAATTGAGCTCCAGACACTGAGCTCAAACATCAAGGCTAAAATTCTGTAACAATGCTGAGGGAATGCTGCACTGTCAAAGGCACAATCTTCTAGGGGAGTCAGGAATGACTGCACTCACAGGTAGAAGAGATCCCTTGTTAATACTTTCAAGAGGAGGAGAGGAGTTATCCTTGGTCATATTTATCCATCAATTCCCACCACAAAAACAGATGATCTAGTCATTGGTCAGATTGCTGTTTTGGGGAACTTGTTGCACACAAATTGCTACCACAATTTATAAGATTACAAAAGTCCTTCACTCTGGAAAACACTCTGGAGGCTTGTTCTATAAGCATAGGCCCTCCATTTATTTTAATTAAATGACTATCCATACCAGCTCTGATCCGACACATTTGCCACTATTTGTTTCCTATTTCTAAAGGGCATATTCATTTTACAGTAACGTTTTAACCAAAAGGTTACTGACAAAGCGGTCATGATGTGTGATGACTGCTGAATTTGATGTGACTTGCTTCACGTTTATTGGTACGTTTCACAAGTGAAGTTAACCAGACTTTCATCTTTGCCTCTTCACTTATCTCCGTCCACACTTGCATGACCAATAAATGTGAAACAAAAAGCGTTTTTGAAATGTTTCTAGTGTGATGGTTACTTCTTCGCATTCCAGGCATATCAACCAATGATGGGAGTCACACATGGACCGAACAATTGAGAGAAACAATTGAGCAGAGAAAATTGACATTCGGGCAATGACGATGCAAAATAAAGTATCACCTGGAGGTGCAATTTTACTTGTCTGCACATCGAGTGATTAAAAGGGCAGGGCAGCACAGGTGACAGGTGCTCCTTCAGCTTAACTTGTCAGCAATGGCTGTCTTTCTACACCTTGAGCAACACCTGGCAACCTCAACTGCTGGGCGTGTACCAGCAGGACTCAGTGCTGGCTGACGACTTGCAATCCAAGCCTGAAGTGTTTGTAGTCAGAGTGAATGTGATATGTTGCTTGTAGCCTGCTTTCTAAATTACACAGCTCTAGTTTCTGAAATGGCCAGTAGAATAATAAATGAAAGAAACATTCTTTTGAATCATTATCCAAGTGGTATTTCTCTGAATGTGTAGTTTGGACACAAAATACATAACTGCTTTTAAAGATTGGCCTCAGGATGTTTGTAGTTGGTGTCAGTGTAAAACATCAAACAGTATTAAGAGGTTAGATAATAAGTGGTTCTCATCTGTTCCACCATAATATGATCAAAGATGGATGTATAAGGCTAGATTCTCCTCTGCAGTCCCACCCTACTTGGGAGTTGGATAAGGTCAGAGAGGGAGCAAAGATTGGGTGGTAAATTCCCCTCCATCCTCTCATCACTCTGTTACAAATTCTGGAGGGTAGGAGATTTCCTGCAATACATCTGGGAGAGTGAGGATTGGCATCTGCTGTACTCTGATGGAAAATCAAATTTGCCTCCCCCAATTTCTCAAGCAGCCTCCTGAGCTTGGGAGGCTTGGTATATTCACTTGCAGTGTCAAATAGGGACAATGTGGCCAAGCAACAGCCAATGACAGAGATTTTCAATGTGAACCCCTCATCAAGTGTCTCGTTTTAAAAAACAAATCACAAATAGATCCAACTGAGAACCAAATACGCTTTATCAAAAGATAGAAATCCTAACAATCTCTTCCAAATTCACTTTTTTAAAAAATAACTGCATATTTATTTTTAAAAGTGATCATTTGTTTTATTCATTCACAGAATGGCACTGGCCAGGCCAGAATTTATTGCCCATCCCTATTTAAGTATGCCTAGACTTAGGACACAAAAAGCATCCTGAGTATATTTGAAAATCAAGAGGCAAAAGTCAAAGAGAAACTTCAAAGAAGAACTGTGGCCCACATTCTAGAGTCCTAAAAAGGTAGCTGCAGAGATAGATTCATAGAGTCATAGAGATGTACAGCACGGAAATAATGCTGCCGTCCAACACATTCATTCTAACCAGACATCCCAACCGAATCTAGTCCCATTTGTCAGCAATTGGCCCATATCCCTAAAGCACTTCCTATTCATGTACCTATCCAAATAACTTTTAAATGTTGCAACTGTACTAGCCTCCACCACTTCTTCTCCCACTCTGCCGAGGACATGGAGGTCCTGGGCCTCCTTCACCGCCGCTCCCTCACCACCAGACGCCTGAAGGAAGAACGCCTCATCTTCCGCCTCGGAACACTTCAACCCCAGGCCATCAATGTGGACTTCAACAGTTTCCTCATTTCCCCTTCCCCCACCTCACCCTAGTTCCAAACTTCCAGCTCAGCACTGTCCCCATGACTTGTCCGGACTTGTCCTACCTGCCTATCTCCTTTTCCACCTATCCACTCCACCCTCTCCTCCCTGACCTATCACCTTCATCCCCTCCCCCACTCACCTATTGTAGTCTATGCTACTTTCTCCCCACCCCCACCCTCCTCTAGCTTATCTCTCCACGCTTCAGGCTCACTGCCTTTATTCCTGATGAGGGGCTTTTGCCCGAAACGTCGATTTCACTATTCCTTGGATGCTGCCTGAACTGCTGTGCTCTTCCAGCACCACTACTCCAGAATCTGGTTTCCAGCATCTGCAGTCATTGTTTTTACCTCGTTGATTTTAACCCTACTGCGAATCCTCTTTCAAGGATGCCTGCCTTGAAGAAGTTTTCCTCCTCTCTCTACAAGAATCTCAGGGAGTCCCTCTCCCACTGCAACTCCCAGGTCATTTCCTCTGCCCTGAAGCTCTTCAACCATGTCGTGAAACAAACTCACTACCATAGCCACATTTGCTTCCTCAGTGCCTGCCTCCGTAACCAACGCATCCCACATGGACTCCGGACCACCTTTAAACCAGCAGAGTTCGGACCCAAACAGGACAAACAGTACAGACTACAGATTCAAAAACACCAGCAACAGTTCTCCTTCAAGATCTTCCGCTCCACATTCGCAGCAATGCGTCAGCACCTAACCTCTCTACAGTCATCCCTGCCTCAGCTGAGGGCCACACTCTCTCAAAATTGCAAAGGACCCACTCTGTACTACATCCTCAGGAGAATTCATACTCTCAGCAAACAGTATTTCAACTCCATCTCAAACATCAAAAACTGTAGTACAACAAATGTTTATCTACCCACCTCCATAACCAGCGCTCCTCAAACATTCCAGAAGATTCCCCTGGCCTCGAAATCTACTCAGACACCATTAGCCATGCGGCTGATGCAGCTGCCACCCCCACGCTGATTGATGATGTCACTTCCACCCCCATCATGGCGACTCCCACAACCACTTCCACCTCTCACAATTCCTCATGCATCACACGTGACATCACTTCCGTCCCTCACATGATCGCTGATGCCACATGCTCAGTGACTTCCGCCACCCCTACTGCTGTGGTCACCACCACTTCCGCCCCCACCAGCGCCACTCACCTGCATTCTGCTGACATGCCTCCCACAGACCCCACTGTCACTATCCCCACCCCCCAGAACCCCGAGGGGAACACTACCCCTGCTCATGACTCCACCCCCATTCCCCCCACCATCACACCCAATCCAAATACAGGTTCCGCCCCCACTCCCAGCTCTACACCCACACCAGATACCAGCTCCCAGCCCTGCTGAGTTTTCACCATCCCTCCAGACTTCCCCCTCACTGAGGACGAACAATCAGTCCTCAGCAAAGGACTCACCTTCATCCCCCTCCGTCCACGCATCAATGAATTTAATACACGCCGTGACGTCGAACAATTCTTCCGTTGCCTCTGCCTCCGAGCTTACTTTCACAATCAGGACTCCCGCCCACCTTCCGAGGACCCCTTCGCCCACCTCCAACACACTGCATCCACCTGAACACCCCGCGCTGGCCTATTACCTGCCCTCGACCTCTTCATTTCCAACTGCCGCTGGGACATTAACCGCCTCAACCTGTCTACCCCGCTCCCCCACTCCAACCTCTCACCCTCACAACACGCAGCCCTCCAATCCCTCTGCTCCAATCCCAACCTCACCATCAAGCCAGCGGATAAAGGGGGCGCAGTGGTAGTCTGGTGCACTGACCTCTACACCGCTGAAGCAAAACGCCAACTCGAGGACACCTCAACCATGACCCTACCCCCCATCACCAAACCATCATCTCCCAGACCATACAGAACCTCATCACCTCAGGAGATCTTCCACCCACAGCTTCCAACCTCATAGTCCGGGAACCCCGAACTGCCCGGTTCTACCTCCTTCCCAACATCCACAAGCCTGACCACCCTGGCCGACCCATTGTCTCAGCATGCTCCTGCCCCACTGAACTCATCTCTACCTACCTCGACACTGTCCTATCCCCCCTAATCCAGGAACTCCCCACATACATTCGAGACACCACCCACGCCCTCCACGTCCTCCCTGGCCCCCAACGCCTCATCTTCAACATGGATATCCAATCCCTCTACACCTCCATCCGCCATGACTAGGGCCTCCAAGCCCTCCGTTTCTTCCTCACCCAACGTCCCCAACAATACCCTTCCACCGACACTCTCATTTGTTTGGCCGAACTGGTCCTCACCCTTAACAATTTCTCCTTTGAATCCTCACACTTCCTCCAGACCAAAGGGGTAGCCATGGGCACACGTATGGGCCCCAGCTATGCCTGTCGCTTTGTTGGCTACGTAGAGCAGTTGATCTTCCGTAATTACACCGGCACCACTCCCCACCTCTTCCTCTGCTACATTGATGACTGCATTGGCGCCACCTCGTGCTCCCGTGAGGAGTTTGAGAAATTCATCAACTTCACCAACACATTCCACCCTGACCTTAAATTTACCTGGACCATCTCTGACACCTCCCTCCCTTTCCTGGACCTCTCCATCTCCATTAATGACGACCGACTTGACACTGACATTTTTTACAAACCCATCGATTCCCACAGCTACCTGGATTACACCTCTTCCCACCCTACCTCTTGCAAAAATGCCATCCTGTATTCCCAATTCCTCCGCCTCCGCCGTATCTGCTCCCAGGAGGACCAGTTCCACCACAGAACACACCAGATGGCCTCTTTCTTTAGAGACCGCAATTTCCCTTCCCACGTGGCTAAAGATGCCCTCCAACGCATCTCGTCCACATCCCGCACCTCCGCCCTCAGACCCCACCCCTCCAACCATAACAAGGACAGAACGCCCCTGGTGCTCACCTTCCACCCTACCAACCTTCGCATAAACCAAATCATCCGCCAACATTTCCGCCATCTCCAAAAAGACCCCACCACCAGGGATATATTTCCCTCCCCACCCCTTTCTGCCTTCCGCAAAGACCGTTCCCTCCGTGACTACCTGGTCAGGTCCACGCCCCCCTACAACCCACCCTCCCATTCTTGCACTTTCCCCTGCCACCACAGGAACTGTAAAACCTGCGCCCACACCTCCTCCCTCATACCTATCCAAGGCCCTAAAGGAGCATTCCACATCCATCAAAGTTTCACTTGCACATCCACTAATATCATTTATTGTATCCGTTGCTCCCGATGCGGTCTCCTCTACATTGGAGAGACTGGGCGCCTCCTAGCAGAGTGCTTTACGGAACATCTCCGGGACACCCGCACCAATCAACCACACTGCCCCGTGGCCCAACATTTCAACTCCCCCTCCCACTCTGCCGAGGACATGGAGGTCCTGGGCCTCCTTCACCGCCGCTCCCTCACCACCAGACGCCTGGAGGAAGAAGGCCTCATCTTCCACCTCGGAACACTTCAACCCCAGGGCATCAATGTGGACTTCAACATTTTCCTCATTTCCCCTTCCCCCACCTCACCCTTGTTCCAAACTTCCAGCTCAGTACTGTCCCCATGACTTGTCCGGACTTGTCCTACCTGCCTATCTCCTTTTCCACCTATCCACTCCACCCTCTCCTCCCTGACCTATCACCTTCATCCCCTCCCCCACTCACCCATTGTACTCTATGCTACTTTCTCCCCACCCCCACCCTCCTCTAGCTTATCTCTCCACGCTCCAGGCTCACTGCCTTTATTCCTGATGAGGGGCTTTTGCCCAAAACGTCGATTTTGCTGCTCCTTGGATGCTTCCTGAACTGCTGTGCTCTTCCAGCACCACTAATCCAGAAAATGGTTTCCAGCGTCTTCAGTCATTGTTTTTACTTCCACCACTTCCTCTGGCAGCTCATTCCATACACGTACCACCCTTTGCGCGAACAGGTTGCCTCTTAGATCACTTTTAAATCTTCCCCTCTCACCCTAAACCGATGCCCTCTAGTTCAGGACTTCCCCACACCAGAGAAAAGACCTTGTCTATTTACACTATCCATGACCTTCTTGATTTTATAAACCTCTATTAGGTCATCCTTCAGCCTTCGACGCTCCAGAGCAAACAGCCCCAGCCTATGCAGCCTCTCCCTATAGGTCAAACCCTCCAATCCTGGCAACATCCCTGTAAATCTTTTCAGGTTTCACAATATTCTTCCTATAGGAGGGTGACCAGAATTGCACACGATATTCCTATTGTATTCATTGGTTGTAATCTTCCAATGTTCCTTAACCTCTTCAAAATTCCCAGTGGATTGAAAACCACAAATGTAACTCATCTGGTCAAGAAAGAAAGGATGCAGAAAGCAGGAAAGTATAGGCCAGTAAACATAATTGAGAGTGTGTTGCTGGAAAAGCACAGCAGGTTAGGCAGCATCCGAGGAGCATGGAGTGGGGTGGAAGGTGATGACTAGGGGTTTCTGTCCTTGTTGCAGTTGGAGGAGTGGTAGTCTTCACCTTCCACCCCACCAACCTCCGCATAAATCATATCATCCGCCGACATTTCTGCCACCTACAAACGGACCCCACCACCAGGGATATGTTTCCCTCCCCACCCCTATCTGCTTTCCACAAAGACCATTCCCTCCGTGATTACCTGGTCAGGTCCATGCCCCCTAACAAGCCACTCTCTCCTCCTGACACCTTCCCCTGCCACCACCGGAATTGCAAAACATGCGCCCATACCTCACCCCTCACCTCTTTCCAAGACCCCAAAGGAGCCTTCCACACCCATCAAAATTTCACCTACACTTCCACACATGTCATATATTGTATCTGTTGCTCCCAATGTGGTCTCCTTTACATTGGGGAGACTGGATGCCTTCTCGCAGAGCACTTCAGGGATCATCTCCAGGACACTCACACCAATCAACCACACCGCACCGTGGCCCAACATTTCAACTCCACCTCCCACTCTGCTGTGGACATGCAGGTCCTAGGCCTCCTCCACCACCATTCCCTCACCACCCGACGCCTGGGGAAGAACGCATCATCTTCCGCCTCGGAATACTTCCACCCCAGGGCATCAATGTGGACTTCACCAGTTTCCTCATTTCCCCTCCCCCAACCTTACCCCAGTTCCAATCTTCCAGCTCAGCACCATCCTCATACCCTATCCCACCTGTCAATCTTCCTTCCCACCTATCCGCTCCACCCTCCTCTCCAATCTATCACCTTTACCCCCACCTCCATCCTCCTATTGCACTCTCAGCTACCTTCCTCCTAGCCCCACCCCCCTCCCATTTATCTCTTCACCTCCAAGGCTCCCAGCCTAATTCATGATGAAGGGCTCTGGCCTGAAACATTGATTCTCCTGCTCCTCGGATGCTGCCTGATGTGCTTTGCTTTTCCAACAACACACTCTCGACTCTGATCTCACTATCTGTAGACCTCAGTTTCTCCCAGTAAACATAATGTCCACCATTGGGAAAATGCTGGGAGCCATTACTAAAAAGGTACTTACAAAATCAGAATACAATCAGGCAGAATCAGAATGGTTTTGATTCAGAAGGAGAAATTGTGTTTGACTTAATTATTATGAGTTTGTTGAGGTTGTAGCAAACAGGGAGGATAGAGGGGAATGAGTAGATGCTGTGTTGGAAAAAATAAGAACACATGGCGTTGGGAATGAAATACTCACAACCGATCAGGTATCTAACAGGAAACAGAGAATCAGTCAGGAACATCTAGGCAATAGTGACCTGATAGAGCTTTTTCAAGAAATGAAAGATTTCGATAGGGTGGATACAGAGGAAAATGAAAGATTTTGATAGGGTGGATACAGAGGAAACGTATTCATCTGTGTTTTGTCTTGTAGGAAGAGCGTAGCTGGAGGCCATCACTTTAAAATAGTCATCAAGAAATCCAACAGAGAATTCAAAAGGAATGTGCGGCATCTGCTCTGATTATGCTACTTTTCATGATCATGCTTCTGATATGGTTTCATCTTTCTCCAATTAAGGATTCAGCCCCCGCACTGTCTCTCTATATCTCTGTGCTCCTTTAAGACACTCCAAAAACTTACCTCATTGATCAAGTTCTTGATAACTAACTTTAGTATTGCCTTACTTGGCTGGATGTGGTATTTTGCTTTATAATTCCTCTGTGAAGTGTCTTCAGAAGCTGTGTTCCATGTCTGATGTAAAATAAACACACGTTATTGGTGTTGGCTACTTCACTCCAAGCAATTTCCAGGCCACAATATCTATAGGCTATCCAATTTACGAACCACAGGTTCTTGGAAGAATAACTGTGCAAGTTATGCCAGAAATTTCTTGAGAAATCTAAACTACCAGCAATGGTGAAGAAAGTAAAACATGGTGGTCAGAGGTCCCACTGATCCACCACCATAAAATTGATTAACCAGGAGAGACTAAAAATGGCATTTTACATCTTAAGCACTAAACAATATAAAGTAGTTAAAACAGCTTGGGCAAAGAAAGATTTCCCTTTGAGAATAATGTATTGTATGTGTCAACAGCTGGGGTATCAGCTGCAGTGATGGCAGAGCAGGGATTCTTGGCCTCGTGTGCCTGATGTGTGAGCTCTTGGCATGGTAGTGGGGCATCAGCTGCAGCAAAAGCAGAGCGAGGACTCCTGGCTGTGGTAGGCCTAGAGAATGCATTCTTTTGGTGGCAACAGACCTTTGACTAGAGCTGTATCAGAGTGGGGGGGCTCCTGACTGTCATAGCCCTGGAGCATGGTCCTTGCAAAGGTCCCATGAGGATGAACCCTATTTAAGTAGTTTTATTTTATTCCTTTACACCTCAAAATGGCACCAGATTGTGGGACAGAACACTCTTCACTGTATCTCTCTGAATATATGTGACAATAAATCATTCATTCATTCATTCATTCATTCATTCATCACTCCTGTATTGTGATAAGAGCAGCCTGACAATGATAAGGAACAATCGAAAATGGTGGTGCTGGAAAAGCACAACAGGTCAGGCAGCATCTGAGGAGTAGGAGAGTTGATGTTTCAGGCATAAGCCACCTTTTTCGCCTCTGACTCACCAGCATCCACAGTCCTCACTTTCTCCCAACATTACGGAAGAGAAAGGTTTGGAAGCAAGAATTGTTGCATATTACAAAAAGCCACCTTTGACCCACAGAACCAGGCAGTTGTTTCTGGATTTCTCAATGAGGTCGTTTGTGAAGCACGACACATTCTTCTTGAAGTAGTTGCATCTCAATTTCTGGCCAAATACCTCTGCAGTCCACCTCAACAAAGAAGTCCAACATTGCCAGTGACTATTGGATTATCCTCAGTGATGTTATATAACATTGTATCTTTCATAGTAACCTTGAGTAATCGCAATCACATTAGTTAACACTGAGCACAACACTAAGAAAGTCAAAGCTATTTTGTTCAGACAGGGATCTCAACTTATCAACTTCTGTAAGATCAAAGTGGAGATGATTTGGATTTCTCAGGGTTTATCAGAGTTTTAGATAAAGGTACTCATGTTGCAGAATAATACCATTCAGAAAATGTCAGTCCTGCCAAGTACTAAGGAGTGTGAAGGAAAGCATTTTTCCTATGGTTATAGGAGTTGTCAGAGAGAGACCTGTAGAGATTGCAGAAAGCCCAGAGCCAGCTGCAAATGAAAAACCTGAGACAACAATGAACAAGTTTCTAATAAACATCAGTCTTAGGCATTCATCAAAAGAAATGCTCTATTGAATGGGATAAACAGAAAGTTGTGGAGAAACTCAGCAAATCTCTTCTTCAGAGTCATACTGGACTCAAAACGTTCACCCTGTTTCTCTCTCCACAGATACTGCCAGATCTCCTGAGTTTTTCCACCACTTTCTGTTTTCTTTCAGATTTCCAGCATCAGCAATATTGTGCTTTTGGTTGAATAAACTCATGGATTGCCTAACCCATAACAATAGGGAGTTGAAGTTGGTTTGCGTCATATTTGTTCTTCAGTGGCATCATTGGCAATTAATCTTTCTAGTGTTTGATCCCACTTTAAAATATATGGGACCTTTTATTAGGTCTTCTG
The DNA here is from genome assembly GCF_037043375.1 of Chiloscyllium plagiosum. Classification (NCBI taxonomy): domain Eukaryota; kingdom Metazoa; phylum Chordata; class Chondrichthyes; order Orectolobiformes; family Hemiscylliidae; genus Chiloscyllium; species Chiloscyllium plagiosum. The sequence goes on along the minus strand of NW_028270139.1, from coordinate 64,210,625 downwards.
GGTGGATGCCTTACAAAGAGAATTGAAGATTACAGAGATAGGTAGTGCCTCTTATCAATGAACTCCACCTGCATAGTTGTGTTCTGCACATGAAACTGATTATCTCTGGGATAAGACTCCTCAGCGAAGGGCAGACATTTCTCCATCTTGCGATATGGGAAGCCTGGATCCTTCTCTTGCTTTTACCATATCCTATTCACATGTGCCCCTTGTTTCAGCCACGGTTTTTTTGTTAGCCAAGTCCCCAGGCTGTTGCTGGATGAGATAAGTCTCCATGATAGAGTGAACGAGGCTGCTGCAGATGAGGCACTATCAGGCATCTTCTGGCACAGCATCACCTGCAAGAGTTGCAAAAAACTGTAGACACGTGTTACTCTGGAGAAATAACTGAGCAATGAGGAAAGACTTGACATTGTTTTTATTTTATCCTTTCATCATTTTTGAGTTAAGAGCCATAAATGACTGCTGGACTTTGGGACAGGCTGTGTTACAAACAAAAGAGCAAACTAGGTGAGCTTTGTGTTCTGAAGAAGGGTTGCTGGACCAAAAATGCTGAATCTGATTTCTCTCCATCGATGCTGCCAGACCAGCTGAGATTTTCCAGCAATCTCTGTTTTTGTTTTTTTTTAAAGTTTTTATTTGAAATAAGCTTTCTGTGAGATGGTCTGGGCTACTGCTGAGACAGCATGAAGATTTGAAAGCTCTCTGATTAATCTGATACCGCAGCTTCCGAATCCCAAAGAGATAAAAGCTGCATAAGGAATATTGCTGCCTTTGCCTGGGGAACTGAGAAGCTAACCCAACGTTTCAAATTAAACAGCCAAGGAGCCCACATGTATGCCTGTGAAACAACACATTATGAAGGACATTTAAGTGATCTGACCTGTTTTGTTATTTTTTTCTTTTTATCCCTTAACTGTATTCAATTGTCTGTCTGCCTGTGTGAATGACAGCTGGAAATAAATGTTTTGGGTTTAAAGCACAAATGTTAATCAGCTCACTATGCTGTTTAATTTTTTTTCCCCTGCTAATGTTAATTTGCATTTAATCAATTGTTAAATCTTTTGTTTAAGGTACAAAACTGTGGCTGGAAATTAATTTTTCAAGAGTCTGTGATTGGTTATTTAAAAGTTTGCTTAGGAACTGTTGGAATGACTCTTCAGTGTCTTTGATGGTTTAGTTTGACTGTGTTGCAAATACAGAGGTGGAAACACTGCTTTCAGCTGCCTATCTCTGCATTGCAACAGGTTTTACTTCATTCCACTTATTGTAGTCAAATTTCTCAAGTGGCGCCTGAAACTGGCATTTAACAAAGAACAAAAAGAACAAAGAACATTACAGCAGAAGAACAAGCTCTTCGGCCCTTCAAGCCTGCGCCGATCCAGATCATCTGCGTAAACCTGCTGCCTTCTAAGGATCTGTATCCCTTTGCTGCATGCCAATTCCTGTCCAGGTACATCTTAAATGACATTATCGTTCCCGCCCCACCACTTCCACTGGCAATGCATTCCAGGCATCCACCACCATTTGCATAAAGAACTTTCCACGTATATCTCCCCTAAACATTTCCCCTCTCACTTTGAACTCATGACCCCTAGTAATTGAGTCCTCCACTCTGGGAAAACATTTCTTGCTATCCACCCTGTCTACACCTTTCATAACTTCATATGCCTCAATCAGGTCCCCTCTCAACCTCCTTCTCTCTAACTAAAATAATCCTAATCTACTCAACCTCTCCTCATAACTAGCGCCCTCCATACCAGGCAACATCCTGGTGAACCTCCTCTGCACCCTCTCCAAATCATTTATGTCCTTTCGGTCATGTGGTGGCCAAAGCTGTATGCAGTATTCCAGATGTGGCTGAACCACAGTCTTATACAACTTTAACAAGACCTGTCAACTCTTGTACTCAATACCCCATTCGATGAAGGAGAGCATGCCATATGCCTTCTTGACCACTCTATTGACCTGCGTTGCCACCTTCAGGGAACAATGGACCTGAACACCCAGATCTCTCTGTAAATAAATTTTCTCTAGGACTTTTCCTTTGACTGTATAGTTCGCTGTTGAATTGCATTTTTCAAAATGAATGACCTCACGTTTGTCTGGATTGAACTCCAGCTGCCATTTTTTTGCCCAACTCTCTAATCTCTCTATATTCTGCTGTATTCTCAGACAGTTCCCTTCACTATCTGCCACTCCACCAATCTTAGTGTCATCTACAAACTTGCTAATGAGGCAACCTACACCTTCCTCCAAACCATTTATGTATGTCACTAACAACAGTCATCCCAGCACGGATCCCTGTGGGACACCATTGGTCACAGATCTCCATTTTGAGGAGCTCCCTTTCACTTCTATTCTGTGTCTCATGTTGCCCAACCAGTTCTCTATCCATCGAGCTAGAACACACTGGACTCCTTGTGACTTCACCTTCTTCATCAGCCTACCATGGGGAACCTTATCAAATGCATTACTAAAGTCCATGTATATGACATCTACAGCACTTTCCCTCATCATCCAACTTTGTCACCTCTTCAAAGAATTCTATTAGGTTTGTAAGACATGACCTTCCCTGCAAACAACCATACTGCCTATCACTGATAAGCTCATTTCCCTCCAAATGTAAATGCACAATACCATGCTGCTTATCACTGATAAGCCCATTCTCTTCCAAATGGCTATATATTCTATACCTTAGTATCTTCTTCAGTAGCTTCCTTACCACCGACTTCAGGCTCACAGGTCTGTAATTACCTGGGATTATCCCTGCTATCCTTTTTAAACAAGGGGACAACATTAGCAATTCTCAAGTCCTCTGGGACCTCCCCCATGTTCAAGGATGCTGCAAAGATATCTATTAAAGTTCCAACTATTTCCTCTCTTACTTCCCTCAGTAACCTGGGATAGATCCCATCCGGACCTGAGAACTTGTCCACCTGAATGCCTTTTAGAATACACAACACTTCCCCCCTCCTTCTGCCGACTTGATCGAGAGTAATTAAAGATCTATCCCTTACCTTAACATCCGCCATGTCCCTCTTCTCATTGAAAACAATGCAAAGTACTCATTAAGAATTTCATACATTCCCTCTGACTCCATGCATATCTTTCCCCCTTTGTCCTTGAGAGGGACTACCCTGTTGCTAGTTACCCTGTTGCTCCTTACATAGATTCATAGAGTCATAGAGATGTATAGCACGGAAACAGACACTTCAGTCCAACTCATCCATTCTGACCAGATATCCCAACCCAATCTAGTCCCACCTGCCAGCACCCAGCCCATATCCCTCCAAACCCTTCCTATTCATATACCCATCCAAATGCCTCTTAAATGTTACAATTGTACCAGCTTCCGCCACTTCCTCTGGCAGCTTATTCCATGCACGTACCACCTTCAGCATGAAAAAGTTACCCCTTAAGTCTCTTTTATATCTTTCCCCTCTCACCCTAAACCTATGGCCTCTAGTTCTGGACTCCCCGACACCAGGGAAAAGATTTTGCCTATTTATCCTATCCATGGCCTTCATGATTTTGTAAACCTCTATAAGGTCACCCCTCAGCCTCCGACGCTCCAGGGAAAACAGCCCCAGCCTGTTCAGCCTCTCGCTATAGCTCAAATTCTCCAACCCTCGCAACATCCTTGTAAATTTTTTCTGAACCATTTCAAATTTCACAGCATCTTTCCGATAGGAAGGAGACCAGAATTGCACGCAATATTCCAACAGTGGCCTAACTAATGTCCTGTACAGCCGCAACATGACCTCCCAACTCCTGTGCTCAATACTCTGACCAATAAAGGAAAGCATACCAAACGCCTTCTTCACTATCCTATCTACCTGCAACTCCACATTCAAGGAGCTATGAACCTGCACTCCAAGGTCTTTCTGGTCAGCAACACTGTCTCGGACCTTACCATTAAGTGTATAAGTCCTGCCAAGATTTGCTTTCCCAAAAATGCAGCACCTCGCATTTATCTGAATTAAACTCCATCTGCCATTTCTCAGCCCATTGGCCCATCTGGTCAAGATCCTGTTGTAATCTGAGCTAACCTTCTTCGCTGTCCACTGCACCTCCAATTTTGGTGTCATCTGCAAACTTACTAACTGTACCTCTTATGCTCACATCCAAATCATTTATGTAAATGACAAAAAATAGTGGACCCAGCACTGATCCTTGTGGCACTCCACTGGTCATAGGCCTCCAGTCTGAAAAACAACCCTCCACCACCACCCTTTGTCTTCTACCTTTGAGCCAGTTCTGTATCCAAATGGCTAGTTCTCCCTGTATTCCATGAAATCTAACCCTGCTAATCAGTCTCCCATGAAGAACCTTGTCAAACGCCTTACTGAAGTCCATAGAGATCAGGTCTACCCCGCTGCCCTCATCAATCCTGTTTGTTACGTCTTCAAAAGACTCAATCAAGTTTGTGAGACATGATTTCCCACTTGCAAAGCCATGTGACTATCCCTAATCAGTCCTTGCCTTTCCAAATACAGGTACATCCTGTCCCTCAGGATTCCCTCCAACAATATGCCCCCCAATGTCAGGCTCACTGGTCAATAGTTCCCTGGCTTGTCCTTACCACCTGCTTTAAATAGTGAACCACATTTGCCAACCTCCAGTCTTTCGGCACTTTACCTGCGACTATCGATGATACAAATATCTCAGCAAGAGGCCCAGCAATCACTTCTCTAGCTTCTCACAGGGTTCACCTGATCAGGTTCTGGTGATTTATCCACTTTTATGCATTTCAAGACATCCAGCACTTCCTCCTCTGTAATTTGGACATTTATCAAGATGTCACCATCTATTTCCCTACATTCTATATCTTCCATGTCCTTTTCCGCACTAAACACTGATGCAAAATACTTGTTTAGTATCTCTCACAATTCTCGCGACTCCACACAAAGGCTGCCTTCCTGATCTTTGAGGGGCCCTATTCTCTCCCTAGTTATCCTTTTGTCATACAGTCATAGAGTCATAGAGATGTACAGCATGGAAACAGACCCTTCGGCGCAACCCGTCCATGCCGACCAGATATCCCAACCCAATCTAGTCCCACCTGCCAGCACCCGGCCCATATCCCTCCAAACCCTTCCTATTCAAATACCCATCCAAATGCCTCTTAAATGTTGCAATTGTACCAGCCTCCACCACTTCCTCTGGCAGCTCATTCCATACACGTGCCACCCTCTGCGTGAAAAAGTTGCTCCTTAGGTCTCTTTTGTATCTTTCCCCTCTCACCCTAAACCTATGGCCTCTAGTTCTGGACTCCCCGACCCCACGGAAAAGACTTTGTCTGTTTATCCTATCCATGCCCCTCATAATTTTGTAAACCTCTCGAAGGTCACCCCTCAGCCTCCGACGCTCCAGGGAAAACAGCCCCAGCCTGTTCAGCCTCTCACCTGTAGCTCAGATCCTCCAACCCTGGCAACATCCTTGTAAATCTTTTCTGAACCCTTTCAACCTTCACAACATCTTTCCGATAGGAAGGAGACCAGAATTGTACGCAATATTCCAACAGTGGCCTAACCAATGTCCTGTACAGCCACAACATGACCTCCCAACTACTGTACTCAATACTCAGCCCATTGGTCCATCTGGTCCAGATCCTGTTGTAATCTGAGGTAACCCTCTTCGCTGTCCACTACACCTCCAATTTTGGTGTCATCTGCAAACTTGCTAACCGTACCTCTTATGCTCGCGTCCAAATCATTTATGTAAATGACAAAAAGTAGAGGACTCAGCACCGATCCTCGTGGCACTCCATTGGTCACAGGCCTCCAGTCTGAAAAACAACCCTCCAACACCACCCTCTGTCTTCTATCTTTGAGCCAGTTCTGTATCCAAATGGCTAGTTCTCCCTGTATTCCATGAGATCTAACCTTGCTAAGCAGTCTCCCATGGGGAACCTTGTCGAACGCCTTATTGAAGTCCATATAGATCACATCTACTGCTCTGCCTTCATCAATCTTCTTTGTTACTTCTTCAAAAAACTCAATCAAGTTTGTGAGACATGATTTCCCATGCACAAAGCTATGTTGACTATCCATAATCAGTCCTTGCCTTTCCAAAAACATGTACGTCCTGTCTCTCAGGATTCCATCCAACAATTTGCCCACCACCAAGGTCAGGCTCACCAGTCTATGGTTCCCTGGCTTGTCTTTACCGCCCTTCTTAAACAGTGGAACCATGTTTGCCAATCTCCAGTCTTCTGGCACCTCACCTGTGACTATCGATGATACAAATATCTCAGCAAGAGGCCCAGCAATCACTTCTCTGGCTTCCCACAGAGTTCTAGGGTACACCTGATCAGGTCCTGAGGATTTATCTACTTTTTACCATTTCAATACATCCAGCACTTCCTCCTCTGTAATCTGGACATTTTGCAAGATGTCACTATCTATTTCCCTACAGTCTATATCTTCCATATCCTTTCCCACAGTAAATACTGATGCAAAATATTCATTTAGTATCTCCCCCATTTTCTGTGGTTCCACACGAAGGCCACCTTGCTGATCCTTGAGGGGCCCTCTTCTCTCCCTACTTACTCTTTTGTCCTTAATATATTTGTAAAAACCCTTTGGATTCTCCTTAATTCTATTTGCCAAAATTATCTCATGTCCCCTTTTTGTCCTCCTGTTTTCCCTCTTAAGTATACTCATACTTTCTTTATACTCTTCTAAGAATTCACTCGATCTATCCTGTCTATACCTGACATATGCTTCCTTCTTTTTCTTAACGAAATCCTCAATTTCTTTAGTCATCCAGCATTCCCTATACCTACCTGCCTTCCCTTTCACCCTGACAAGAATATACTTTCTCTGGATTCTTGTTATCTCATTTCTGAAGGCTTCCCATTTTCCAGTCATCCCTTTATCTGCGAACATCTGCCTCCAAACAGCTTTCGAAAGTTCTTGCCTCATACCGTCAAAATTGGCCTTTCTCCAATTTAGAACTTCAACTTTTAGATCTGGTCTATCCTTTTCCATCACTATTTTAAAACGAATAGAATTATGGTCGCTGGCCCCAAAGTGCTCCCCCACTGACACCTCAGTCACCTGCCCTGCCTTATTTCCCAAGAGTAGGTCAAGTTTTGTACCTTCTCTAGTAGGTATATCCACATACTGAATCAGAAAATTGTTTTGTACGCACTTAAGAAATTCCTCTCCATCTAAACCTTTAACACTATGACAGTCCCAGTCGATGCTTGGAAAGTTAAAATCCCCCACCATAACTACCTTGTTATTCTTACAGATAGCTGAGATCTCCTTCCAAGTTTGTTTCTCAATTTCCCGCTGACTATTAGGGGGTCAATAATACAATCCCAATAAGGATATCATCCCTTTCTTATTTCTCAGTTCCACCCAAATAACTCTCCTGGATGTATTTCCAGGAATATCTTCCCTCAGTACAGCTGTAATGTTATCCCTTATCAAAAATGCCACTCCCTCTCCTCTCTTGCCTGCCTTTCTATCCTTCCTGTAGCATTTGTATCCTGGAACAAATTAAGCTGCCAGTCCTGCCCATCCCTGAGACACGTTTCTGTAATTGCTATGATATCCCAGTCCCAAGTTCCGAACCATGCCCTGAGTTCATCTGCCTTCCCTGTTATGCCCCTTGCATTGAAATAAATGCAGTTTTATTTATTAGTCCTACCTTGTCCCTGCCTGCCCTGACTGTTTGACTCACTTCTGTTCTCAGCTGTACCTATCTCAGATTGATCTCTTTCCTTACTATCCCCCTGGGTCCCACCCTCACACCTTACTAGTATAAATCCTCCCAAGCAGTTCTCGCAAATTTCCCTGCCAGTATATTAGTCCCCTTCCAATTCAGGTTCAATCCGTCCTTCTTGTACAGGTCACTTCTACCCGAAAAGAGATTCCAATGATCCCAAAAATCCGAATCCTTGTCCCAGACACCAGCTCCTCAGCCATGCATTTATCTGCTTTAACCTCCTATTCCTGACCTCACTAGCTCGCAGCACCTGGAATAATCCAGATATTACTACCCTTGAGGACCTCCTTTTTACATTCCTATCTAACTCTCTATATTCTCTCTTCAGAATCTCATCCTTTTCCCTTCCTGTGTCGTTGGTTCCAATGTGGACAATGACCTCCTGCTAGCCCCTCTCCTCCATTCTGCACCCTCTCTGAGACATCCTTGATCCTGTCAAGGATCCTTGTCCTTAATGTATTTGTAAAAACCCTTTGGATTCTCCTTAACCCATTTGCCAAAGTTATCTCATGTCCCATTTTTGCCCTCCTGATTCCCCTCTTAAAATATACTCCTACTGCCTTTATACTCTTCTAAGGATTCACTCGATCTATCCTGTTTATACCTGACATATGCTTCCTTCTTTTTCTTAACCAAACCCTCAATTTGTTTAGTCATCTAGCGTTCCCTACACTTACCAGCCTTTTCTCTCACCCTGACAGGAATATACTTTCTCTGGATTCTCGTTATCTCATTTCTGAAGGCTTCACACTTTCCAGCTGTCCCTTTGCCTGCGAACACCGGCCCCCAATGAGCTTTTGAAAGTTCTTGTCTAATACCGTCAAAATTAGCCTTTCTCCAATTTAGAACTTCAACTGTTATATCTGGTCTATTGTCTTCCAGCACTATTTTAAGACTAATAGAATTATGGTCGCTGGCCCCAAAGTTCTCCCCCACTGACACCTCAGTCACCTGCCTTGCCTAATTTCCCAAGAGTAGGTTAAGTTTTCCACCCTCTCCAGTAGGTAAATCCACATACTAAATCAGAAAATTGTCTTGTACACGCTTAACAAATTCTTCTCCATCTAAACCCTTAACACTATGGCAGTCCCAGTTTATGTTTGGAAAGTTAAAATCCCCTACCACAACCACTCAGTTACAGATAACTGAGATCTTACAAATTTTTTCTCAATTCCCCACTAACTATTAGGGGTCTATAATATAATCCCAATAAGGGGATCATCCCTTTCTTATTTTTCAGTTCCATCCAAATAACTTCTCTGAATGTACTTCCGGGAATATCCTCCCTCAGCACAGCTGTAATGCTATCCCTTATCAAAAATGCCACTCCCCCTCCTCTTTTGCCTCCTTTCTGTCTTTCCTTAGCATTTGTATCCTGGAACATTAAGCTGCCAGTCCTGTCCATCCCTGAGCCATGTTTCTGTAATTGCTATGATATCCCAGTCCCATGTTCCTAATCATGCCCTGAGTTCATCTGCCTTTCCTGTTAGTTCTCTTGCATTGAAGTAAATGCAGTTTAATTTATCAGTTCTACCTTGTTCTCTGCTTTGTCCCTGCCTGCCCTGACTGTTTGACTCGCTTCTTTTCTTAACTGCACCAGTCTCAGATTGATCTCTCTCCTCGCTATCCTTCTCCCAGACACCAGCTCCTCAGCCATGCATTCATCTGCTTTCCTGACCTCACTAGCTCGTAGCACTTGGAGTAATCCAGATATTACTACTCTTGAGGACCTCCTTTTTACATTCCTATCTAACTACATTCTCCCTTCAGAATCTCATCCTTTTCCCTTCCTTTGTCGTTAGTTCCAATGTGTACAATGACCTCCTGCTGGGACCTCTCCCCCTTGAGAACATTCTGCAATCTCTCTGAGACATCCTAGATCCTGGCACTAGGGAAGCAACACACCGTTCTGATTTTTTGCTGCTGGCCACAGAAACGTCTGTCTGTGTCTCAGACTAGAGAATCCCCTAAAACAATCAATTCTTGGAAACTGACGTAAACTTCATTGCATTAGAGACAATCTCGATACCAGAACCTTGGCTGTTTGTGCTACATTCTCCTGAGAACCCATCACCCCCTACATTTTCCAGAACAGCATACTTGTTTGAAATGGGGATAGCCATAGAAGACTCCTGCATGATCTGCCTACATCTCATACCCTTCCTGGAGTTAACCCATCTATGTGACTGTATCTGTGACTTTTCCCCCTTCCTATAACTGCGATCTATCACATCCCCTTGCTCTTGTAAATTCCTCATTGCCTCTAACTGTCTCTCCAACCGATCCATTCGATCTGATAGGATTCGCAACCAATGGCATTTATTGCAGATATAATCCTCAGTAACCCATAAACTCTCCCTAAACTCCTACATCCGACAAGAATGTAGGACATCACTCTACTAAAGGCCATTTTTGCTTTTTCCAATCTACAGACCCAGAAAATTGCACTGTCTTATTCTTCTACAAAACACTGCTCCAGGCTAACTTAATATTTATGGCTTATATTTTTAAATTTAATCAAGAGGCATATCACAATAAAACATACAATCAAGAAAGAATTCACTCTACTCACTACTGCAGACTTACTGTAAGGCCACACTTAAAACTATTCACTTATCTGTTTCTGTGGTGTGACCTCTCCTAAACCAGTTCCTCCAAGATCAGTTGTGAATTTCTAATTTTGTTAATTTTCCCAGACACCCTCTGATGTCCAGCGATACATGAATTCAACCAGCAAAGGCAGTAACTGCGCAGGTTCACTGCTGCATCAGTTAGCAATGTGGGTTTCTTTCTCTCTCTCTCTCTCTCTCCTGCACTGACCTCACCATGTGTTGTCTTTGTCTGTTCCTCTCCCTTTTAAAAGTGCTGTTGTTTTGACTTCTTTTTCTCCAAAGTTCCAAAACAATGCAATTGTTGCTTCTGGAATTCAAGGAAATCACCTCCAACATCTAAAATACCTCAAAAAAGGAGCAGCTTGTTACAGCCAGAAATGTTTCTTGTCCTCCATCTTGGATAAAAGGGTTTGGGATTTTCTGGGACCCTGCTCACTATGGATATCTCATGACCCCTTTTATCCCTCTTAATTCCTCATTTCAGATTGGACCTACATTCCCGATATTCTTCCAAGGCTTTGTCTATCTTCAGTCACCTAGGCCTTATATACACATTCTTTCTCCTCTTAACCAGTCTCATAATTTCACCTGTTATCCATGGTTCCATAATCTTGCCATTTCTATCCCTCATTTTCACAGGCACATTTCTCTCCTGAACTCTAATCAACCTCTCTTTAAAAGCCTCCCAAATATTGAATGTGGATTTCCCTTCAAACAGCTGCTCCCAATCTACATTCCCCAACTCCTGCCAAATTTTGGTACAGTTAGCCTTCCCCCAATTTAGCAATTTTCCTTTAGTACCACTCTCATCTTTGTCCAAGAGTATTCTAAAATGTACAGAATTGTGATTGCTATTCCCAAAGTAATCCCCCACTGTAACTTTAACCACCTGGCCAGGAGTTGGAGTATTTACTCCAACTTCCCGAGTTGGAGTATTTACATACTGCTCTCGAAAACCCTCCTGGATGCTCTTACAATTTCTGCTCCATCCAGACCTCGAAAACTAAGTGAATCTCAGTCAATGTTGGGAAAATTAAAATCTCCTATCACCAACACCGTATTGCTCTGACATCTTTCTACGGTCTCTCTACATACTTGTATCTCTATCTCATGTTCGCTGTTGGGAGGCCTGTAGTACAATCCCAACATTGGTACCACACCCTTCCTATTTCTGAGCTCTCCCCAAATTGCCTCACTGCTCAAGTCCTGCATTGTGCTCTCCTTCAGCACAGTTGTGATATACACTTTGACCAGTAATGCAACTCCTCCACCCCTTTTACCTCCCTCTCTATCCTCCCTGAAGCAACAATATCTTGGGATATTCATTTGCCAATCATGCCCTTCCCTCAACCAAGTCTCAGTAATAGCAATAACATCATACTCCCAGGTATTAATCCATGTCTTAGGTTCATCCGTCTTACCTACTATACTTCTTGCATTAGAACAAATGCACCTCAGACCACCTGTCCCTCTGTGTTCATCATCTGCTCCCTGCCTACTCTTCCCTGTACTCACACTGACTTCATTATCTAGTTCCTTACAGGCTTTAGTTACTACCTCCTTTCAGTCCACTAACTTCCTCATTTGGTTCGCATCCCCCTGCCACATTAGTTTAAACCCTCCTCAATAGCGTTACCAAAAGCACTCTCAAGGACATTGGTTCCAGTCTTGCTCAGGTGTAGACCATCCAATTTGTAATAATCCCACCTCTCCCAGAACCTGTCCCAAACTACCATAAATCTGAACCTCTCCTTCCTGCACCATCTCTCAAGCCATGCATTCATCCTGACAATTCTCCCATTTCTACTCTGACTACCTCTGAGGTCCTACTTTTTAACTTGTTCCCCAACTCCCTGAATTCTTCATGTAGGACCTCATCCCACCTTTTACCCATATCATTGGTGCCTACAAGCATCACAACAACTGGCTATTCACCCTCCCCACTGAGAATTTTCTGCAGTCAATCCGAGACATCCCTGACCTGTGCACCTGGGAGGCAACAGGAGTCTTGTTTACGACCACAGAACCGCCTATCTACTCCCCTAACGATTGAATACCCTATGACTTTTGCCCTTTCACTCTTTTTCCAGCCCTTCTGAACAGCAGTGCCATGAACCTGACTACTGCTGCCTTCCCCTGTGAGCCATCTCCCCCGACAGTATCCAAAACGGTATACCTGTTTTGGAGGAAGCAGGAAAATCGACATTTTGGGCAAAAGCCCTTCATCAGAAATGAGGCTGGGAGCCTCGGGGGTGGAGAGATAAATGGGAGGGGAATGGTGCTGGGGAGAAGGTAGCTGGGAGTGCAATAGGTGGATGGATTGGGGGTAAAGGTGATAGGGTAAAGTGGATAGGTGGGAAGGAAGATTGACAGATGGGACAGATCATGCGGATGGTGCTGAGCTGGAAGGTTGTAACTGGGGCAAGGTGAGGGGAGGGGAAATGAGGAAACCGGTGAAGTCCACATTGATGCCATGGGGTTGGAGGGTCCCAAGGCGGAAGATAAGGCGTTCTTCCTCCAGACGTCGGGTGGTGAGGGAGTGGCAGTGGAGGAGGCCCAGGACCTGCATTTCCTTGGCAGAGTGGGAGGGGGAGTTGAAATGTTTGGCCACAGGGCAGTGGGGTTGATTGGTGCGGGTGTCCTGGAGATGTTCTCTGAAGCGCTCTGTAAGAAGGCGTCCAGTCTCCACAATGTTGAGGAGACCGCATCGGGAGCAACAAATACAGTAAATGACATTGGTGGATGTGCAGGTGAAACGTTGTTGGATGTGGAAGGCTCCTTTGGGGCCTTGGATGGAGATGAGGGAGGAGGTGTGGGCGCAGGCTTTGCAATTCCTGCAGTGGCAGGGGAAGGTGCCAGGACGGGAGGGTGGATTGTTAGGGGGCATGGACCTGACCAGGTAGTCACGGAGGGAACAGTCTTTGCAGAAAGCGGATGGGGTGGGGAGGGAAATATATCCCTGGTGGTGGGGTCCTTTTGTAGGTGACGGAAATGGTGGAGGATGATGCGATGTATGTTGAGATTGGTGGGTTGGAAGGTGAAGACCGGGGGGTTCTGTCCTTGTTGCAGTTGGAGGGGTGGGGTTCGAGGGCAGAGGTGCGGAAAGTGGATGAGATGCATTGGAGGGCATCTTCAACCACGTGGGAGGGGAAATTGCGCTCATTAAAGAAGGAGTCCATCTGATGTGTTCTGTGGTGGAACTGGTCCTCCTGGGAGCAGATACGGTGGAGGCGGAGGAATTGGGAATACGGGATGGCATTTTTGCAGGAGGCAGGGTGGGAGGAGATGTAACCCAGTTACCTGTGTGAATCAGTGGGTTTGCAGAAAATGTTGATGTTGAGTCAGTGACCGTTGATGGAGATGAAAAGGTCCAGGAAAGGAAGAGAGGTGTCAGAGATGGTCCAGGTGAATTTAAGGTCAGGCTGAAATGTCCACCATTTCCTCCACCTACAAAATGCAAGATGAACATTAGATTTGAAATCTAATAATATTGGGGAAGAAGCTGTTCTTGAACCTGTTGGTGTATGTGTTTAAGCTTCTGTATCTTCTTCTTGACAGAAGAGGTTGGAAGAGATTATAACTGGGGTGCGAGGAGTCTTTGATGATGTTGGCTGCCTTTCCAAGGTAGCAAGAAGTGTATTTGGACTCAATGGATGGAAGGTTGGCTTGGGTGATGGTGTGGGTTGCGTTCACAACTTTCTGTAGTTTCTTACAGTCCTGGGCAGACCAGTTGCCATACCAAGCCGTGGTGTATCCGGATAGAATGTTTACTATGGTACATCTGTAAATGTTGTTGAGGGTCCTTATGGACATGCCACATTTTCTTAGCCTCCTGAGGATGAAGAGGCATTGTTGTGCCTTCTTGACCATCACATCAACGTGGGAGATCCAGGACAGATTGTTAGTGATTGTCACTCCCAGGAACTTGATGCCGTCAACCACGTTCACCTCAGCTCCATTAACTTAGATGCTGGCTCATCCTCCTGCTTGGTTTGTGAAGTTGATGGTCAGCTCTTTAGTTTTGCTGACATTGAGGGAGAGACTGTTATCTTTGCATCGTGTCACCAAACACTCTACCTCTTTCCTGCATTCTGTTTCAGTATTGATTGATATCCAGCCTACAACAGTGGTGTTGTCAGTGGAGTTCAGATGAAATTTGACCACACAAAAAAGTCATGAGTGTATAGCGAGTAAGCATCTCTGTGGGGTGCTGGTATTGAGGATTATCGTGAAGGAAGAGTTGTCGTCTATCTTCACTGATTGTGGTCTGTGAGTCAGGAAGTTGACAATCCAGTTGCAAAGGGCAGAGTAGAGACCTAGGCCTGGGAGTTTGGAGATTAGTTTGTGAGATTATGGTGTTGAAGACGGAGCTGTAGTCAATTAGTAAAAGCCTGATGTAGGTATCTTTGTTGTCCTGCTGTTCCTGGGATGAGTGTAGTGCTGGAGAGATGGCATCTGCTGTGAATCTGTTGTGAAGTGATATTGCAACAAGATTTCAGGAATTATTCTGTCAGTGAAAAAAGCACAAGCATCCGAGAGTGCTCCTTACCTCTTTGCAAGATGTAATGCATTAATGCAGACAAGCAATTTCTGTGTGCGGTAGCAGACCATCTGATGACAAAGCCTGGTATGTGGGGGTTGGAGTAAGGACATGGGAGAAGGTGCTCTGGCACTAAAATTATTAAGCTCGATATTGAGTCCTGCAGGCTCCCCAAGTGGAAAAAGAGGTATTGTTCTTCCAAATTGCACTGAGCTCCGCTGGAGCACTGCAGCAAGCCTGAGACAAAGATGTGAGCCAGGGAACATGGTAGTGTGTTAATGTTGCAGGCAAAAGAAGCTCAAGGTCATTTTGGATTTTCAAGAAAAAGATTGCAATTTGACAGTTCATATCCAATTGCATGAATCAATATTTTGAAGGTGCAGGAATGATTCATTTGAATTTAAAATTTACATCCAGAAGTTGGAAGAGGTCAGGCAGTAATGTTGGGAAAAAAGTGAAAATTGCATTTTATTCATTCTAGATTGAAGGGGAGTCATTTTGGACTCAAAACATTAATACTGTTTTTCATTCCAGAGATGCTGCCAGAGTTATTGATTTCCTCCAGAATTTTCTGTTTTTACTTTTAATTGAAGACATATAGTTTGAATTTATTTTAACTGAAATATAACCGTTAAATGCGATACTTTTTAAAAAAAACTAAAAATGTCTTTGGAGAATCAAGTCTAAAACCTGATGTTGAGTGATTAACTTCACCCAGAATACTTCTCGCAAACAGAAAGTAATTATTCTAAATTTGGTTCCTAACTGCCATGACTGAAGTTAATTCCTTGCTGTACCAGGTTTGTGAACTTGACACATTCTGAGCTGGCAGCTTTTCAATTTGCTTCTCAGTGGAAATGACAATCAGAGTACATGTAGTTCCACTGTGTCTTCATTGATAAAATGACATCAATGTTGACCCCCAAAATTTCTAGGTTTTTAAAAATTCATTCTTGGAATATGGGCATTTGAGGCTGTGTCAGCCTTTTTTGCTTATCCCTAATTGTCCTGGAGAAGGTGACAGTGAGTTGCCTTCATGAACTGCTGGTAGTCCTTGGAGTATCGGGAAACATAGAGTGGTGTTAAAATAAAAGTGCAAGGATTTTAACTCAGTGACACGGTAGGAATGACAATATATTTCCAAGTCAGGACAGTGACAATTAGAGAGGAACTTGCAGATGGTTGTATTCTTGCACATCTATGACCCTTGCCCTTCTCGGGCACCATATTGGCTCAGCGATTAGCGCTGCTGCCTCCCAGCGCCAGCAACCCAGGTTTGATTCAAGTGTCAGGCAACTGTCTGTGTGGAGTTTACGCATTCTCCCTGTGTCTGCATGGGTTTCCTTCCACAGTCCAAAGATGGTGCAGGTCAGGTGAATTGGCCATACTAAATTGCTCATAGTATTAGGTGCATTAGTCAGAGTGAAATGGGTCTGAGTGGGTTACTCTTTGGAGTGTTGGTGTGGACTTGTTGGGCCAAAGGGCCTATTTCTGCACTGTAGGGAATCTAATCTAATCTAGATAGTAGAGGTAGTGGATATGGAATTTGTTTTCCAAGGAGACTTGATGAATTACTTCACTGCACCTTGTAGGTGGTGCACAATGCTTCCACTGTGGTGGTGAGTGAAATTCTGAGGAGGTGGATGGAGTGCCAATTAAATTCAATCACTCTTGTGTTCCAAATTAATTCATATAGTTCATATTAGATAAAGCATATCACACATGAATTGGTACGGTGAACTGACCAATGATATTTAAAGATGATTGAATTAATTAGAGTTTGCTACAACCTGAGTAATGACATTTTGTTTTCGTCGGTGTGATAGTTCAAGAGCTGCAAAGTGGGACTAAATGAAAAGGCCCAGGGCATCATTTCCAACTGCCTGCAGTTTGCAATGAGCAGTGAAGTGAAGCTGCTCATTACCAACATTGGAGAGACCTGCCCAGAAAGATCTATGCAGCTATGTGGCATAAATTTCAGCCTTTCTGGCATTCACTTCATTCTGGCACCAACTTTAGGGGATCTCTGGTGTTGAATAACAGTGATGTGAGGCTAAGAAGTTCAACACTTTAACAAAGGTTTGACTTTTTAACAATATTTCAGGAGGTGAAATAAAATTTTGAACTTGCGCAATGTTGAAAGTGATTTTTTTAAATTCGTTCATGGGACGTAGGCATCACTGGCTAGGTCAGCATTTATTGTCCATCTCTAATTGCCCAGAGAGCAGATAAGAGGCAACCATATTACTGTGGGTCTGGAGTCACATATAGGACCAGACCAGATAAGAATGACTGTTTCCTTCCCTAAAGGACATTAGTGAACCAGATGGGTTTTTTTCCAACAATCGACAACATTTCATGATCATCATTAGACCCTTAATTCCAGAACTTTTAAAAACTGAATCCAAATTCCACCATGGAGAGATTCAAACACTGGTCCCCAGAATATTGCCTGAATCGTTGGATTAATAGTCTAGCGATAATACCACTAGGCCATTACCTCTCCAATATGCCATAAGCTAACTTGAAAACATCTTTTATTTTAGAAAGAACTATATAATGTTAATCGTTGCAATGGAAACATTTAGCAGACTGCATGATAAAATGAGTTTTCACATCCCTACCTGGAACAGCCTGGGAGGTGGGGTCAGACAGCATAAAATTAGATGAAAAGTTGCTGCCAATTTCACCCAATCAATTTTTATCATCTTTTCCATGTTGAGCATCTGGATCGCAATGCTCTGAATAAAAACAATGCCTCCTTGGTTCTTCTCTAGATGTTCCATCAACAATTTTAATCTTACAGACAATGAGTTCTCGACCAGTTCACCAAGTGGAAAAAGGTTTCCATACCTTAACACACCGCATCCCTTTTTCTATGTTTTGCTGTTGCAATGTAGTCTTCTGAAATATCTGCACTCTTCCAATTCTGAACTCTTGTGCACTCCTGTTTTTAATCCCACCATCAATTCAAGCCACACATTCTGCTGACTAGATATTAAGCTCTGGAATTCCCTCCCTAAATCTCTTCACCTGTAAACTTGTCTCTCCTTCTTTCGTATGATCCATAATATCAATTTCATTGACTGAGGTATGGTGACCTTTCCTTTATGTCATTATCTGGCTAAGTGTTGAATTTTGTTTGATAATACTCTTTTAAATCACTTTGGAATGTTTTACCATAGTGTTGCAAAAAACAGGTTCTTTTTGTTGTTCAATGTTTGGAGATTCTCCCTAAAGCACCAAAATGCCTTCTCCAAGAATTATTCGATTTTTCCCATCTTCTATCAACAAGCAGAGGTGTTTATGAATTATCTTTTTTTTTCCTATTGTAATAGGCCATGGTGTGCACACCTCAACTCTCTGTTTGTAAAGTTAATTTTTAAATAGCCTGCAACAAACTTTCTTGAGAGTTATTCCTGCATTCAAACCTAGGGGAAGTTTTGCCAGAACACCCACACAAACATACAAATAAGAAAAAAGAAAAAGGGGAAAGAAAAGGATTATAAGTAAGAATAGATTTAAAACTCAAAAGGTTTGGTCATTAATTTGCATAAATTTTAACTGAATCCAGAAAGTCAGTATTCAATGTAGGTTCCTTTCCATTGATGTTTTGAGTTTAGGTGGGTGCAGTTGGCTGAATTTACAGTATTTCTGTTGAAGTTAACATAGGCACAGTGAGATGAGGCTGATATCCACTTTTTGACAATTACAGGGTTTCTTCCAGAAACCAGGTTCCAATGAGGTTGAGACCTTGGGCAGGCATAGTTCTGGCTGTAAGGTGAGCAGAGTTCAGATTCTTAATAGACGGACTCAATATTCACAGAAAAACCACATCTTACCAGATTGAAGCATAGGTTCAGGAAAAGTACAATAAATCTTTTTTCAAAAACCAGGAGATTTGGTTATGTGACAGGGATTCTGGATGAATCAGTTCCAAAATAATGGAATAGTTTTGATAGTTTTAACCAGGGTCATTCATCCTTATATGAGATAGCTGTGATCCATTTACGCTACCTGAGGCATAATGTGTCCATAGGTCTCCGTTTGTTCTCAGTGTTAATGGGGAAACATCTTACCTGTTTGTAATTTGCTTGTTGACTGTAAGGTCCACACAATGCAGGGATGTGACATTCTAGGAGAGGGTGGCTTTAGTTTTCATCCTTTGTGATTTCTGCTGGAACTGTCCAGAAAAATGTAGAACTTGCCTCACTTTATTGCAAGTCGTCATATTTTAATCCAACAAAATCTATTTTTAAAGTTAAACAAGAAAATATACTTTTCAAAACAACTTATGACCATGTTCAAGTACTGGGAAACCTGGTACTTGGCAAACTGAAGATTTTTCTACACAATCCTTGAAAGGAGGCAAAGTGTAGAGTGCCAAAAATGATCAGATTGTTACTCTCTAGGAAAAGGAGAAGCAATAATGATGCAGATTATTCAGTTTAAAACAGGAGATTTAAAGCTGGAAATACATTAGATGTCATATTATAAGCAATATAAAAGATCACAAGTCACAACATTATAATTCTATCTGATATCTCTCTCTTTTCCAGATTTCTCAGTTTTGATAATATAATTTAATGCATTCAAATCAATATTTCCACAAACTGAAATGACATTAAGGGCAGGATCGACACATTTTGTTTGTCCTTTCACTGTATTCCAAGCTCTTTTAATGATGGAATATGAGTCAAGCAAGTTTTTTCTCAGCCGCACCTTGCTTGTATAATAGACTTTCAGAACCGGTGTAATGTAGGTAGAAGGTCAATGGCCTTTACCACTCCGCCAGGGTGAGTGCCATCATCTTCTCTCTGCTACCTCACACTCTATCTCTGCTAATGCTTCCACCTCCTACTAAGCCTCATGATCTACCATACTCACTGATGTATACAGCACCCTTGCTCACCCTCACCCATTCCTTACTGTGACATCACTAACTCTGCATGCCATCCGAGCTGCCTACTCATCAAGTCAGAAATCTCACTAAGTTAAAGCTGGACCACCCACTTTCATCTTCTGTTACACCTGCTACATTCTCATTACAACAATAAAACAGTTCATAATAGGGCAGAAAGAGTCATAACTTTGCCCATCATTCAGCTCCTTACCATATATGAGGAGATGATCCTAACTCTGACCATCCTGAGCAGGCACTGGACAGGTACTGAGGTTGCTCTTGACTGACTGTGCCAGGATCCCCTGCTTGAAGGCTATCTTCCTTGACTGGACTGATGCCCCCCAACAACTACATTTTGCAGAATTATTTTTGCAGATGCATTTTATTTTGCTCAAAATGTGCAAAATCTGCAGGCAGATAATGCAGGCATCAATCCATGTAATATTTTATAAATTCCACTTTAGAATAGAACCAAATTGGGATACAGAGAGATCTCTAACCTCACAACTTTAATACATTATCTGAGCTGAGATATCAGTTTTTTTTAAATAAAACCTTAAATTATTTCAAGAAAGTGACTTAAAAGAAGTTCTGAGTCTTACATGTTAATGAACCAAAACCTGCAACCTATTCTAAAAGATGAAAGACTTAACAGCAATCTAGGTTTGTTCAATATATCATTTCAGTTGCATGACACTGTAATCTTTTGCTATAAATTCTGTGCCTTATGGTCCTGCTCCACAGCTACTTGATGAAGGAGCAGCGCTCCGAAAGCTAGTGCTTCCAAATAAACTTGTTGGACTATAACCTGGTGTCGTGTGATGTTTAACCTTGTCCATCCCAGTCCAAAACTGGCTCGTCCAAATCATGACATAGAGATATACAGCATAGAAACAGACCCTTCAGTCCAAATCGTCCAGATATCCCAACCTAATCAAGTCCCATTTGCCAGCACTTGACCCATATCCCTCTAAACCCTTCCTATTCATATACCCATCCAAATGCTTCTTAAATGTTGCAATTGTATCAGCCTCCACCACTTCCTCTGGCAGCTCATTCCATACACGTACCACCCTCTGTGTGAAAAAGTTGCCCTTGGGTCACTTTTATATTTTACACCTCTCACCCTAAACATATGCCCTCTAGTTTTGGATTCCCCCACCTCAAGGAAAAGGCGTGTGTTTGTGTATTTTTGTTTGGGTTTCAGAAGATCAACAGTTTCAAATATATTTTTGTTGGCAAAGAGCATCACAGAAACAGCAGGGAGAGAAAATGTGCAAGTCATGAAATTGGTGCTGTACAAATGTTGCAAGCCAGTGAAAAGGGATTAATGGCTTAATTGAAGGTGCAAATGCATCACATGATAATGATTTCCTGGAATTGTTATGGTGGTTACTATTGGATGCAACATAACAAAACACAGTACAACAGAATGCAATATATAATTAGCTCTACTTTAATAGTCATCTCACCATTTATCCAATCTCAAAGTAGAATTGGTAACGGGTCATTACTTCACAGTTTGTATCATTCCATGCACTACTGTTTTGAAAGTAATATTTCTTTGTATTTCAAGCAGATCTGTTTTTTTCTTGTCATTGGTATATCGCTGTATTTTTCTACCACATGAGTTAAAAGTACAGTTTAACAATTCATTGATTTCTGTTTATTAACCAGCAGTTACAAGTTCCTCTCCCTACCTGTATCATGCAGGGGAAGATACTCAACCTGTGACAGCATGAATACAAAATGGGCAGGCCATCAACACGGCACACCCAATCCTGAGGGCAATAGAACATGGATTATGTTTGGATTGTGCCCCCTGTCAATACGATGGGGATGCCATTTGTGTTATTCAGATTAATTATTGACAGAGTGATCACTGTGGGAGAGTGGGTGGAACGGGAATTCAGGCAATGCCATCATCGTTTAAGGGCAGACTACATTTCTTACATGTTGTATGCTTCTGAATCAAAACTTGAACTAGAACAGACAACTGCCAATATGAGTTCTATGAGGATTTCTTGATTTACAGACAGTGCAGGGGATTTCAATGATCCCAGAGGCCCTCTTCTGGTTAAGGATGTCATACATGGCAATAGTAGACAGAGGTGATTGAGTTGACAAAGAGGCATATGGTGTGCAGGAACTGATAAGAGCATCAAGAATCATTAATGATCTAACCACAGCTGATAAATGCAATGCATACTCACATTTCTCATTCTTTCCCATTATCCTTGCACTATCTGCAGTCCCAGGACTCACAAGCCTTCCTTCTGCCATTCCCATCTTCTTTATTGAACCACCTTATGCTGTTGTTTGCACACTGTAGTGATACTGTTATCCATGTTACTCTCATCTCTTCCCCACAATTGCACACAATTCTACTCTGACGCATACATCTTCACAAACTCTTGTCAGGCCATGCATCTTCTTGTCCCACAAAATGATAAAATAGCAGGGAAGTAAAGACCTGCCCACATTTCAAATGCAATAGCCTTGGGGGAAACCACTTTTAATGTAGGGGACAGAGGATAGACCAGAATTTTTAAAAATTCACTCATGGGCCATAGGTACTAATGGCTAGGCCAGCATTCACTTTCCGTCCCTAGTTGTCCTTGAGAAGGTGGTACTGAGATGCCTTCTTGTACTGCTGCTGTCCATGTGCTGTAGGTTGACCCACAATGCCCTAGGGAGGGCAGCAACTGTGAAGGAATGGCATCGTGAATCTCCTCTGCACCCTCTCTAGCGTAATCACATCCATGGATTGTGTGGTGACCAGAGCTGCTCGCTGAATTCCCTATTATGGCCTAATTAATGTTTTATAAAGTTGCAACAAGACTTCCCTGCTCCTATATCCGACACCCCTGCTAAAGAAGGCAAACATCTCTCATGCCTTCCTCATCACCCTGTGCTGACAAATTCAGTGATCAATGGACATGCATACCAAGGTCCCTTTGTTCCTCAGTACTTCTTAGGAATCTACCATTCACTGTGTATGTCCTTCCATTATTAGACCTTCCCAAAATACATCACCTCGCATTTAGCAGGACTAAATTCCATCTGCCATTGCTCTGCCTAGTTTACCAGCTGATCAATATCACACTGTAGCCTGAGATCAGCCTCCTCGCTATCAACAACATCCCCAATTTTCATGCTATCTGCAAACTTACTAATTATACTTTCTACATGCACATCCAAGTCATTGATGTCTGTAACAATGGTCCCAGCATCGATTCCTATGGTAAAGCACTGGTTACAAGCTTGCAATTACAAAAACAACCCCCACCATCATTCTTTGCCACTTATTTGCAAGCTAATTTGGAATCCAGTTTGCCAACTTGCCATGGGCTCAAACCTCTTGGATCAACCTTCCATGTAGGACCTTGTTAAATAACTTACTGAAGTCCATTTAAACCATACCAAGTTCATTACCCTCATCTATATATTTAGTCACCTTTTCAAGAAAACTCAATTAAGTTAGTCAGACGGGAGCTCCCTCTAAGAAATCTGTGCTGACAATTGTTGTGTTGACTAACACTGGCCTTCCAAATTTTTTCCAATAATTTCCCTACACTGATATCAGACTAACTGGTCTGTAATTTCCTGGCCTATCCCTGCTGCCCTTCTTGAACAAAGGAACCACATTAACTGTCCTCCAGTCATCTGGCACTTTACCTGTGGCCAGCAAAGTATTAAATATATCTGCCAGGTCCCAGTAAAGGCAGATATAAACATAAGAATTGGAAGCAGGAACAAGCCACTCGGCCTTTTATATCAGTTCTTTTATTCAATAAGATCACAGCTAATCTGATTCCTCCACATTCCCACCTACCTCCAAAAACCTTTCACCCTCTTGCTTATCAAGAACTATCTACTCTGCCTTAAAAAATATAACATCTTGAAAATAAGGTACAAAAGTCTCTTGAAAACCTTTGACCACTATGAGGAAAGCTATCCTCCGATCTCTGTCTTATTTGGGTGACTCGTTATTTTGAAATAGTTACTCCCTACTTCTATATTCTCCATCCTTTGAACATGCACTCTATCAGGATCTCATAGTATGTTATATGTTTGAATCAGCTCACTTCTAACTCTTGTAAACTCCAGCAGATACAAGTGTAGCCAGTCTAACATCTACTCATAAGATAATCTGCCCACTCCAGGTTTTAGTTTGGCAAACATTCTCTGAACTGTTGTCAAGGCATTTACATCATTCCTTTAATAAGGAGACCAATATCCTGTTATTTGATGCATAACATTCCTACTTTTGTATTTAACTCCCCTCACAATAAACAATAGCATTCTCTCACCTTTTCAAATTACTTGCTGTAACTGCATACTAATGTTTTGCAATTCATGCACTACGACACCCAGAACTCTGCAATCTCATACCATTTAGATAATTTGCTTTTGCTGTGATTCTTCCTATCAAAATAGACAGTATTACATTTTCCCACATTTTCCAGACCGTTGTCCACTCATTAAACCTGTTTTTTTCAATAATTGCTTACAATAACTCCCCTAACTGATGTCAGACTAACTGGTCTGTAATTTCCTGGTCTATCCCTGCTGCCTTCTTGAACACAGAAAGCACATTCGCTGTCCTCCAGTCGTCTGGTACTTTACCTGTGGCCAGCAAAGTATTAAACATATCTGTCACGTCCCAGTAAAGGCAAATATAAACATAAGAATTAGGAGCAGGAACAAGCCACTCAGCCCTTTATATCCATTCTGTTATTCAATAAGATCATGGCTAATCTGATTCCTTCACATTCCTTCTAAAAATCTTTCCCCCTTTTGCTTATCAAGAACCTATCTACCTCTGCTTTCAAAACATATTTGTTTTGACAAGAGTCATTTTTGGCCTCCTTATGCACTCTTCACAAAGTATCTTTCTACATATTTTTGTTTCAGCAAATTTAATGGTCATACTATCCCTTCATCCAAATAGTAAAACATTGAGGCCTCAGAACTGAACCCTTTGGCATATTACTCATTTCTCCTTGCAAACAGAAGATGACCCTTAACAATCTTCTCTCTGTTGTCTGTTAGTTAGATGATCTTCTATTCATGTTGCTCTGGTACTCCCAATACCATGAATTTTTATTTTCTGCAAAAAACCTTTGTTCTGGCACCTTAACAAATGCCTTTTGGAAATCTAAGTACAGTACATTCCCAGGGCCCATTGATCTACAGCACAAGTTACTTCCTCAAAAATCTCTAATTAATTGATTAAATATGATTTCCCTTTCATGTTGATTCTGTCAAATAGAGTCTTACATGTTTCCCATGATAGATGTCTATTTCATTCCCTGAATTATGGCTATTTCTGGGATGTTACTTGTATTCTTTACAGCAAATAGTTTTTCAATTCATCTGCTACCTCCTCATTTCCCATTATTGATTTTCCAGACTTACTTAATATAACTTCTGTTAACTAATTTTTAAAAATTTGTTAACAGAAACTGTTACTATCTGTGTTTCTGTTTTATTTCAATTGTAGTAATTGTAGTCTTCTGATCTGCCAGCCACCTTTGAATAATTATATGTTTTTAGTTCAGATTTGACACAATTTTTAACTTTATTAGTTAAGCAAGAATGATCTGTCCCCAGTTGTCTTTTTTTCCTTTGGAATATATCTATTCTGTGTATAATTCCTGTATATATCCATATAAATATCTGCTATTTATCGCATCTCCCTTGACACAATTTGCCAGTTCACTTTAGCCAACTTAATTCTTTCTGGCAGGGTGGGGTGATCTGTACTATGAGATCATTAATTGATTCAATCTCATTGCTCAATACCTGAATGAGGCTCTGTGCTGTTTTAAGAAACAAATTCAAAGGAATTCTACAAACTTCTTAATCAGTTACCATTGCCCATCTGAATTTTTTCAGTTTACATGTTGATTAAAATTTACCATGATTCTCACTGTACCTTTCTTTCTTTATATTCCATTCCACCATGGTTAGTGTAGCGGGCCTGTACATTCTGACAAGTGACTTCTTGCCTTTATCATTTCTCTTATTTACTAAAACTGCTTCTACATCCTGGTTTCCTGAACATTTTGGTCAACCCTCTCTATGGTGCTAATGTTATTGTTAATTAATAGAGCCACACTCCACCTTTTCATAGCTTCCTTTCATTCCTAAATGTCCAGCACCCTTTGTAGTTTTGCTCCTTACCTGTTGTCTGACTCCAGTGCTGCTGCAGTACAGAAAGCTGGAAGAGTGCTGTAGTGCTTTAACTGTTGATACATACATAACAGTTTCACATAACACAGCCGCAAAGTGTTTTAAAGAAGGAGCGTTTTAATTTTAATTTTAAAGAAGGAGCGTTTTAATTTTCGCGGAGATAAAGTCAGGGACATACAGCATAACGTTGTACAGAAAATCATTTTTAAGGTGGAATCATTGATAGTGGCAACCTCTTTATCAATTGGGCAACCAATGACACTCTTACTGATTACAATTATCTAATCGATTATAAATCAAGCAACAGATGATCCTTAGAAAAGAGCTTTAAAACCCTTGCTTGGTATTGGCAAGAAGAGTCTTTACAAGATTATCATATCTGATCATTCCATTGACACTTAGAAAGATAGAGAAAAGATCTGTAAGATTCTGAAGACCAGCTGAAGCTAAGAATTAATTTCAGGATTAATAAACTATCACTCATAACATACAGACAGCAACCTCAAGAGCCTATCGACCAATTTGTTGGAGGTAGTCACAGCAAAGGAGATGAATGTGATTTCAAAGAAAAGGGGAATTGTCAGAGAGTGTTATTGAGTTAGTCATCACACTCCGCATCAATTAAAGTCTTTAGGAAGGATTGTTTTGCCAAGTAAAGGTGCCATATGTTAACACGTTATTTCAGGTTGGATGTGTATGAAGCCATAGTGGCAAATGAACCACAATTACATGCTTAAAGTGCAGCCAACATCATTGCTACAGTCAGTCTTGTGCAACTCTATAACAAAGTTGCTTTGTTGCATCTATGCAAAAGCTGAGGAGTTATTCTTGACGTCTGTGAAGCACATAGGACCAAGGAAATTTGGGCATGTATGTGCAGAATACCTGGCTTTAAAGGCTAAACTATATTCCAGAACAAAACACAGATCAACAACAGGATAGCACTACACCTGCAGCAAGGAAAGTATTAAGAAGCACAAGCAAATTATTGAGACAATCAAGCGAAAAGCAAATTTCAGAAGATGGCCAAACTTTCCATGTTGTTTACTTGACAACAACGTTGATTATACAAAGTGATCAGAAACTTAATATCATTAATATCAAATGTCTGGAAAGGACAGAATGACACACACTGAAAGCTAAAATTGATGCAGAAACTATTGCCAACACATTGCCAGCAGGTATCCTGACAGACTTACACCGCAGCAAGTGATGTTCCCTGGTACAGCCCACAGGAGACCATTTCACATCATACAACAGATCATCAGTTCCATTAATTGCCGCAATCACACTGCAGTGTTAATACCCAAGCTCACCATGGTTTACCAAAATCTTCCACCTGGTTGGTATCAATTATCCAGCATTGGCAGTCACACCAGAATGCACTTGCCTTGAGATTAGAATCCCTACAGTGTGGAAACAGGTCCTTCTGCCCAACAAGTCCGCACTGACCCTCCGAAGAGTAACCCACCCAGACCAATGCACCTAACACTAGTTAGGTGGCCAATTCATCTGACCTGCACATCTTTGGACTGTGGGGGGAAACCAGAGCACCCAGAGGAAACCCACGCAGACATGGGGGGGAATGTGCAAACTCCACGCAGACAGTTGCTTGAGGCTGGAATCGAACCTGGGACGCTTGTGATGTGAGGCAGCAGTGTTAACCACTGAGCCATCATACCGCCTTGGTATAATTATAATTCATGAAATTCAAAGCATACCCATTGTGACAGAGTAGACCAAATATGAAGCAATTGAAACAGTTAATGATCTCCATGGACTTTAAGTGAGACATAGGATGATTACATCTGGCACATTAAGCAGATTATCTAATCTACACAAAGACGGAGATATTCCTCCTGATCTGCAGGTTGAGTATCTCATCTATAAAGCTGGAGATGTTCTCGAGTCTGATCTGCTATATCTAGGCCAAAGATGAGCAATTCCAAGAACTGCAAAAGATCATTAGCCAGGAAATGGCTGGCAGTATTAATGAAACAGCTGAAATGATTTGATCATTTCGGACACGCAGATATGAATATCTGTGCATATTATGATAAGTCATTTTTAAATGAAAACAAGTTCTAATATCAAAAGTAATAACCAAAGATTATACGTCAATGTTACAACAGGGGCTCATCGGCATTGAATGCACAAGACACTGGCAATTGATTGTAGAGTCATAGAGTCATAGAGATGTACAGCACGGAAACAGACCCTTTGGTCCAACTTATCCATGCCAACCAAATATTCAAACCCAGTCTATTCGCATCTGCCAGCGCCCGGCCCATATCCTTCCAAACCCTCCCTATTCATATACCCATCAAGATGCCTTTTAAATGTTGCAATTGTACTAGCCTCCACCAAGTATGGCAGCTCATCCCATACACGTACCACCCTCTGCATGAAAATGTTGCCCCTTATGTTTCTTTTATATCTTTCCCCTCTCACCCTAAACCTATGCCCACTAGTTCTGAACTCCCCCACCCCAGGGAAGAGACTTTGTCTACTTACCCTATCCAGATTTTATAGATCTCTATAAGGTCACCGACGCTCCAGGGAAAACAGCCCCAGCCTGTTCACCCTCTCCCTATAGCTGAAATCCTCCAATCCTGGCAACATCCTTGTAAATCGTTTCTGAATCCTTTCATGTTTCACAACATCTTTCCGATAGGAAGGAGACCAGAATTGCACACAATATTCCAACAGTGGACTTACCAATGTTCTGTAGAGCTGCAACATGACCTCCCAACTCCTGTAGGGGAAAGTGAGGACTGCAGATGCTGGAGATCAGAAAATGCGTTGCTGGAAAAGCGCAGCAGGTCAGGCAGCATCCAAGGATCAGGAGAATTGACGTTTTGGCATGAGCCCTTCTCCCAATTCCTGTACTCAATACTCTGACCAATAAACGAAAGCATACCAAACATCTTCTTCACTCTCCTATCTACCTGCGACTCAACTTTCAAGGAGCTATGAACCTGCACTGCAAGATCTCTTTGTTCACCAACACTCCCTAGGACCTTACCATTAAGTGTATAAGTCCTGCTAAGATTTGCTTTCCCAAAATGCAGCACCTCACATTTATCTAAATTAAACTCCATCTGTCACCTCTTGGCCCATTGGCCCATCTGATCAAGATCCTATTGTAATCTGAGGTAACCTTCTTCGCTGTCCACTACACCTCCAATTTTAGTGTCATCTGCAAACTTACCAACATAATATACATCTTATGCTCATATTGTGGACAAATGTGTTATGATGTGGTCATAAAGAGGTTGCAGAATGGTATAGACTGGTTGAGTGAATGGGCAAAAATCTGAAAAATGTGGGAAAATGTGAAATTGGCAGGGTGAATAAAAAAACAGACTATTACCTAAATGAGAATGACTGCTGAATTTCGAGCTGCAGATAGATCTAGTGCATTTGCCATAAGAGGTTAGTATGCAGGTACAACAAATAATTAAGAAGGCAAATTTACTATGAGTGGAACTGAACATAAAAGTTGGGATGTTATGCTTCAGTTGTATAAGGTTTTTGTGAGATCACGGCTCAGATACTGTATGAAGTTTTAGTCTCCTAATTTTCAGAATTATGTAAATGTATTGGAGACAGTTTGGTGACAGTGATCACTACTGTCTCACATTTACCATAGCTTTGGAGAGGGAAAGGAGCAGTTACCGAGGGAAGGTATTTAATTGGGGAAAAGGAAAGTTGACGCTATCAGACCCAGGAGGTGGGAAGTACAGACTGGGAGCAATTGTTCCACAGAAAGGGCACAGCAGACATGTGGAGACTGTTTAAGGAGCAGTTATTGCAAGTGATGCATGAATTTGTTCCTCTGAGACAGATAAGAAAGGATAAGAATTGGATGACGAGAACAGAGGAGCTTCTCGTCAAAAGGAAGAAGGCAGCTTATGTAAGGTGGGGGAAGCAGGGATCTAGCACAGCTTTAGAAGATTACAGGCTTGCTAGAAAGGAGCTCAGAAATGTACTGAAGAGAGCAAGGCGGGGGCACAAAAAAGGCTTGGCAAGAAGGACTAGGGAGAACTCAAAGGCATTGTATTCATACATGAGGAATAAGAGAATGATCAGGGAGAAGGCAGGGCCGATCAAGGATAGCGGAGGGAACTTGTGCGTGGAGTCTGAGCAGATAGGGGAAGCCCTATATGAGTTCTTTGCTTTGGTTTTCACCAAGGAAAGGGAACTTGTTGTGAATGAAAACTTTGAGGAGCTGGGTTACAGTCTTGACCAGATCAAGATTGATGAAGTTGATGTGCTGGAACTTCTGGAAAACATTAAGATTGATAAGTCCCCAGGGCCAGACCAGATTTATCCCAGGCTGCTCCGGGAAGGGAGAAAGGAGGTTGCTAAGCCACTGATAAGGATCTTTGCCTCCTCACTCTCCACAGGAGTCGTACCGGAGGATTGGAAGGAGGCAAATGTTGTTCTTCTTTTCATGAAGGGCAATAGGGAAATCCCTGGCAATTACAGACCAGTCAGTCTTATGCCTGTGGTCAGCAAGGTTTTGGAAAGAATTCTGAGGGATAGGATTTTTGACTATTTGGTAAAGCATAGTGTGATTAAAGGCAGTCAGCATGATTTTGTGAGGGGTAGGTCATACCTCACAAGCCTTATTGAGTTCTTTGAGGAGGTGACAAAACAGGTCGATGAAGGTCGAGCAGTGGATGTGGTGTATATGGACTTCAGCAAGGCATTTGATAAGGTTCCCCATGGTAGGCTCATTCTTAAAGCCAGGAAGTATGGGATGCAGGGAGATTTGACTATCTGGATTCAGAATTGGCTGGCTGACAGAAGGCAGAGAGTGGTTGTAGATGGGAAGTATTCTGCCTGAAGGTCAGTGAAGATTGGGGTCCCACAGGGCTCTGTTCTTGGGCCTCTGCGCTTTGTAGTTTTTATAATTGACTTGGATGAGGAGGTTGAGGGGTCGTTAGTTAATTTGCAGATGACACAAAAGTTGGAGGTGCCATTGATAGTATCAAGGGCTATTGCAGGCTGCAGTGCGACATTGACAGGATGTAGAGCTGGGCTGAGAAATGGCAGATGGAGTTCAACCTGGATAAATGCAAAGTGATGCATTTTGGAACGTTAAACTCGAATGCTGAATATAGGATTAAAGACAGGATTCTTGGCAGTGTGGAGGACCAGAGGGATCTGTGTGTGCAAGTACATAGATCCCTCAAAGTTGCCACCCAAGTGGATAGGATTGTTAAGAAAGCATATGGTGTTTTGGCTTTCATTAACAGGGGGATCGAGTTTAAGAGCTGCAAAGTTTTGCTACAGATCTACAAGTCCCTGGTG
Organism: Chiloscyllium plagiosum; assembly: GCF_037043375.1. Lineage (NCBI taxonomy): Eukaryota > Metazoa > Chordata > Chondrichthyes > Orectolobiformes > Hemiscylliidae > Chiloscyllium > Chiloscyllium plagiosum. The sequence goes on along the minus strand of NW_028270139.1, from coordinate 64,179,313 downwards.
AGGCCACACTTGGAATATTGTGTCCAGTTCTGGTTGCCCTACTACAGGAAAGATACAGAGGCTTTGGAGAGGGTGCAAAGAAAGTTTACCAGGATGCTGCCTGGACTGGTGGGCTTATGAAGAAAGGTTGAATAAGCTCGGATTTTTCTCTGTGGAGAGAAGGAGGAAGAGAGAAGACCTGATCGAGGTATACAAGGTAATGAGAGGAATAGATTAGATTACTTACAGTGTGGAAACAGGCCCTTCGGCCCAACAAGTCCACACCGACCCGCCGAAGAGCAACCTACCCAGACCCATTCCCCTACATTTACCCCTTCACCTAACACTATGGACAATTTAGCATAGCCAATTCACCTAACCTGCACGTCTTTGGACTGTGGGAGGAAACCGGAGCACCCGAGGAAACCCATGCAGACATGGGGAGAACGCGCAAACTCCACACAGACAGTTGCCCGAGGCAGGAATTGAACTCAGGTCTCTGACGCTGTGAGGCAGCAGTGCTAACCACTGTGCCCCCCACTAATAGATAGAGTCAAAAGCCAGAGACTTTTTCCCCAGAGCAGAATTGACTGGTGTGAGGGGTCATAGTTTTAAGATAATAGGTGAAAGGTATAGAGGAGACGTCAGAGGTAGGTTCTTTACACAGAGAGTTGTGAATGTATGGAATGCATTGCCAGCGGTGGTGTTGGAAGCAGAGTCATTAGGGACATTTAAGCAACTGCTGGACATGCACGTGGATAGCAGTGAGTTGAGGCGTGCGTAGGTTAAGTTATTATATTTTACATTAGGACTAAGCCTTGGCACAACATCGTGGGCCTAAGGCCTGTTCTGTGCTGTACTTTTCTATGTTCTACAGTTCGGAAGAGGTTTAGTAACTTGATACCGGAAATGAGTGGACTGTCTTGTGCAGAAACATTGGATAGACTGAGTATGTGTTTTCTGGAGCTTATGCATGACCTGATTGACTTGTATAAGGTCCTGAATGACCTTGACAAAGTGGAATAGGAATGTTTCCTCTCGTGGGTGAGTCCAGAACAGGGTGATACTGTTTTTAAATTAGGGAAAGCTCTTTTAGGAGAGAGATGAGGAGAAGTTTTTCTCTCAGAGGGTCGTGCAACTTTGGAACTCTGCTTCAGAAGTTAGTGATGATGCTATAATTGAATTTTGTTATGGTGGAGGTTTTTGTTAGATGATGGAATCTGAGGTTATTGTGGATAGATGAGCATGTGGAATTCACTGCACAAACAGATCAACCATGGCAGGGCAGGCTTGAGGGGCTGAATGGAATACTTTTGCTCCTAATATGCATGTTCACATGTAATTTGCTGTCTGGGTACTGGGCCAGGGATGAACCAGGACAGCCAACAACTCTAGAATGCATGTGGGCCATGCCAAACGTATCACTCTTGCAGCAGATACAAACTACAACCCCTTGTGTGCCATCCAATCTTAAGACGGAAGCAACAACAGGCCCATTCACAATGAACAGGGAAGACCAGATCCTTATTATGGATCATTAGTCTAAATTTCTCATTACTTGATGACTTAACAATACAAAAAGTGTGATCATTGCTGACACAATGAGGGCTACTTTCAACTTATTCAATATCCTGTACCAGACAGCTTCTAATAACAGATTGCAGTTCACTGGTAAACTGTTTCAATATATGTGGTTTAAATGGGTAAAGACCTATATTACATGTCGCCCCATTATCTGCCCATAAATGATCTAGCAAAATGTATGGCTTGTACTGTCAAGTCAATGATCATTAAGACTTAGAACATAGAACATAGAACATTGCAGCACAGTACAGGCCTTTCAGCCCTCAATGTTGCACCGATTTGTCAAACCAATCTGAAGTCCATCAAACCGACACTCTTCCATTTTTATCCATATGCATATCCAATGATCATTTAAATGACCTTAAAGTTGGTGAGTCTACTCCTGTTGCAGGCAGGCCGTTCCCCGCCCTTACTACTCTCTGAGTAAAGAAACTACCTCTGACATCTGTCCTATATCTATCACCCCTCAATTTAAAGCTATGCTAGCCATCACCATCCGAGGAAATAGGGTATCACTGTCCACCCTACCTAACCCTCTGATTATCTTATATGTCTCAATTAAGTCACCTCTCAAGCTTAAAACAGCCCTAAGGCCCTCAGCCTTCCCTTCAACATCCCATTAAATCTCCTCTTAACACTTCCAAAACTTCTGCATCCTTTCTATAATATGGTGACCACAACTGTACGCAATACTTGCAAGTGCGGCTGCACCAAAGTTTTGTACAGCTGCAGTATTACATTGATGCTTTTTTGTGTGACACCAATGAGGAAGGAAATGCCATCTCCCGTATAACCCATGCTCAGAAGGCAAGTGCAAACATCATTGCCCAGCAATGATAAATTGTCAAAAAATCTGACACACAGGACATTTTCCTTTAAAGACCAAAGATAATGAAAAGGATACACAGCTTTTGAGCAGGAAGAGAACTTCCAAAACTCTGCACTGGGCAGTGAATGTGTATTAGAAGTGCGTACATATACTGAAGATTTCTAACATATGCAATCAGCCCAGAACATATGAAGTCATGAAATAAGAAAATGCAGGAGAAACTCAGCAGGTCTGCAACATCCTTGGAGAAACAGACATAATGTTTTGAGCCCAATATAACTTTCTGGGATTCAAGGACTAATGTATAAGGAGCAACTGGATCTGTTAGGACTATATTCACTGGGGTTTAGAAGACTTGAGGGAGAGAATAGACAGGGTAAATGTAGGATGGATATTCCTGATGGTGAGTGTGTCCAGATCCAGAGATCAGGGTCTAAGGATAAGGGGTAAGCCATTTAGCACTGAAATGTGGAGAAATTTCTTCACCCAAAGTTTTGTGAGCCTTTGGAATTCTTGGCCACAGAGAATGGTTGAGACCATAATGAATGGTGGAGTAGGCTTGAAGGCCGAATGGCCTAGTGCTGCTCCTATTTCTATGTTTCTTCAGAACTGAAGAGCTCTGGTGAAATGTTAACTCTGTTTCTCTCATGATAGTTGCTGTCGGACTTGCTGAATTCTCCAGGATTTTCTATTTTTATTGCAGATTTCTAGCATCCACATATTTTGTTTTCATATGAAATCATTATTGATCATGATACTATATTACAAAGGAACAGAAACCAGCTTGAAGTAGAGAATGATAGCTAATCATGCATGATGAGAGTGAGGAAGAACACTCCAATGATGTTGATTGTGCTGTCATTTTGAGTGACAACAACAAGCAACAAGACATCTGAGTCATCACACAATTGTTAGAGAACAATGCATACCTCTCCAGGCAGACATATGGTCACCAGATCAGGATGAGTTGTCAAACCTCTAAAGAATTGCATTGAATTGTGAAATATTTGTCATGTGAGCTCTGTTTTACCTGTTTGTATAATTATTGCATTGACACTATGTGCCTATGTACAACCATGTATATCTGTTTGAGATGATTTTATATCTTTGCAAAAAGGCGAATGTTGTGTTTTGTCTCACAGTCAGTATGTCTTAAAGAATCATGCTCATAATATCATTGTTGCATAATAGCATGTGAGCTAATGATATAAAGATCTCATTCTCATCTTATCTCAAAGTACTTTACACCGGCACCTCCACATCATATACTGGAAGATGCTTATGTAACCTCATTGTTTCATGTTATCTCAGACTTACCTGTGGAATGCAATTTTGGTATATAATGATTGCTATTAAACCGACCGACTCCCACAGCTACCTAGACTACACCTCCTCCCACCCTGCCCCCTGTAAAAATGCCATCCCATATTCCCAATTCCTTTGTCTCCACCGCATCAGATCCCAGGAGGACCAGTTCCAATACCGAACAACCCAGATGGCCTCCTTCTTCAAATACCGCAATTTCCCCCCAGACGTGATCGATGATGCTCTCCACCGCATCTCCTCCACTTCCCGCTCCTCTGCCCTTGAGCCCCGCCTCTCCAATCACCACCAGGACAGAACTCCATTGGTCCTCACCTACCACCCCACCAGCCTCCATATACATCATATCATCCATCATCAGTAAAATCGACATTTCGGGCAAAAGCCCTTCATCAGAAAGAACAGAAACTTGTCACAGAATATTGTCACAAGAGACTGCCTGATCATTGGCTCTTGTTTAAGAGTTTAGATTAGAGTGGTGCTGGAAAAGCACAGCAGTTCAGGCAGCATCCGAGGAGCAGTAAAATCAACGTTTCGGGCAAAAGCCCTTCATCAGGAATACTTTCTGATGAAGGGCTTTTGCCCGAAACGTCGATTTTACTGCTCCTCAGATGCTACCTGAACTGCTGTGCTTTTCCAGCACCACTCTAATCTAGACTCTTAAGCAAGAGCTAATGATCAGGAAGTCTCTTGTGACAACATTCTGTGACAAGTTTCTGTTCTTACTCTGGGGCCATCTTAGGAGCAGACTATTTTTATACACAGATATTATAGTTTCTAAGGTGGATGTGATGATGATACAGGTGGCTTTAGAAATGGAAGAGTGGTCCTTTCATGGGAGAGCTAATGGTTTTAAGAGTTGGCAGAAAGGATAGCAAAGGTGACCATTTCCAATACTGTTGGGACAGACTGTATTGAAATAGATGGCCCATCTGATTTTCTGTTTACCACAACAAATATTTTTTAAAATATTTCAAATTTGTAATTCCATATTCATAATGTTGTATGCATTATGACAATATTTCAATATTATATTAGTTTTTCAGGGGATATAGCTGAGTCAGGAAATACATTTCATTTTATGATGACTTTTTGCCTAAGTTTTACTTTTGTCAAGGTGAATGTAATGAAATGAAGGAGATACTGAACAGCATGTAAAACAAAAATGTACAGTGTATAGCTTTTGTTCTGCTTATACTATGGTAATGCTGCAATTGTACGTTGAGTCACAAATGAAAAAAAGTCACCTCAAGTCTTGAACCTAGCATGGTAAGGAAATACTGCAACGTAAAAGACCCTTTCCAAGCGACTTGAGAGTTCATTCAGCTACTATTTCTGTCATTCATCCAGCATTTGAGGCTAGAATGTACATTTTGACCTCAGGCAATGTTTCTGAATGTATAGATTGCGTAAATGTAACCTTCTTAACATTTCACATGCCACTGTATAAGCATAAAGGGTGAGTGAAACAATGTGTTAATAGCAGAGCCATCTCATTTGAATGGAAAAAGTGTTCTTAAGTCCCATCTTTGTTTTGTGTTAAAGCATCTCACATTTCTTCCATTCAAATGGTTCTCAAAACTGCAAAAGTATCAGTTGCTTGAATTGGAAGTTAGTCATTTATGTAAATGGCATGAAAGAACATTGACTACAAACAATTGTTTCTTTTTTCTGGAAACAATGCTCTCCACCAAACATTAATTAGCAAAAGGCGTGGTGACCAATTTACTTGCAACACTTCCTGGTATGACAAGATTTTAAAATAATTAATTCGAATGGTTTGAATGCTGCCAGAAAAAGGCCAGTATTTATTTCCCATATCGAGGTCCTATTTGAGAAGACGCTGGTGGCCTGTTACTGTGGCTCCCATTTCCCTGCGTCAGCATGAGAGAGGAGACCGCCACTGAACTTCGGGCTGCATGAGGACAGAAATCGTGGACTCTGAGCAGGACAGGCCCTCATTTTCCTGATAACTAACTAGAAATGCTGCCAGAGGCCATGAGGGAGAGGAGGGAACTCCTGTATCTAGAGACTGACAGGAAAAGGCTATGAAAAGTCCTTTCAAAATAACAACACCGTCAGTTGCTGAAGTGTTGAACTGTCCATGATTCAATGCCAAAGATTCAATGACCTGAAATGTTTTAGCAAAATGAGTGCCGTCCCTAATCCTCAGGGCACCCTCTGGTTATGCACACTCTGGCAAACACATCATTTGAGGAGCCTCATGCACCCAGGGCACTTGCTGGTCTCAGATCCCTTTTGCTGCTTTGTCCTGAGCCACTGCAACATATAGCTCCTAATGAATTGGACCAGATATAATCAACTAGAGGTCAGCAGTATCTGATATCACTCACTTTTGTCCTTGCATGATAAATGGGCACATCATTCCCAAGGAAACGGTGCTGGACTTCCAACCGTTCAGATCATTGGAGGATCGGGCAATGATAATAATCAGGGTCACAGACAGGACGGAAGCTGTCAATGGTGAAAAGGTGACTGTGCATTAGTTAAGAGGGTGAATTGCACTCCACCTCATCCCAAGTCACACATTGAGTTTGTATTGAATAGTCCCAGCAAGGCCTTGGGATGAACAGTCAAGAAGCAAAGCATAAATAAAAAGCTCATCGCAGGCAGAGGGATCAACTTTTTTTTTCTCTGTTTGCAATTTGAGTAGATTGGGAAAGAGAAAACAAGCAATGAAAGAAACTGTTTTCTGTTTTAGCAGGCTTTAAACAGCTCCTAACGCTAAAGAATAAAGCAAGTCTGTGCTGAAGATTTTCCACTTTGGAGTTAAAGTGGGCATCTAAACTCCTTATAAAGCCTCAGAAGTACATCCCTGCTTTTATATTGAAGTCCTCTCAAAATAAATGCCATCATTGCGTTTGCCATCCTAACCACTGACTCAACTTGCAAGTTTACCTTGAGAGAATCCTGGACTAGAACTCCCAAGTCTCTTTGCATTTCTTAAAGTGAGCAGGAGCTCAGCTCTACAAACATGCCTCTGTGGAAAGAGTATTGTCCTACTTGGAGACTCAGGTGCAGCGGCATGCTTTCAATATGCCCACAGACCTACAGACCAGTATTCCATTGCTCCAGCTATGGGTGCTCAACTCAGTGTCAATGGCAAGACAACAAAATGAACATGGCATCTTATCCTCAGTCCAGGTGCCCTCTCATCTCAAGGTGGTTTCAGCAGATACCCAGGGAGAGGAGGAGTGACAGAAGTCATTCCTATAGCTTCTTCTCAGAACATGCTGGACTTGTCCTGTCCCTCAGCCTCCCCTCTGCCAATGACTCTATTGTCAGCAGTAGATCAGACCAAGGAGTGTGAGTGTGCAGAGAGAGGGAAGGAGGGAGGGCAAGAGAATCTGTGCCAAGGCTCCATGGACATAAAGCACCAGGAACTCACCTGACAAAGTCTTCAAAGTCACCAGGAATTAGCAGACTCGCATTTTCCTGCCGTTGTTGTTGGGCATGAATCTAGATGGAGAAAGTGAGGACTGTCGATGTTGGAGATCACAGTCAAAAAGTGTGGTGCTGGAAAAGCACAGCCAGTTAGACAGCATCTGAGGATCAGGAAAGTCGACATTCCAAGCATAAGCCCTTCATCAGGAATGTTCATCATGAATCTAGATGTAATGGGAGGGAAAACAAAGATAAACATTTTGAGTGTACATTGGTGACATGAGGGTTCAAATGTGTTTTATGTACCATGTGACCTATAAATATTTGTTCACTTGCTCTGTTCTAATGGTTGTCGCAGTCTGATTGTATCAATTGGAGATGAAAAGGTTCTTGGATGTGCTACTATTCAAATGCTCCTCATTTGATTTTTCTCTCATTCTCAGCAAAATGGGTAACTGAGTGTCTCCCCATCTATCAGGGAACCACACAGCTCTCCGCTGGGGGTTGGAGTTAACAAGTTACAGATGGATCTCAGGGACACTGATGGTAAATGATAAGGTCAAGGGATGGAATCAGAGCCTAAGGTCTATGATTCTCAAAGCCATGTGAGAAAATGTATGGGTGTGAGGTCAGCAACTGCTGAATCATGCATCAATTTCTCCTGATTGAGGAACTGAATAGACAGAATAGATCCAAACTTCATAGTGCAAGTAGTGGAACCAATGTCAGAGAGAAAGCTCGGACCTTGCAATGGTACAATGAATGCTCATTGCATTCAGAGAAATGCTGCACACAGCAGCAGTAAGGGGGCTGATAGGCAACTGCAAAAATCAAAGCATTACATTAACAGAAAGTTTCAACTCTGTTCTATCATCCTGGAACCAGGCAACAATGTTTCTAGACTCTCTGACTTGATAGAGCACTGCTGTGTCTTCATCTCATTAATGGTTACCATGGCCCCTCATTCTCACCCACATCTTCCTCCTCAGAGGTTTCTTCTCAATCTTGCATATCTCCATCTGTCAACTCATCCCCAGTTTGGATTATGGATTATGGAGGCTACAGCACACTGTTTTGATGTGGGACACCCTCTCTGGGGTTGACTGCACGATACTGCCTGAAAGGTCCTGGCATTAGAATCTTATCTCAGGAGGCTTACGGTCTGATTTAAAACGACCCTGGTTGAAGGATGGCAACATTGTATCTCTCCTCGAGGCAATCTAAGGATTTCTTAGAGGAGCCGTCTTGTATGGAGTGGGCATCCTTGTCACCCAAAAACCATCCTCTGTAAAAGCCACACACCTGTAAGTCTTCCAGGATGTACCTGCCTCAGCACAGATATCCAGCACAGATGTGCAATATGGTCACAAGTGAATGGGACATGAACAGAGTGGAATTGTTTCTGTTGATGAAGATTGCTGGTTGGTGGTTGCTATGTGGGTGATTCAGTTGTTCTCTGGACCTGCAGGAAGCCAGTGATGGCTGCAAACCCCTTGTTACCTAACTCCCTGCAGGTAGGGGAGTCCCTCAAAGGGGAAACAACATCAATTGATGGATCTTGTGAAGAGTGTATCAGTTTGAAGCCTAATACACCTATAAATCAAGGACTTTGAAATGTCATAGATACCCTGAGTTGCTCTTTGAAACAATCTGCAAGCAAAGAACTCCTGATCATCTGCCATTATAATGATACCCGGAAGGGATTGTCATTAAGTCAATGTGAGCACAGCTCCGCTCTCGGCAACTGGTATTGCAATGACACGATGACTCAGGACGTCCTGAATCTCTGTTGACATTGGCTCTCACTCAGTTGCAGACAGCTTCAGCTATATCTATTGAAGTTGTTTCCCAAAGAAACCTCTCGTTCGCATGGTAGCACTTGCCTCGCTGCGTCTTCCTCTGCAACTTATATGGCAGCCAATGGCAGCTGCAGCTTTCCTAGTGTCTTCTGTAGCTGTTCTTTTGCAAATGTCAGAGCTCAGGCAGGACAGCAGGTTGGGCTGTGTCCATAGAAATTTCTCTTTCAGGAGGTCTGTGCTAGCAACAACTGAGAGGACATAGACTTACCAAAAGGATACTTGACCTTGACACCCTTCCCTTAAATCTATTTATATTTTAAGTTTAATCAAGCGACACATCTCAAAAAACATATAATCAAGAAAGAACCCACCCTACTCGCTTCTGCAGACTTTCTGTAGCCACTTAAAACAATTAACTTAGCTGATTCTGAGCTGTGAACTTGGCCCAAACAATTCCTCCAAGATCAGTTGTGAATTTCACGGTTTGTCAATTTTCCCAGATGCACTCCGATGTCCAGCAATACATGAAGCTCTCACAGCCCATACTGAGGATAATCACACACTTGAATGAACAGCATGTGCTTCATTTTATTTGGCAGTGATGTGTGGCTTGAGAGAGCTATTCATTCTCACCAAAATCACTGGAGCTTGGAGACAATGATGACTTAGATTAGATTAGATTCCTTACAGTGTGGAAACAGGCCTTTCGGCCCAACAAGTCCACACCGACCCTCTGAAGAGTAACCCACCCAGACCCATTCCCCTACATTTACTCCTGACTAATGTATCTCTCACTATGGGTAATTCAGCACAGCCAATTCACCTGACCTGCACATCTTTGGATTGTGGGAGGGAACCCATGCAGACACGGGGCGAATGTGCAAACTCCACACAGACAGTTGCCCGAGGCAGGAATCGAATCTGGGACCCTGGCATTGTGAGGCAGCAGTGCTAACCACTGAGCCACCGTGCCGCCCTTGAGCCACCGTGCCGCCCTCAATAACATTCCAGCCAGGGCTCTTCTCATAGACATTAGTCATCCTGACCTCATTTAAACTAGCCTAAAAAAGTGTCAACATGGCCTTGGCATGTTTGAATTACCAGGAGGCCCCCTCCAACAACCCTCTTCCCCACAACTTTACCACCAGAGCCGTCATTGACCTATTTGTCTTCTGTGTGAAGGTATGTTAGTTGCAATATCACAACTTGCAACCTGAGACTATGTACCTTGGCCAACGGGGAAGATAAGGTCTTGAGTGAATTAGTCTTGCTTCATTGGCTCTTGATGACTTCAGAGGTCACAAGATGTCAATCAGGCCACAATGTACTTTCACTCAGTACTTCATGGGCATTTTGAAAAACTTGAGGATAGATAAGTCCCCCGGGCCTGACGGGATATATCCTAGGATTATGTGGGAAGCAAGAGAGGAAATTGCAGAACCGTTGGCAATGATCTTTTCATCTTCACTGTCAATGGGGGTGGTGCCAGGGGACTGGAGAGTGGCAAATGTTGTGCCCCTGTTCAAAAAAGGCAATAGGGACAACCCCGGGAATTACAGGCCAGTTAGTCTTACTTCGATGGTGGCAAAGTAATGGAAAGGGTACTGAGGGATAGGATTTATGAGTATCTGGAAAGACACTGCTTGATTAGGGACAGCCAGCATGGATTTGTGAGGGGTAGGTCTTGCCTTACAAGTCTTATTGAATTCTTTGAGGAGGTGACCAAGCATGTGGATGAGAGTAGAGCAGTGGATGTAGTGTACATGGATTTTAGTAAGGCATTTGATAAGGTTCCCCATGGTAGGCTTATGCGGAAGTCAGGAGGCATGGGATAGTGGGAAGTTTGGCCAGTTGGATAGAGAACTGGCTAATCGGTCGAAGTCAGAGAGTGGTGGTAGATGGTAAATATTCAACCTGGAGCCCAGTTACAAGTGGAGTTCCGCAGGGATCAGTTCTGGGTCCTCTGCTGTTTGTAATTTTTATTAATGACTTGGAAGAGGGAGTCAAAGGGTAGGTCAGTAAATTTGCAGACGATATTAAGATTGGTGGAGTTGTGGATAGTGAGGAGGGCTGTTGTCGGCTGCAAAGGGACTTAGATATGATGCAGAGCTGGGCTGAGGAGTGGCAGATGGAGTTCAGCCCTGTCAAGTGTGAGGCTGTCCATTTTGGAAGGACAAATAAGAATGCGAAATACAGGGTTAACGGTAGGGTTCTTAGTAAGGTGGAGGAGCAGAGGGATCTTGGGGTCTATGTTCTTAGCTCATTGAAAGTTGCCACTCAGGTGGATAGAGCTTGTAAGAAGGCCTATGGTGCATTAGCGTTCATTAGCAGAGGGATTGAATTCAAGAGTCGTGAGGTGATGTTGCAGCTGTACAGGACCTTGGTAAGGCCACATTTGGAATACTGTGTGCAGTTCTGGTCGCCTCACTTTAGGAAAGATGTGGAAGCTTTGGAGAGGGTGCAGAGGAGATTTACCAGGATGTTGCCTGGAATGGAAAATAGGTCATACAAGGATAGGTTGAGAGTGCTAGGCCTTTTCTCGTTAGAACAGCGAAGGATGAGGGGTGACTTGATAGAGGTTTATAAGATGATCAAGGGAATAGATAGAGTAGACAGTCAGAGACTTTTTCCCCGGGTACAACAGAGTGTTACAAGGGGACATAAATTTAAGGTGAAGGGTGGAAGGTATAGGGGGGATGTCAGGGGTAGGTTCTTTACCCAGAGAGTGGTGGGGGCATGGAATGCACTGCCTGTGGGAGTGGCAGAGTCAGAATCATTGGTGACCTTTAAGTGGCAATTGGATAGGTACATGGATAGGTGCTTAAGCTAGGACAAGTGTTCGGCACAACATTGTGGGCCGAAGGGCCTGTTCTGTGCTGTATTGTTCCATGTTCTATGAGATCTGGTTGAAACTGGATGGTATGAAGTAATTATTTTTGCTCAATCTTTTTGGACATGTTATTGACATATATCTGGAACATTTGGGACTTGAACATGAATCTCTGTTCTATAGGCAGGCCCACTCCCACTGCACCATTTGACCCTAATCCATTGCAGGTATGTTAACATTTACTTTAAGTATGAATACAAATATTTTGCTAATTAGTCCTCTTCAAATACAAGAATATAACTGCTGCTAATATTTTCTAGCCAACCTGTTCAAAGATGTTATTGCATACTTCTTGACAAAGTGGGACTTGAACCTAAGCCTCTTGGTCTAGAGTAGGGACACTATCACTCCACCACAAGAGCTCCTCAGCTATGTTAACATTCTGCTTAATTGGGAATTGAAATTAGATGCCACTATTGAATAATGACTGAATTCTTAATTACTAGAGAAGTCCTTCAGTTGGCCTCACAGCCATGAACTCTAGCTCCTTTCATGGAGATTCCTGTTTCTTTAAACATTACTGACCACCACATGGTTTGTAAGAATGGAATCACAAACACCTTCACCTCATCAGATATAACACATCTTCACAATAACTGAATGGTGAGCTCAGCTCTAGTTCTTGTAATGAACTTTCCAGATAGCTAGTGAGTCGGAATCGGGAATCCAGCCAACTTTATCACTTATGGTTGCTTGTGCTAAATTGTAATAGCCCTAATAACAGCCACAGTATCAATATGGCACAGATGGCCATTCTGCCCAGCTGGTCCATGAACTAATTAAACAATTTATCTCAGCCTAGGTGAGTGATAGTATCACTCAGGTCTATATGGCTGATTTCTGTACAGATCAGTGTACTTGCCAATTAAGTTGCTGGAGGAGCTGCGATGATGCAATTTATTGATCAAAGTGATGGTGGTACATTCAGAGAATATAATGCTTTTATTTTAATAACTCAGAATCAAATAATCCTTGGCCTGGACTGGTATAAACACAACATTCTGGAAAAATGAATTTGGTGTATCATGATTTCTGAAAAAAATGAAAGAAAGATTAACATTTTCAGTGCAGATTCCTGTGATGATGACTCATCTAGACCTGTACATGCCACCTCCAGTTTCTACCCTCCTACCCTATAACCTAGCATTTCTCATGGGTAATTCACCTAGCCTGCATATCCCAGAACACTATGGGCAATTTAGCATGGCTAATACACCTAATCTGGATATCTTTGGACTGTGGGACAAAACCAGGGCACCTGGAGGAAACCCTCACAGACACAGGGAGAATGTGCAAACTCCACACAGACAAGGTGGGAATCAAACCTGATGCTGTGAGGGAGCCATGATAATCACTGAGCCACTGTGCCTCACCAATGATATGAATACACATGCATTTCTGATATAATCCTTGTAGCTGTTATCTGCAATCCCTCCAGTGTCTCGATATCCAATTGATAATGTGCCGACCTGAGCTACACGTAGTCGGCAGCAATGGCTGTCCGTTGACTCAACACTGACATTTATTCATGAGTATCTGGTGTGGAGCTTCATGTAATTGAATAGTCAATTCTTTACCTTCCGATATTTGTTTGCATGGGCAGGGACATGTCAGGAGGTGGTGAGATCCAAGTGCAAAGTTTGCTCTCGATTTTACTTCTCTTGCTGCTTCTCTGCTTCATCATTGAGGTGTTTGGACTCAAAGCATGATGCAGCTGGATGGACAGGTTGTCACCATTTTAAAGGCATGGTACCAAGCCCCCAGCAATCTATGTGTGTTCTACCCAAGGTAGAATACCAGCTTTAGCATTATTTCCCTACCTGTCCATTTCACCATCTAAAATAGAGTCTAGCGATTGGTTTACTTTTCTTTTGACCTTGCTAACACATGTCACAACGTTTAGTGATAGGTGTGTTTGTATACCTTTGTTCCTCTGCTCCACTCAGACTTTCACCTTTCAACTAATAAGTGACCTATTTATTTTTCCTACCAAAATGTACTTCCTTCACGTACTTGCATTGAATTTCATTTGCCAATTATTTACCCATTCTGCAACATTATTAATACACATCTGTAATTCATGGCAGATTTCATCTGCATTGACCAAATAGATATTATCTACAAATTTGGAATTTGCATTTTGATTCCAAAGTTCAAATTGTTCATATAAATCATGGACAGTGTTAGTTCCAGTATTGATCCTTGTTAAATGCCACTTCCCAACTTCTCCACTCTGACAAAACTGCCCTTTTTACCCACTCTCAGTCTTCTGCCTTGAAGCCAGTTAATATTCTATTATGCCACTTGTTCCCTGACTCCATGTTCCCTGACTTTGCTCTATTAAGCTAATTTCAAACATGACCCTCAGAGAAAATTTGCCTGATCTGAAAATTTTAACTTATTATGGCATCCATCCCTCAGTTCTAATATATAAATCTAAATCAGTGGGCCATTCAGGCAAATTGTTCACCCGACTGAAACAAGCTCATCCATTAGAGCTGAGCTCACATTACGGAATCACTGATATGTGTTAACCAGTTCTAAGCTTTACATTGTTAAAACATGCTTTTATGTCCCAAAATCCAACCAGATTTTAAAAGCATTTTTCTTGGGATATGAGCAAGATTGACAAGACTGCCATTTATTACACATCCACAATTGCCAAAAAAAAAAGTGTCAGTGGGCCTTCTTGAATTGTAACAGCCAGATACGGCTAAATGGCTTCCTTGGGCACCTAAGAGGATAATAGTCAACGACACTGGTGTGGGATTGGAGTCACACATAGACCAGATTGGGTAAAAATGGTGAATGTCCTTTCATAACAACAATACAGACACACAAGGGCTCTGCCCCATCTGAATAGTTTTAAGCTAAAAATCGCACAACACCAGGTTATTGTCCAATAGGTTTATTTGGAAGTGCAAGATTTTGGAGCGCTGCTCCTTCAGCAGGTAGCTGTGGAGCAGGACCATAAGACACAGAATTTATAACACAAGATCACAGTGTTGTGTAACTGAAAAAATAAATTGAACAAACCTAGAATAGTGTCTTGATTAGAGTGGTGCTGGAAAAGCACAGCAGATCAGGCAGCATCTGAGAAGCAGGAAAATTGACGGTTTGGGCAAAACCCCTTCATCAGGAATGAGGCAGGGAGCCTCCGGGGTGAAGAGATAAATGGGAGGGGGGTGGGGCTGGGGAGAAGGTAGCTAAGAGTACAATAGGTGGATGGTCTTCCATTCTTTAGAATATGTTGCAGGTTTCGGTTCATTAATATGCAAATTCCAGAACTTCCTTTAAGTCACATCCTTGGGATAACTTAAGGTTTTATAAATAAAGGTGACATCTCAGCTCAGACAATGCATTAAAGGTGTGAGGTTAGAGTCTGTCTGTATTCCAACCTTGAGTCAGACTGATTCTATTTCCAAAGTGGAATTTATAAAATGTCATAGGGACAGACAGCCTACAGATTGTGTGCTTTTTGAGCAAAATAGAATGTATCTGCAAATACAATTCTGCAACTGCAAATTCACGACATAGACTTATATGTGTGTGTGCGCATGAGAGAGAGAGTGTGTGCATGTGAGTGTGTGCATGTACTGCGCATGAGAGCGTGTGTGTTTGCATGTGTGCGCGTGTGTGGGGTGTATATATGTGTGTGTACGAGAGAGAACGTGTGTATGAGAGAGGGTCTGTGTGTGTGTGCGAGTGAGAGAGAGTATAGTGTAGTGGGGTCACCTGTCGTATGACATGAACCCAGGTCCAGGTTGAGGCCATTCCCATAGGTACCGAACTTGGCTATCAACTTCTGCTCAGTCAAACTTTGTTATCTCATGAATGCGAATTAAAAGAAGTTCGGGATTTACATATTAATGAACCAAAACCTGCAACCCATTCTAAAAGATGAAAGACTTAACAGCAATCTAAATTTGTTCAATATATTGTTCAGTTGCTATAAAGTCTGTGTCTTATAATCCTGCTCCAGAGCTACCTGATGAAGGAGCAGTGGTCCGAAAGCTAGTGCTTCCAAATAAACCTGTGGGACTATAACCTGGTGTTGTGTGATTTTAACTTTATCCACCCCAGTCTAACACCAGCACCTCCAAATCATAGCAAACATGAAATAAGATTGCACAGAAGAGCCCTTCATGACTACAATGGTTTATTTTTTGAAAGAGCTATCCAGTTAGTTCCAGATCACTGCCTATTCTATTCTGGAATTTTTGCCATTGTAACTTCCTTTACAAAGTTGTTATTACATCTTACTCTATCACCCTTTTAAACAGCGCACTCTGGTTAATACGATCTGATTAAGTGAACTTCTCTTAGTTCACTTCAGGTTCTGTTGCTGTTACCTTAAATTTGTGATCTTTTATTAATGACTCTTCTGCCAGTGAAAATGTTTTCATCCTATTCATTTGATCAAAATTAGAATAAATCTCTGCTTAATCTTCTCTGCTTTAAGGAGGATGACAGTAAGTTCACTACTTTCTTCATATAATGGAATCCTGCATCTCTGGTATCTTTTTAAAACATTTCCTCTGCCCAAATGATGATAACCTTTTTAAAGTGTGGGTTCAGAATAGGACAAAATATTCCAACTGCAGCCTAATCCCTGATTTCCATATCTTCCATGTTTTTGTACAGCCCACCTCAGTTTAAAAAGCCAGGCATCGTTGTGCTTTACTAGCAGCCTTATCAACGTATCCAATTACATCCAGATTTTTGAGTCTACGGCCCTCCGTAAATGGTACCATTTAGCGCATGTTGCCTTTCATCATTCTTCCTCTTAAAATGTACACAATTCATCACAAAATCACATTCAGTATGCTCTTGTGACTATGAAGAATTTCTAAGCTGAATGTTCTAAGCTGGAAATCAGAACTGCACATCAACCTGCCAGTGTATAGATCATTTAAAGCTGTAAGTAAATAATTAATGCTTTTATTGAAATTGCATACTCATTTCATTCTGAACTCTTAATGACTAGTTTTAAGTTCACATTAAACTAGTTGAAGACCTCTGCACAAACACACTGCACTCCCTGTTAAGCTCCTTTTTCTAAAAATGTTTTAAGCGATGTGATCTTCAGTGGCTGTGTCAGCATTTATTGCCCTTACCCAGTTGCCCTTGAGAAGGGTGGTTGGCTGGCTTCTTGAAATATTGCAGTCCATGTACTGTAGGTGGACACACACAATGTCCTTAGAGAGAGAGTTTCAGAATTTTGACCCAGCAACAGTTAAGAAATGGAGCTATATTTCCAAGTTAGGATGGTGTGTGGATTGGAGGGGAACTTGCAAATAGTTTATTCTCATTTATATGCTGCCTTATCCTGTTAGGTGGTAGAGGTTGCAGTTTGGAAGGTTCTGTGTGAGGTGCCTTAGTGATTAGTTAGAACACATTTTGTCGATCGGACATATTGCTGTCACTGGCAGAGGGAGTGAATGTTGAAGGTGTTAGATGAGGTGCTAATCAAGTGGACAGCTTTATCCTGAATGGTGTTAAGCTTCTTGAGTGTTGTGGGAGCTGCATCCATCCAGGCAATTGCAGGATATTCTGTCACACTCTTGACTTGTGTCTCGCATATGGTGTATAGGCCTTGGAGAGTCAGGAGATGAGTTAAAAGTTGTTGTATTCAAGCCTTTGACCTGCTCTTGTAGCCATATATTATGGTGAGTCTCATTGAACGTCTGGTCAATGGTAACTCCCAGGATGTGGCTAATGGGGGAAATCAGTGATTGTGACACCATTGAATTCAATGGACAGTGGTGAAATCATCTCTTATTGGAGATGGTCATTACCTAATATTTGTGTGATGTGAATGTTACTTGTCAGCACAAGTCTTGATATTGTCCAGGTCTTGTTGCATTTGGAGATGGACTGCTTGAGTATCGAAGGAGTTGTGAATGGTACTGAACTTTGTGCAATCATCTACAAACATTCCCATTACTGACCTTATGATGGAGGGAAAATGTAATGAAGGAACTGAAGATGGTTGGGCCTAGGACACCACCCTGAGGAACTCCTGCAGCTGAGATGAATGACCTCCAACAAACACAACTACCTTCCTATATGCCAGGAATGATTCCAACCAATAGAGAGCTTTTCCCGATTCCCATTAACTCCAGTTTTATTTGGGGTTCTTGCTGCCTCACTCAGTCAAAAGATACTTTGATGTCAATGGCAGTTGATTGCAATCTTCTCATTACAATTCTATGTAAACTCATTTCACTTTTTTCACTGAGGTTTAATAAGAAATTGTGAACAAGGGATGTTGGCAAAGTTCCCTTTTAATTTTGGCAATGCATAAATATTCTAGGAGTGATTTGTTCATTTCGTATAGTCAAATAAAGAGTGTATTATATACAGATATGTCACTGCTTTGATGTTAGCAATTACAGTTGTTGTACAAATCTGATAGATTCATACCTCATGGTCATTTTAAATATATGAGAGTAGACTAATGTTTTCACTGTTTGGGTGGTTAACCCAAGGCATATGCCTTAAAAGAAGATAATGCAGTGGAACAGATCAATCAACAATTGATTTTCATTGTCTGTGATGAAGACGCAAATGTAGACTTTTGTCTGTTGGATTGATCCCATACTGTCACTGAGCAATATCTCTCTTATACTCTCATACAGTGTTGAGACATTAGCCAGTCAATCCAACATTCAGTAAGAGGAGCTGCTTTGACAGAAGTCTGTGGTAATTACATCTTGGAATGCTACAGCTAAGTCATTGGATTATGCTTCTCATCTGCTGGTTGTCCCTTTATTGATTCTATAGCCTTTTGGTTGTCTAAGAGGGTGGGTGTTTGTACTGCTCACTGAGAGGCAGCACTGCCTTGATAGACTGCTGCTGTTCTCAGAATGATAAGGAAAACGTTTCTGGATCTCCAAGGATAAGGGAAGTTGTAGAAAGTAAGATGGAACAGAAAAAGAATGTGCATGACAGACACCTAGTGGTTCATATAATTAAAAACCATGCTGATTGTAAAGGGGTCAAAGGAGATTCGGAAAAACAAATAAGAGAAGCAAAGAAAGAATATTAGGAGACACTGCAGCTAACAAAAAAAGGAATCCAAGACACTTTTGCAACCAGAAAAAAGAACATAGGAACAAGAGTAGGCCATTCAGCCCATCGTGCCTGCCCTGCCATTCAATACAATCATGGCTGATCGGAAACTTCAATGCCATTTACCACACTATCCTCATAACCCTGTACATCACTGGTAGTCAGAATTCTATCAATCTCTACATTAAACATACTCAAAGGCTGAGCCTCCACAGTCCTCAGTGGTAAAGAATTCCAAAGATTCACAACTTTCTGAGTAAAATAATTTATCCTTCGCTTAGACCTAGGTAACATCTCCCTTATTTTTAAATTGTCCCCCTTGGTTTTAGATTCCCAACCAGAGCGCTAATCTGACCTGCATCTATCCTGTCTGTCACTTTAAATATTTATAGGTTTCAAAGAGATCACACCTTCATCTTTGAATCAAAGGAATAACGACACAGTTTGTCAAATCTCTCTTCATAGAGCAGTCCTACTATCATGGGAACAAGTCTGGTGACCCTTCACTGCACTCCCTCTATGGTAATAATAGCTTTCCTGAGGTAAGGAGTCCAAAACTGTACACAGTTAATAAACCTCTTATACAACTGAAATAAGACTTCAATACTGTTCTTGAATTCTCTTACAATAAAGACTAACATTCCATTAGCCTTCCTAACAACCTGCTATACCTACATATTATCCTTCAGCAACTTACACTGATTCTACAGTTTCCAACCTTTACCATTTAAGAAATAATCTGGACAATTGCATTTCCTGCCAAAATGGATAACCTACTGTGATTGTAACAAGGTCAGTCAGGTCTACCTCATAGAATATGAGTTCCCTGGTTGGGGCTGTTAATCTGGATGAATCAGGGAGCCCTGGCTGACAGATAGAAACAGGAGTGTCTCAGATTCTGTTTTGGATTCTGGGCAATCCAAGATGGAGGATGGGAAAAATTCATAGCTGTTAATAGCTGCTCCTTTTTTTGAGGTATTTTAGGTGCTGGAGGTGATTTCCTTGAATTCCAGGAGGAGCAATTACTGTTTTATATGCTGTTGCATTGTTTTGGAACTTTGGGAAAAAAAGTCAAAACAACAGCAGTTTTAAAATGGAGAAGAACAGACAAAGGAAGCACATGGTGAGGACATTGCAGGAGAGAGAGAGAGACAGTACCTGCATAGTTACTGCCTTTGCTGTTTTGAATTCATGTATCGCAGGATATTGGAGTGCATCTGGGAAAATTAACAAACAGTGAAATTCACAATTAATATTGGAGGAACCTGTTTGGGCCAAGTTCACAGCACAGAATCAGATAAGTTAATTGTTGCTTTAAGTGTGTCCAATAGAGAGGCTGCAGTAGTGAGTAGAGTGGGTTCTTTCTTGATTATATGTTTTTGGAGATATGTCTCTTGATTAAACTTAAAACATAAGCCATTACTATTAATTTAACCTGGGGCAGTGTTTTGTAGAGGAATAAGATGGTGTTATTTTCTGTCAAAGATCGTCAAGGAGCAAAAATTGCCTTTAGTACAGTGATATGTACTTCCTGTCAGATGAGGGATTTAAAGAGTGTTTCAGGGTTACTGCAGATTATATCTGCCATAAATGCTGTTGAATGCTAATCTTATCAGATCAAATGGATCGGTTGGAGAGACAGAAGCAATGAGGAATTTACAACAGCAACAGTACGTGATGGATGGCAGTTATAGGAAGGGGGGAAAGTCTCAGATACATTTACACAGATGGGTTAACTCCAGGAAAGGTAAGAGAGGTAGGCAGCTAGTGCAGGAGTCTTTTGTGGATATACCCATTTCAAACAGGTATGCTGTTTTGGAAAATGTAGGGGGTGATGGATTCTCAGGGAAACGTAGCACAAACAGCCAAGTTTCTGGTATTGAAACTGGCTCTAATGCAATGAGGGGTGTGTCAAGTTCCAAGAGATCAATTGTCTTAGGGGACTCTCTAGTCCGAGGTACAGACAGACATTTCTCTGGCCAGCAGCGAAAAAGCAGAACAGTGTGTTGCTTTCCTGGTGCCAGGATCAAGGATGTCTCAGAGAGAGTGCAGTATGTTCTCACGGGGGAGAGGGGCCAACAGGAGGTCATTGTCCACATTGGAACCAATGACATAGGAAGGGAAAAGATTGAGATTCTGAAGGGAAATTACAGAGAGTTAGGCAGAAGTTTAAAAAGGAGGTCCTCAAGGGTGGTAATATCTGGAATACTCCCAGTGCTAGGAGCTAGTGAGGGCAGGAATAGGAGGATAGAGCAGATGAATGCGTGGCTGAGGAGCTGGTGTATGGGAGAAGGTTTCACATTTTTGGGATCATTGGAATCTCTTTTGGGGTAGAAGTGAACTGCACAAGAAGGATGGATTGCACCTAAATTGGAAGGGGACTAATATACTGGCAGGGAAATTTGCTAGAGCTGCTCGGGAGGATTTAAACTAGTAAGGTGGGGGGTGGAACCTAGGGAGATAGTGAGGAAAGAGATTAATCTGAGACTAGTACAGTTGAGAACAGAAGTGAGTCAAACAGTCAGGGCAGGCAGGGACAAGGTAGGACTAATAAATTAAACTGCATTTATTTCCATGCAAGGGGCATAACAGGGAAGGCAGATGAACTCAGGGCATGGTTAGGAACATGGGACTGGGATATCATAGCAATCACAGAATTATGGCTCAGGGATGGGCAGGACTGGCAGCTTAATGTTCCAGGATACAAATGTTACAGGAAGGATAGAAAGGGAGGCAACAGAGGAGGGGAAGTGGCATTTTTGATAAGCGATAGCATTATAGCTGTGCTGAGGGAGGATATTCCCGGAAATACATCCAGGCAAGTTATTTGGGTGGAACTGAGAAATAAGAAAGGGAAGATCGCCTCATTGGGATTGTATTATAGACCTGGATCAGTGGTGCTGGAAGAGCACAGCAATTCAGGCAGCATCCGACGAGCAGCAAAATCGACGTTTCGGGCAAAAGCCCCTCATCAGGAATAAAGGCAGAGAGCTTGAAGCGTGGAGAGTTAAGCTAGAGGAGGGTGAGGGTGGGGAGAAAGTAGCATAGAGTACAATAGGTGAGTGGGGGAGGAGATGAAGGTGATAGGTCAGGGAGGAGAGGGTGGAGTGGTTAGGTGGAAAAGGAGCTAAGCAGGTCGGACAAGTCCGGACAGGTCAAGGGGACAGTGCGGGCTGGAAGTTTGAAACTAGAATGAGGTGGGGGAAGGGGAAATGAGGAAGCTGTTGAAGTCCACATTGATGCCCTGGGGTTGAAGTGTTCCAAGGCGGAAGATGAGGCGTTCTTCCTCCAGGCGTCTGGTGGTGAGGGAGTGGCGGTGGAGGAGGCCCAGGACCTCCATGTCCTCGGCAGAGTGGGAGGGGGAGTTGAAATGTTGGGCCACGGGGCGGTTTGGTTGATTGGTGCGGGTGTCTCGGAGATGTTCCCTAAAGCGCTCTGCCAAGAGGCGCCCAGTCTCCCCAATGTAGAGGAGACCGCATCGGGAGCAATGGATACAATAAATGATATTAGTGGATGTGCAGGTAAAACTTTGATGGATGTGGAAGGCTCCTTTAGGGCCTTGGATAGAGGTGAGGGAGGAGGTGTGGGCACAGGTTTTACAGTTCTTGCGGTGGCAGGGGAAAGTGCCAGGATGGGAGGGTGGGTCGTAGGGGGGCGTGGACCTGACCAGGGAAGGAACGGTCTTTGCGGAAGGTGGAAAGGGGTGGGGAGGGAAATATATCCCTGGTGGTGGGGTCTTTTTGGAGGTGGCAGAAATGTCGGTGGATGATTTGGTTTATGCGGAGGTTTGTAGGGTGGAAGGTGAGCACCAGGGGCGTTCTGTCCTTGTTACGGTTGGAGGAGTGGGGTCTGAGGGCGGAGGTGCGGGATGTGGACGAGATGCGTTGGAGGGCATCTTTAACCACGTGGGAAGGGAAATTGCGGTCTCCAAAGAAGGAGGCCATCCGGTGTGTTCTATGGTGGAACTGGTCCTCCTGGGAGCAGATACGGCGGAGGCGGAGGAATTGGGAATACGGGATGGCATTTTTGCAAGAGATAGGTTGGGAAGAGGTGTAATCCAGATAGCTGTGGGAGTCGGTGGGTTTGTAAAAAATGTCAGTGTCAAGTCGGTCGTCATTAATGGAGATGGAGAGGTCCAGGAAGGGGAGGGAGGTGTCAGAGATGGTCCAGGTAAATTTAAGGTCAGGGTGGAATGTGTAGGTGAAGTTAATGAATTGCTCAACCTCCTCGCGGGAGCACGAGGTGGTGCCAATGCAGTCATCAATGTAGCGGAGGAAGAGTGGGGAGTGGTATCAGTGTAATTACGGAAGATCAACTGTTCTACGTAGCCAACAAAGAGACAGGCATAGCTGGGGCCCATACGTGTGCCCATGGCTACCCCTTTGGTCTGGAGTAAGTGGGAGGATTCAAGGGAGAAATTGTTAAGGGTGAGGACCAGTTCGGCCAAACGAATGAGAGTGTCGGTGGAAGGATACTGTTGGGGACGTCTGGAGAGGAAAAACGGAGGGCTTGGAGGCCCTGGTCATGGCGGATGGAGGCGTAGAGGGATTGGATATCCATGGTGAAGATGAGGCGTTGGGGACCGGGGAAACGGAAGTCTTGGAGGAGGTGGAGGGCATGGGTGGTGTCTCGAACGTATGTGGGGAGTTCCTCGACTAGGGGGGATAGGACAGTGTCGAGGTAGGTAGAGATGAGTTCAGTGGGGCAGGAGCATGCTGAGACAATGGGTCGGCCAGGGTGGTCAGGCTTGTGGATCTTGGGAAGGAGGTAGAACCGGGCAGTGCGGGGTTCCCGGACTATGAGGTTGGAAGCTGTGGGTGGGAGATCTCCTGAGGTGATGAGGTTCTGTATGGTCTGGGAGATGATGGTTTGGTGATTGGGGGTGGGGTCATGGTCGAGGGGGCGGTAGGAAGAGGAGTTGGCGTATGGCTTCAGCGGTGTAGAGGTCAGTGCGCCAGACTACCACTGCGCCCCCTTTATTGGGTTAATGTCCCAGCGGCAGTTGGAAATGAAGAGGTCGAGGGCAGGTAATAGGCCAGCGCGGGGTGTCCAGGTGGATGCAGTGTGTTGGGCAAAGGGGTCCTCGGAAGTTGGGCGGTAGTCTTGATTGTGAAAGTAAGCTCGGAGGCGGAGGCGACGGAAGAATTGTTTGATGTCACGGCGTGTATTAAATTCATTGATGCGTGGACGGAGGGGGATGAAGGTGAGTCCTTTGCTGAGGACTGATCGTTCGTCCTCAGTGAGTGGGAGGTCTGGAGGGATGGTAGAAACTCGGCAGGGCTGGGAGATGGGATCTGGTGTGGGTGTAGAGCTGGGAGTGGGGTCAGAGCAAGTACCTGGAGTGGGTGTGATGGTGGGGGGAATGGGGGTGGAGGCATGAGCAGGGGTAGTGTTCCCCTCAGGGTTCTGGGGGTTGGGGATAGTGACAGTGGGGTCTGTGGGGGGCGTGTCAGCAGAATGCAGGTAAGTAGCGCTGGTGGGGTCGGAAGTGGTGGCAGACACGGCCCCCCCAGTAGTCAGAGGGAAATTGAGAAACAAACTTGGAAGGAGATCTCAGCTATCTGTAAGACTAATAGGGTGGTTATGGTAGGGGATTTTAACTTTCCAAACATAGACTGGGACTGCCATATGTTAAAGGTTTAGCTGGAGAGGAATTTGTTAAGTGCATACAAGACAATTTTCTGATTCAGTATGTGGATGTACCTACTAGAGAAGGTGCAAAACGTGACCTACTCTTGGGAAATAAGGCAGGGCAGCTGACTGAGGTGTCAGTGGGGGAGCAGTTTGGAGCCTGCGACCATAATTCTATTCGTTTTAAAATAGTGATGGAAAAGGATAGACCAGATCTAAAAGTTGAAGTTCTAAATTGGTGAAAGGCCAATTTTGACAGTATTAGGCTGATTGGGGGCAGATGTTCGCAGATAAAGGGATGACTGGAAAATGGGAAGCCTTCAGAAATGAGATAACAAGAGTCCAAGAAAGTATATTCCTGTCAGGGTGAAAGGAAAGGCTGGTAGGTATCGGGAATGCTGTATGACTAATGGAATTGAGGGTTTGGTTAAGAAAAAGAAGGAAGCATATGTAATGTAAGGACAGGATAGATCGAGTGAATCCTTAGAAGAGTATAAAGGAAGTAGGAGCATGCTTAAGACAGATATCAGGAGGGCAAACAGGGGACATGAGATAGCTTTGGCAAATAGAATTAAGAAGAATACAAAGGGATTTTACAAATACATTCAGGACAAAAGGGTAACTAGGGAGAGAATAGGGCCCCTCAAAGATCAGCAAGACAGGCATTGTGTGGAGCCACAGAAAATGGGGGAGATACTAAATGAGTATCTTGCATCAGTATTTACCTTGGAAAAGGATATGGAAGATACAGACTGTAGGGAAATAGACGGTGACATCTTGCAAAATGTCCAGATTACAGAGGAGGAAGTGCTGGATGTCTTGAAATGGGTAAAGGTGAATAAATCCCCAGGACCTGATCAGGTGTATCCAAGAACTCTGTGAGAAGCCACAGAAGTGATTTCTAGGCCTCTTGCTGAGATATTTGTATCATCGATAGAGTCATAGAGTCATAGAGATGTACAGCATGGAAACAGACCCTTTGGTCCAACCCGTCCATGCCGACCAGATATCCCAACCCAATCTAATCCCACCTGCCAGCACCCGGCTTATATCCTTCCAAACCCTTCCTATTCATATACCCATCCAAATGCCTCTTAAATTTTGCAGTTTTACCAGCCTCCACTACAACCTCTGGCAGCTCATTCCATACACATACCACACTCTGCATGAAACAGTTGCCCCTTAGGTCTCTTTTATATCCTTCCCCTCTCACCCTAAACCTATGCCCTCTAGTTCTGGACTCCCCGACCTCAGGGAAAAGACTTTGTCTATTTATCCTATCCATGTCCCTCATAATTTTGTAAACCTCTATAAGGTCATCCCTCAGCCTCCGACGCTTCAGGGAAAACAGCCCCAGCCTGTTCAGCCTCTCCCGACAGCTCAAATCCTCCAACCCTGGCAACATCCTGGTAAATCTTTTCTGAACCCTTTCAAGTTTCACAACATCTTTCTGATAGGAAGGAGACCAGAATTGCACACAATATTCCAACAGTGGCCTAACCAATGTCCTGTACAGCCGAAACATGACCTCCCAACTCCTGTACTCAATACTCTGACCAATAAAGGAAAGCATACCAAATGCCTTCTTCACTATCCTATCTACCTGCGACTCCACTTTCAAGGAGCATGAACTGCACTCCAAAGTCTCTTTATTAAGCAACACTCCCAAGGACTTTACCATTAAGTGTATAAGTCCTGCTAAGATTTGCTTTCCCAAAATGCAGCACCTCACATTTATTTGAATTAAACTCGATCTGCCACTTCTCAGCCCATTGGCCCAACTGGTCCAGATCCTGTTGTAATCTGAGGTAACCCTCTTCGCTGTCCATTACACCTCCAATTTTGGTGTCATCTGCAAACTTACTAACTGTACCTCTTATGCTCACATCCAAATCATTTATGTAAATGACAAAATGTAGAGGATCCAGCACCAATCCTTGTGGCATTCCACTGGTCACAGGCCTCCAGTCTAAAAAACAACCCTCCACCACTGTCTTTTACCTTTGAGCCAGTTCTGTATCCAAATGGTTAGTTCTCCCTGCATTCCATGAGATCTAACCTTGCTAATCAGTCTCCCATGGAGAACCTTGTCGAACACTTTACTGAAGTCCATATAGATCACATCTACTACTCTGCCCTCATCAATCTTCTTTGTTACTTCTTCAAAAAACTCAATCAAGTTTGTGAGACATGATTTCCCACGCACAAAGCCATGTTGACTATCCCGAATCAGTCCTTGCCTTTCCAAAAACATGTACATCCTGTCCCTCAGGATTCCCTCCAACAACTTGCCCACCACTGAGGTCAGGCTCACCGGTCTATAGTTCCCTGGCTTGTCTTTACCGCCCTTCTTAAACAGTGGCACCATGTTAACCAAGCTCCAGTCTTCCGGCATCTCACCTGTGACTATCGATGATACAAATACCTCAGCAAGAAGCCCAGCAATCATTTCTCTAGCTTCCCACAGAATTCTTGGGTACACCTGATCAGGTCCTGGGGATTTATCCACTTTTAACTGTTTCAAGACATCCAGCACTTCCTCCTCTGTAATCTGGACATTTTGCAATATGTCACCATCTATTTCCCTACAGTCTATATCTTCCATATCCTTTTCCACAGTAACTACTGATGCAAAATATTCATTTAGTATCTCCCCCATTTTCTGTGGCTCCACACAAAGGCCGCCTTGTTGATCTTTGAGGGGCCCTATTCTCTCCCTCGTTACCCTTTTGTCCTTAACATATTTGTAAAAACCCTTTGGATTCGCCTTAATTCTATTTGCCAAAGCTATTTCATGTCCCCTTTTTGCCCTCCAGATTTCCCTCTTAATTATACTCCTACTTCCTTTATACTCTTCTAAGGATTCACTCGATCTATCCTGTCTATACCTTACATATGCTTCCTTCTTTTTCTTAACCAAACCCTCAATTTCTTTACTCATCCAGCATTCCCTATACCTACCTGCCTTCCCTTTCACCCTGACAAGAATATACTTTCTCTGGATTCTTGTTATCTCATTTCTGAAGGCTTCCCATTTTCCAGTCATCCCTTTATCTGCGAACATCTGCCTCCAATCAGCTTTCGAAAGTTTTTGCCTAATACCGTCAAAATTGGCCTTTCTCCAATTTAGAACTTCAACTTTTAGATCTGGTCTATCCTTTTCCATCACTATTTTAAAACAAATAGAATTATGGTCACTGGCTCCAAAGTGCTCCCCCACTGACACCTCAGTCAGCTGCCCTGCCTTATTTCCCAAGAGCAGGTAAGTTTTGCACCTTCTCTAGTAGGTACATCCACATACTGAATCAGAAAATTGTCTTGTACACACTTAAGAAATTCCTCTCCATCTAAACCTTTAACACTATGGCAATTGCCAACTTGCCCACCACCAAGGTCAGGCTCACTGGTCTATAGTTCCCTGGCTTGTCCTTACCACCCTTCTTAAACAGTGGCATCACATTTGCCAACCTCCAGTCTTCCGGCACTGTGACTATCCAGCTCCTTCTTTAGTCGGTACATCCACATACTGAATCAGAAAATTGTCTTGTATGCACTTAACAAATTCCTCTCCAGCTAAACCTTTAACATATGGCAGTCCCAGTCTATGTTTGGAAAGTTAAAATCCCCTACCATAACCACCCTATTAGTCTTACAGATAGCTGAGATCTCCTTCCAAGTTTGTTTCTCAATTTCCCTCTGACTACTGGGGGGGCCGTGTCTGCCACCACTTCCGACCCCACCAGCGCTACTTACCTGCATTCTGCTGACACGCCCCCCACAGACCCCACTGTCACTATCCCCAACCCCCAGAACCCTGAGGGGAACACTACCCCTGCTCATGCCTCCACCCCCATTCCCCCCACCATCACACCCACTCCAGGTACTTGCTCTGACCCCACTCCCAGCTCTACACCCACACCAGATCCCATCTCCCAGCCCTGCCGAGTTTCCACCATCCCTCCAGACCTCCCACTCACTGAGGACGAACGATCAGTCCTCAGCAAAGGACTCACCTTCATCCCCCTCCGTCCACGCATCAATGAATTTAATACACGCCGTGACATCGAACAATTCTTCTGTCGCCTCCGCCTCCGAGCTTACTTTCACAATCAAGACTATGTTTGGAAAGTTAAAATCCCCTACCATAACCACCCTATTAGTCTTACAGATAGTTGAGGTCTCCTTCCAAGTTTGTTTCTGAATTTCCCTCTGACTGTTGTGGGTGGGGTTTATAATATAATCCCAATGAGGTGATCATCCCTTTCTTATATCTCAGTTCCATCCAAATAACTTCCCTGGATGTATTTCCAGGAATATCTTCCCTCAGCACAGCTGTAATGCTATCCCTTATTAAAATGTCACTCCCCTCCTCTCTTCCCTCCCTTTCTATCCTTCCTGTAATATTTGTATCCTGGAACATTAAGCTACCAGTCCTGCCCATCCCTGAGCCATATTTCTGTGATTGCTATGATATCCCAGTCCCATGTTCCTAACCATGCCCTGAGTTCATCTGCCTTCCCTGTTATGCCCCTTGCATTAAAATAAATTTAAGTTATTAGTTTAGTTTAATTTAGTTTAAATTATTAGTCCTACCTTGTCCCTGCCTGCCCTGACTGTTTGACTTGCTTCTGTTCTCAACTGTACTAGTCTCAGATTGATCTCTTTCCTCACTATCTCCCTGGGTCCCACCCCCCACCTTACTAGTTTAAATCCTCCCAAGCAGCTCCAGCAAATTTCCCTGCCAGTATATTAGTCCCCTTCCAATTTAGGTGCAATCTGTCCTCCTTGTATAGGTCACTTCGACCGCAAAAGAGATTCCAATGATCCCAAAAATGTGAATCCTTCTCCCATGCAACTCCTCAGCCATGCATTCATCTGCTCTATCCTCCTATTCCTGCCCTCACTAGCTCCTAGCACTGTTGGTATTCCAGCTATTACTAACCTTGAGGATCTCCTTTTTAAATTTCTGCATAACTCTCTGTAATCTCCCTTCAGAATCTCAACCTTTTTCCTTCCTATGTCATTGGTTCCAATGTGGACAATGGCCTCTTGCTGGCCCCTCTCGCCCGTGAGAACATTCTTCACCCTCTCTGAGACATACTTGATCCTGGCACCAGGGAAACAACACACTGTTCTGCTTTTTCTCTGCTGGCCACAGAAAAGTCTGCCTGTACCTCTGACGACATAAACCCCAACACAATTGATCTCTTGCAAGCTGACATACCCCTCGTTGCATTAGAGCTAGATAGTCACAAGTGAAGTGCCGGAAGACTGGAGGTGGCAAATGTGATGCCACTGTTAAGAAGGGCGGTAAAGACAAGCCAGGGAACTATAGACCGGTGAGCCTGACCTCGGTGGTGGGCAAGTTGTTGGAGGGAATCCTGAGGGACAGGATGTACATGTATTTGGAAAGGCAAGGACTGATTCGGGATAGTCAACATGGCTTTGTGCGTGGGAAATCATGTCTCACAAACTTGATTGAGTTTTTTGAAGAAGTAACAAAGAAGATTGATGAGGGCAGAGTAGTAGATGTGATGTATATGGACCAGTAAGGCGTTTGACAAGGTTCCCCATGGGAGACTGATTAGCAAGGTTAGATCTCATGGAATGCAGGGAGAACTAACCATTTGGATACAGAACTGGCTCAAAGGTAGAAGACAGAGGGTGATGGTGGAGGGTTATTTTTCAGACTGGAGGCCTGTGGCCAGTGGAATGCCACAAGGATCGGTGCTGGGTCCTCTACTTTTTGTCGTTTACATAAATGATTTGAATGCGAGAATAAGAGGCACAGTTAGTAAGTTTGCAGATGACACCAAAATTGGAAGTGTAGTGGACAGCGAAGAGGGTTACCTCAGATTACAACAGGACCTGGACTAGATGGGCCAATGAGCTGTGAAGTGGCGGATGGAGTTTAATTCAAATAAATGTGAGGTGCTGCAATTTGGGAAAGCAAATCTTAGCAGGATTTATACACTTAATGGTAAAGTCCTAGGGACTGTTGCTTCATAAAGAGACCTTGGAGTGCAGTTTCATAGCTCCTTGAAAGTGGAGTCTCAGGTAGATAGGATAGTGAAGAAGGCATTTGGTATGCTTTTCTTTATTGGTCAGAGTATTGAGTACAGGAGTTGGGAGGTCATGTTGCGGCTGTACAGGACATTGGTTAGGCCACTGTTGGAATATTGTGTGCAATTCTGGTCTCCTTCCTATCAGAAAGATGTTGTGAAACTTGAAAGGGTTCAGAAAAGATTTACAAGGATGTTGCCAGGATTGGAGGACTTGAGCTGACGGGAGAGGCTGAACAGGCTGGGGCTGTTTTCCCTGAAGCGTCGGAGGCTGAGGGATGACCTTACAGAGGTTTACAAAATTATGAGGGGCATAGATAGGGTAAATAGGCATAGTCTTTTCCTTGGGGTTGGGCAGTCCAGAACTAGAGGGCAAAGGTTTAGGATGAGAGGGGAAAGATATAAAAGAGACCTAAGGGGCAACGTTTTCACAAAGGTTGTGGTACAGGTATGGAATGAGCTGCCAGAGGATGTGGTGGAGGCTGGTACAATTGCAACATTTAAGAGCATTTGGATGGGTATATGTATAGGAAGGTTTGGAGGGATATGGGCCGGGTGCTGGCAGGTGGGTCTAGATTTGTTTGGGGTGTCTGGTTGGCATGGACGGGTTCGACCGAAGGGTCTGTTTCCATGCTGTACATCTCTATGACTCTACTCTGAGAGCTGGCACTGAAGAAACTGGATGAGCATGAAGGGATCTCCACATGTAATTGAAGGGTGACTTGGTAATGGGATGCCAGCCTCTATCTAGTTAATTCAACTACATGTTTCTGTATTGTATTTCATGTGCTATGTCCTTGCCCATTCATGTAGCTGTCCAACTTCATCTGAAGCCACTTTTCATCTTACGTACAACATATCATTTCCACTTAGTTTCGTATAACCTTCGACTTTGGAATAATTACATTTAGTGCCCACCTTCAAATCATTGAAAGATATTGTGAATAGTTGGGGCCCTTAGTACTGCTCCTTGTATTACCCTAGTAATGACAGCCTGCCAATGTGAAAATGACCCATTTACATCTAGGTTCTGTTTTCTTTCTGTTAACCAATCATTAATCCATATTTCCCTCCCCTCCCCTATCAGTGTTCTGAAAAGACCACTCCCTCCGTGACTCCCTCGTTAGGTTCACACCCCCCACCAACCCACCCTCCACTCCCGGCACCTTCCCCTGCAACCGCAAGAAATGCAAAACTTGCGCCCACACCTCCCCCCTTACTTCCCTCCAAGGCCCCAAGGGATCTTTCCATATTCACCACAAATTCACCTGGACCTCCACACACATCATTTACTGCATCCGCTGCACCCGATGTGGCCTCCTCTATAATGGGGAGACAGGCCGCCTACTTGCAGAACGTTTCAGAGAACACCTCTGGGACACCCGCACCAACCAACCCAACCACCCCGTGGCTCAACACTTCAACTCCCCCTGCCACTCCATCAAAGGCATGCAGGTCCTTGGAGCCCTCCATCGCCAGACTATAGCAACACGACGGCTGGAGGAAGAGCGTCTCATCTTCCGCCTAGGAACCCTCCAACCACAAGGGATGAACTCAGATTTCTCCAGTTTCCTCATTTCCCCTCCCCCCACCTTGTCTCAGTCCCAACCCTCGAACTCAGCACCGCCTTCCTAACCTGCAATCTTCTTCCTGACCTCTCCGCCCCCACCCCACTCTGGCCTATCACCCTCATCTTAACCTCCTTCCACCTATCGCATTTCCAACACCCCTCCCCCAAGTCCCTCCTTCCTACCTTTTATCTTAGCCTGCTTGGCATACTTCCCTCATTCCTGAAGAAGGGCTAATGCCCGAAACGTCGATTATCCTGCTCCTTGGATGCTGCCTGACCTGCTGCGCTTTTCCAGCAACACATTCTCAGCTCCAATCATTAATCCATAGCAATACATTTTTTAAAATCCCATGTTCTTGAATCCTGTTCTTTAAATTCCTTCTAACCTCCCTGAAATCGTCTATTAAGACCTCATCCCTATAAATACATTTTCTGTTGGTACCAATATGGACCATGACTTCTGACAGATCCCACCCCCTCATGAGGATGTCCTATAACTTCTCCATGAGATCTATGACCCTGGCACCAGGGAGGTAACACAACATGCTGGACTCATTTATATGACCACAGACATCTCTGCCTGAGCCTTTGATTAAGGAATCCCCTTTAACTGTTACTCTTTCATTCTTCTCCTTTGCCCACAGTAAAGCTCAAGAACGCAGAGTTGCTGCTCAAGTTCTGAACCCCAGAGCTCATGTTTGTGCAGCCTGTGACACCTTCCTGCTGATCTGTTTGTCAGGGACACTTGCTGTGTCCATTACTTACATATACCTCAGGATGCTCACTCTGTTTGGCCCTTCTGACCTGCCATCCCACAACACTAAAAACCCCTTGTTACCCATAAAATTAGTACAGATTTGTTTTGAAAACTTATCCAAGCTTTTCTTCAAAAAATATATAAAGTTCGGAGACTTAAACACAAACTTAATATTAAACTTTCACATCGATGATTGAAAGTATTAATCAAATCTATTTATAGGAACACAGGAATTAGGAATTACGGGTGGGAGTAGGCAATTCAGCCCTTCAAGCCCATTCTGCCATTTAACATGATCATGGCTGATCTTATTTTGGTCTCCACTTTCCTGCCTCCTCCCCATAACCCTTTATTCCATTCTTGATCAGAAATATATCTATTTCTTTCTTGAATCTATTGATCGATTCTGCCTCTACCACACTGTGGAGCAGCAAGTTCCACAGATCCACAACCCTCTGAGAGAAGTATTTTCTCTTCATCTCAGTTTTGAACCTACCTCCTCTCACTCCATACCAATGCTCTCTTGGTCAAGACTGTCCCACAAGGGAAATCATCTGTTCAACTTCCACTTTATCAATCCCTTTTAGCAAGTTCTATCCCACAATCATTCCCCTCCCCTCCTTCTTCTGAACCTCAGTGAGTACAAGCCCAAGCTATTCAACCGCTGCTCGTATGACAGCCCTTTCATCCCTGGGATCAACCTGGTGAACCTCCTCTGAACTGCCTTCAGTGATACCACATCCTTCCTTAATTAAGGAGACCAAAACTAAACACAGTATTCCAGATGTGACCTCACCAGTGCCTTATATAATTGTAAGAACACTTCTTTACTTTTATAATCCAGTACTTTTGCAATAAAGTCCAGGATTCCATTGCTTTTCTTATTAAATAATAATTCCCATTTAAATAATAATTTACCCTTTTATTTTTCTGGCCAAAATGGACGACCTCACACTGATCCACACTTATTTTGCCTTTAATCCTAACCGTTTACTTAATTCCTTCTCCCTAGTTATAGTAGTTTCACAAAGTTCCTCTCTTGGAAGCAATCAGCTGTTTTCCCTGCACTCATGGCACCATTGCCATCATTGGTCTCAGTGCAGGTAGGCCTCTTGATCTGCACTTTATTTCTCTCTCCTGGTCACCTCTCACTCTGAAGACTTTATTTCCTCCAGGAAAGCTTATATAATGCACCTCTTTCCCACTCTGCCTGGAATTCCCACTTAGAGCCATAGAGATGTACAGAACGGAAACAAACCCTTTCATCCAACTTGTCATTAGTGACCAGATACCCTAAATAAATCTAGTCACATTTACTAGCATTTGGCCCATACCTTTCTAAACCCTTACTATTCATATACCCATCCAGATGCCTTTCAAGTGTCATAATTGTACCAGCCTCCACCGTTTCCTCTGGCAGCTCGTTCCAAACAAGCACCACCCTCTGTGTGAAAAAGTTGCCCCTTAGGCCTCTTTTAAATTTTACCCATCTCAGCTAGTTTTGGACTCCCCCACCCTGGAGATAAGACCATGTCTGTTTATCCTATCCATGCCCCTCATGATTTTATAAAACTCTGTAAGGTCACCTGTTCCAGGGAAAATAGCCCCAGTCGATTCATTCCTGATGAAGGGCTAATGCCTGAAACATCGACTGTCCTGCTCCACGGATGTTGCCTTTGCCTTTCCACCTGCTTTGCCTTTCCAGCGCCAGACTTTTTGACTCTGATCTCCAGCATCTGCAGTCCTCACTTTCTCGCTGTCTG
This sequence comes from Chiloscyllium plagiosum, assembly GCF_037043375.1. Lineage (NCBI taxonomy): Eukaryota > Metazoa > Chordata > Chondrichthyes > Orectolobiformes > Hemiscylliidae > Chiloscyllium > Chiloscyllium plagiosum. The sequence goes on along the minus strand of NW_028270139.1, from coordinate 64,144,647 downwards.
GATTAACATCCCAGTGATAATACCAAAAGGCTATCTGTGAATTTAACTTCAGCTAAAACCAGGAGCTTGTCCACCTGTAACACTTCAGCAACCTAACAATTCGAACGCAAGCACTTTCCCAAATAGAATTTCTGCAGTCTTGTTGTTCACCTGTTCAATCATATGGTGACATTTTGTATTTGGTTTCAGTGTTTTCCTCAACAGCAACTCATATTACTGTCCTTTTGACAGAATTTCTTTTGGTTTCAAATCTTTACCTTAGACAATTATTCTTAGCTGCCATGTTAAATTGATCCAAGCCAGATGGTGAAGTATGAAACAAGATGGCAGGTTTATTTACAGGATGCAGACTTGCAGATCTTGCCTTCAATTTATAATTGCTGTGTTTTCTGCTGCCTCTCTTTATAAATTATTTTTAATTTTATTTTTATAGAGCCTCTTCAGATATGTTATGGGACTTAAACCTGGACCTCCAGTCCCAAAGGGTGCCATTCACTATGCCAACCAACACTAGATTGTGTTTAAACAACATATTATGACACATCTGGACCTCCTGGCTCAGAGACAGGGATGCCACCACTGCACCTTGAGCGCCTCTCTGACTCTTTGTATTTGATCCTAGTCCTTAATCAAACAAGTTTTACCATTGCTGCATCTTGAACAAGAAATGGTAACCATGATGTGGAGTAGCCGGCGTTGGACTGGGGTGGACAAATAACCCGGTGTTATGTGATTTTTAATTTTCATCAAGAAAGCTCAACAAGTTATCAGCAGATAACCATCTTTCTCCATCATGTGGTCTCTTGGATGCACAGCCTGAATATGGCTGAAGCAGATTCAATAGTGGCATTCAAATAGGAACTGGATCATCATGTGAAAAGGAACAGTTTTCAAGTTTAAGCAAAGGAATAGCATACGATGACTTGTTTCCACAGAAGACTGACACACACGCTGAGCTGAATGGCCTCTGTGAGCTATAACCCATCCTATTAAGTGACTCTTTCTGATTTGCATGCAGCTCTTTTGGATGTGTTGACGGTAATTATTCTGTCACCAGTCCCTTCCCACAAATTCTGAACCAGCCGTTTCTGGAAAGGGTCCCATTCACTGACAAAGACAGAAATCCGTCTTTCTCCTATTGCACACAGTGTAAGTTCCAACTCAGCATCTGGGAATCTGCGCATGCAGGAACAAGAACTTTTCAGTTTACTGAAAAATTGAGGCTCTAATCCCTTTCCCTTGGCTTGTAGGCAGGATTACAGCCAAAAAATGCCTGTCAGTTTGAAAAGTGCTCCGTCTGGTAGGCCACTATACTGTGAAATTTTGTACGAATTAGATACTGGAATGATTATGACAGAAAAAAAGCTGTCAGGATTTCTTTTGCCAAGCCAACCAATACCAAGTAAGATTTTAGCGATGTGTAATTTAACTCACACAGAGAACAAAACCCACATCATGTTTTTTTTCAGATTTATTTGTGTGAAAAAACAGAGCCTAAGTTTCTCCTCTCCAACCTAAGGTGTTGTGGGAAAACACATGCCTACCTAGTTGGGCTGGTGTTATCCAAATGAATCTCTTGGGCTCAACATTGTGTTAATATTTTTGCCACGGTCCTGACGGTGCTTGGTAGCTCAGTGGGAGGGATTTGACGGTAATTGATGGTTACTATTCAAAGTTTGTGCGAAGATTTGTAGCTCAGGTGCTCGTTGTTGTGGTTCTGTTCGCCGAGCTGGAAGTTTTTGTTGCAAACGTTTCGTCCCCTGGCTAGGCGACATCATCAGTGCTTGGGAGCCTCCTGCAAAGCGCTTCTTTGATGTTTCCTCCAGTGTTTATAGTGGTCTGTCCCTGCCGCTTCCGGTTGTCAGTTTCAGCTGTCCGCTGTAGTGGTTGGTATATTGGGTCCAGGTTGATGTGTTTGTTGATGGAGTTTATGGATGAATGCCATGCCTCTAGGAATTCCCTGGCTGTTCTCTGTCTGGCTTGCCCTATGATAGTAGTGTTGTCCCAGTTGAATTCATGTTGCTTGTTGTCTGCGTGTGTGGCTCCTAAGGATAGCTGGTCGTGTCGTTTCGTGGCTAGTTGATGTTCATGTATGCGGATTGTTAGCTGTCTTCCTGTTTGTCCTATATAGTGTTTTGTGCAGTCCTTGCATGGTATTTTGTACACTACATTCGTCTTGCTCATGTTGGGTATCGGGACCTTTGTTCTGGTGAGTTGTTGTCTGGGCGTGGCTGTTGGTTTGTGTGCCGTTATGAGTCCTAGGGGTCGCAGTAGTCTGGCTGTCAGTTCCGAGATGCTCCTGATGTATGGTAGTGTGGCTAGTCCTTTTGGTTGTGGTATGTCCTCGTTCCGTGGTCTTTCTCTTAGGCATCTGTTGATGAAGTTGCGCGGATATCCGTTTTTGGCGAATACCTTGTATAGGTGTTCCTCTTCTTCTTTTTGCAGTTCTGGTGTACTGCAGTGTGTTGTGGCCCTTTTGAATAGTGTCCTGATGCAGCTTCGTTTGTGTGTGTTGGGGTGGTTACTTTCATAGTTTAGGATTTGGTCTGTGTGTGTGGCTTTCCTGTATACCCTTGTAGTGAATTCTCTGTTCGGTGTTCTCTGTACCATCACGTCTAGGAATGGGAGTTGGCTATCCTTTTCTTCTTCTCTCGTGAATCGGATTCCTGTGAGTGTGGCGTTGATGATCCGGTGTGTTTTTTCTATTTCCGTGTTTTTAATGATTACAAACGTGTCATCGACATATCTGACCCAGAGTTTGGGTTGAATTTGTGGTAGGACTGTTTGTTCTAACCTTTGCATAACTGCCTCTGCTATGAGTCCCGAGATTGGTGATCCCATGGGTGTTCCGTTGATTTGTTCGTATATCTGGTTGTTGAATGTGAAGTGTGTTGTGAGGCACAAGTCCAGTAGTTTAAGTATGCCGTCTTTGTTGATAGGTTCAGCGTCCTGTTTTCTGTTCTGTATGTCCAGTAGGTTGGCTATTGTTTCTCTGGCTAGGGTTTTGTCAATCGAAGTGAACAGTGCCGTCACGTCGAATGATATCATGGTTTCTTCTTTGTTTATGTGTATATTTCTGATGATGTCCAAGAATTCCTGTGTTGATTGTATAGAGTGTTTGGATCCGCTGACCAGGTGTTTCAGTTTCTGTTGTAGTTCTTTGGCCAGTTTGTGTGATGGTGTCCCTGGCAGTGATACTATGGGTCTGAGTGGGATGTCTGGTTTGTGTACTTTAGGTAATCCATAGAATCTGGGGGTGTTGTTGCTTTCCGGTTTCATTCTTTGTAGGTCAGCTCTGGTTATCTGTCCGTTTTTTTGTAGATTCCTTAGTGTGTTATTTATCCTATTGTCTGCCACACACGCAGACAACAAGCAACATGAATTCGACTGGGACAACACTACTATCATAGGGCAAGCCAGACAGAGAACAGCCAGGGAATTCCTAGAGGCATGGCATTCATCCACAAACTCCATCAACAAACACATCGACCTGGACCCAATATACCAACCACTACAGTGGACAGCTGAAACTGACAACCGGAAGCGGCAGGGACAGACCACTATAAACACTGGAGGAAACATCAAAGAAGCGCTTTGCAGGAGGCTCCCAAGCACTGATGATGTCGCCTAGCCAGGGGACGAAACGTTTGCAACAAAAACTTCCAGCTCGGCGAACAGAACCACAATGATGATTACTATGGCATCCACATTGCTACAGCAGGCATCACCCTCACTGTTTCCATGGGAAAAAAAGAATCAATGACTAGAAATATTAAATAGGTAATTTCTCTCTCCATATTTAGGCGTTTTGCAGCAGGCTGCTAAAGAATCTAGCAATGTTGTCTGGTAACACTGGTCATCTATTAAATGTTGGTGTTGACCATATCCAGCATTGCTGAGATGATAATGGAAAATGAGGTAAAACTCTGGTGTTATCATCTCCTTTCAATGCATTGGCTCAAATCTCACCACCTGCTTCATATGCCTGGTGGCAGTGATGCTCGAAGTCAAAATGGACACGAAGATGCCAAGTTCTTCACGTTATAATTGCGAAGCTGCTGGAACTCTGACAGCTTCTACAAAGACAATCCTAATTCCTATCTCCTGCCCACAATTTTGAAACCTATTGAGAGAGGCAACTGATCAGAGTATTTCTAGGTGGCAAAAAGCTAAAATAGTTTGATCCAAAGAGACTCGGAGACTATATACTTACTCACAAATAGTTCAGAAAATCATCAATAGACTAATGGAATCTGATATTTATATCCAGAGAATTTGAATACAAGGGAAGCTATACTTCAGTGGCATAATTTTTGGGGGAAGGTAACAGTGTAGCAGTAATGTCACTGCCTAGGAATCCAAAGGCCCAGGCTATATGGGCTCAAATCCCACCATGGTATGTGATGGTATTTAAATCAAATTAATAAATCTGGAATATAAAGCTAAGCACAGTAACGGTGACCATGACTCTATCATCAGATGATATTGAACTTGTCCAGTTCCCCAATGTCAGACTGTCCTTACTTGCTCCAGATCAATACTAATGTGCTTTACTCTTAAATGCCTTCTGAAGTTGCCTACCAAGCATTCAGCTCAAGAACATTAACGGTTCGGCAACAAATATTTATCTTGTGAGTGATGCCCATATCCTATGACAAAATGAAACAAAACACAGTCTTAATTCGACTCGGCCTCGATTATTATGAGCAGTTCTGGACACCACATATTAGGGTTTATTGGCCTTGAAGGGAGTAAATTTACCAGAATTGCATCTGGACTTGAGGAGCTAAATTGTAGGAGAGGTTACATAAACTGTTCTGTGTTCCCTGAATTTCAAAGAGTTGAATTCCATTGGAATTTATTTGTTCTTTTATTAATCTTTGGAATATGAATATCACTGGTTGAGCCAAGACTTACTGCCTTACCCTTGTTGCCCTTGAGAAGTTGTGCTATAGATAGACCCATGATGCTATTTGGGAGCGAGTTCTAGGATTTTTACCCAATGTCACTGAAGGAACAATGATACATGTCCAAGTCAAAATGTTGAGTGACTTGGAGAGGAGCTTGCTGTTGGTGGTCCCATGTATCTGCTGCCCTTGTCCCTCCAGATGGTACAGTGTGGTCAAAAGAGCCTTGGTGAGTTTATGCAATGCAACTTGCGAATGGTAAATAATGCTTCTACTGAGCGTCAGTGGAGGTGATGAAAGTTGGCAAATATGGTGCCAGTCAAGTGGGCTACTTTGTCCTGGATGGTCAAGTTTCTTGAGTGTTCTTGGAGCTGCACACGTCCAGATAAGTGGGGCATATTCCATCATACTCTTGACTTGTGCCTTGTAGATGGTGGACAGGCTTTGGCAGTCTTCCTAGTCAGGCTATGGGACTAAATAGCTTATGCCTTATGTATTTCTATGTTAGATCTAGAAAACTTTCCCTTTGTCTGTACTCCCTGTCATGGGTATTGTCTGTTCATAGGTTCACCTGCTGGGTTTTGTTTCCTGAGGCTCCTGAAATTATCTTTACTGCCATTCTCTTCTTCCACATAGAAATAGGAACTGTCAATAATAGTATCTATGCAAATTGGTGGAATTTTTCTGAAGTAAATAGAGTCATGTAAAAAAAAATGGAGAAATAATCAGACTAATCTGGCATCAACCTAATGAATCTTCTCTGGGCTGCCTCCTGAGAGAAAGGGTCCAAAACTGGGGTCTAACTACTACCTTGTATAGTTTAACAAGACTTTCTTATTTTTATACTTCAGTCTCCTTAAAATAAAGTCCAACACTGCATCTGTCTTCCTGTATGTTAGCTTTTTGTGATTTATGCACAATGACCTCCAAATTTCTATGTGCTATAGCTTTTTGCAGTCTTTCTCCACTTAATAATATTCAACTCCTTCATTCTTCCTGCCTAAGTGTATAATTACATCATTTCCCACATTACATTCCATCTGACAAGTTTTTGTCCATTCAATGAACCTCTCTCTATAAACGTGAAGATCTTTTTGTGTCATCCTCACTATTCTCCTTTCCACCGTTTTTTGTGTTATTTGCAATTTGACTAAAGTACATTCTGGATATATTTTGTAAATAATTATGACCCCAACACTGTACGCTGTGGTACTCCACAAGTTAAAGATTGCCATCCTGCAAATGCTCCCCCAACTCTGATTCCAACTCTCTGTCTTCTACTAGAGAGTTAGTTAATTTTCTATCGATGTGAATATATTACCTCTAACATCATGGGCTCTTATCATATTAAGTAGCCTTATGTGTTTTACATTATTGTACCCCATTTGAAAATTCAAATATATTGCATCTAATAGTTTCCCCTTTATCTATTCTACTTATTACCTTCTCAAAGAATTCTAGTAAATTGGCAGGTATGATTTCCCCTTCATGAAGCCATGCTGACTCTACTTGATCATAATATGTATTTCTAAATGCCCTGCTAATACATTCTTTACAATATCCTCCAACATTTTCCCGATGACAGATTTAAGCTAACTTACTTATTTTTGTCTAACTCGTTTTTTCAATAAGGTTGTTACATTCAATAAGTGGGTGGCACGGTGGCACATTGGTTAGCACTGCTGCCTCACAGCGTCAGAGACCCGGGTTCAATACCCGCCTCAGGCGACTGACTGTGTGGAGTTTGCACGTTCTCCCCGTGTCTGCGTGGGTTTCCTCCGGGTGCTCCGGTTTCCTCCCACAGTCCAAAGATGTGCAGGTCAGGTGAATTGGCCATGCTAAATTGCCTGTAGTGTTAGGTAAGGGGTAAATGTAGGGGTATGGGTGGGTTGCGCTTCGGCGGGGCGGTGTGGACTTGTTGGGCCAAAGGGCCTGTTTCCACACTGTAAATAATCTAATCTAATCTAATCTAATCTACATTAATAATTTCCCAATCCTTTGGGACACTTTTAGAATCATGGGTTTCTTGGAAGATTAATACCAGTTCATGCATTATCTCTGTAGCTGCTTCCTTTAATATCCCAGGATGCAACCCATCAAGTCCAGGGGATTTATCAGACTTAAGCCCCCTTAATTACCCTTACCTAGTGAATTATTGTAATTATTTCACCCTCCATTTTGCCCTTTGATAACTTGGCATTTTTACAATGCTATTAGTGTCTTCTATCACAGAGACCAATGCTATTCCCTGGTTACCCCTTATTATTTCTGCAACCTTATTTTCTAAGGGCCTGTGTTTATTTTGGCTTACCTCTTCCTTTTCATACATTTGAAGAAGCTCTTACTGTATATTTTTATATTGCTTGCCAGTTTACATTTAAGGTTTATTTTCTCCATCTTTTTTATTTTTTGGTCATCTATACTAGAAGGGTCAGTCATGAGGGGACACAGGAAAGGCATTTTTACCTCGAGGATGATGACAGTCTAGAATGAGCTGTCTGGAAGGTTGGTAGAGACGAATTGACTCACATTCATTACAAAGTATTTGTATGTCATAACATTCAAGGCTATAGACCAAGTACTGGTAAATGGGATTAAGTTGAAGTCAGGTGTTTCTCATATGTTGCACTTTATGATTCTATGATTTAATGACTTTTTTTCTTAAAACTCTCCCAATGTTCTGGTTTACCGCAACTTTTGCCACATTTTATGTTTTTCCTTCTTTCAATTTGATACTTACCTTAACTTTACTGGTTAATCATTGTTACTTTATCCCCTTCCTAGAATATTCCTTGCTTACTGAGATACATCTAGTTGTGAGTCATGAACAATTTTCTTACCAGTCTGTCTTTACTCTTCAACCCGTCTTTCTGTTAAACTGATTTTCTTGTCCAATTCAGCCAATGTTGCCCTCATTCCTCTGTAGTTATCATTGTTTAAGTTTAACATAGTTTTCTTTACTCACCACAATTTCTTGTTTTCACACCAAATGTTAACTTCTACCGTGTTATGGTTGCTATTTCCTGGGGCATCTTTTACGTTGAGATCATTTATTAAACATGCTTCATTACTCAGTACTAGATCCAAAATAGCCTGACTCTAGGGGTTCTAAGGAAGGGTCACTGGACCCAAAACGTTAACTCTGATTTCTCTCCACAGATGCTGCCAGACCTGCTGAGCTTTTCCAGCAACTTCTGTTTGTTTGGCCTGATTCTTGGCTGGATACACAACATATTTTTTCTAGGAATTTGTCCTGAATACATTTTATGAATTCTTCTTCATGCCTACCTCTGTCAATTTGGATTTTGCAATCTACATGAAGATTAGAGTAATCAATGATTAGTCTATTAATTTTTTTTATAATACCTCATTATTTTCTGATTTATTCCTTGTCCTATCATAGAATATTGCTACCAGTCCCTCCAATTCAAGTTAATTTCTCACTATCATATTTATTCCATTTTGTACTAGCAAAGCCACTGCATCATTCTGCCCTTCTGCCTGGCCTTTTGTAAAATCACAGCTATTATCAGTTCTGAAGAAGGCACATTGAACATGAAATGTCAACTCTGCTTTCCCTCTACAGATGTTGAGTTCCCTCGACCTGCTGAGTTTCTCCAGCAACTTTTGTTTCATTTTCGATCATCCACCGTTCTTTGTTTGGTTTTACCTGAATAATTAGTTCCCAGTTTCAATCTGTATTGGATGAAGGTCAAATCCTTTAACCTCTCATTGCATAGTTAATTAACTTCTCTATCCTGAATGCTACATATATTTAAGTTTAAAAAGCCACCAACTTTGGCTTTTTACCCTTTGACTCTGTAGTTTTTCCTGTACACTCTGCAAGTTCCTGTCCCATTCCAGGTATCATAACCTGAATAGCTGCCCTGCGTTGCTAGCATATCTTTTTGCTTTGTAAAACTATGTATTGTTCATTTTGTCATTTGTGGTTATAGTCAATGTGTTGGTTGATACAGTTCCAGTTGGAATGCCATGCTTCTAGAAATTCTCATGCGTGTCTCTGTTTGTCTTGTCCTAGGATGGATGTGTTGCCCCATTCCAACCGGAACTTTATCAACAAACACATTTACTTAGATCCCATTTACCAACCTCTGAGAAAAAGAACAGGAAATGACATCACCATAGGAAATGACACCACCAAGGAAACTCAAACATATAAACAGAAATTGGGCTACACCACCAGTGCTTCATTCGGAGGCTCACTGAAGATGTTGCCTAGCATGGTGACAAGACGTCTGAAAATGAACCTTTTGGCTCAGCGAGCATGCGTACATCCAGAATACATGAGTTAATTAGCTAAAGGTAAGTATACATACTTAACAATTGGGCATGGTTCACCAATATTAATTAATTAAAGCAACGTGATGGCCTAGTGGTATTATCGCTAGACTATTAATCCAAGAAGATTAGCTAATGTGTGGCATGGTGGATCAGTGATTAGCACTGCTGCCTCAAAGCACCAGGGATCCAGGCATGATTCTAGCCTTGGCAACTGACAGTGTGGAGTTTGGACGCTCTCCCTGTGTCTGTGTAGATTTCCTCCCAAAGTCCAAAGATGTGCAGGCTAGGTTAATTAGCCATACTAAATTGTCCTCTGGTGTCCAGGATATGCAGGTTAGGTGCATTAGCCACAGTAAAATGCCAGGTTATAGGGGGAGGAGCTGGGTCTGAGTGAGATGCTCTTCAGAGGGTGTATGTGGTCATGATAGGCTGAATGGTCTCTTCCTGCATCCTCGGAATTCTGTGATTATTAGATTCTTTTTCTGGTCCATCTTCCATTGGGAGAAAATGGCTGTCAGATTACTGTCCTCTGCCCCTTGCTGATATACCTTATTTCTAGGGTCAGGTAGTTTAAACGGTGTCATAGAGTCATAGAGAAAATCAGCACAGAAACAGAATCTTCAGTCCAACTCGTCCATGCTCATCAGATATCCTAAATAAATCTAGTCCCATTTACCAGCATTTGGTCGTATCTCTCTAAATCCTTCCATATGCCTTTTAAATGCCGTAATTGTACCAACCTCCTCCACTTCCTCTGAATAGGCCTTAGCCTATTCAGTCTCACCCTATAGCTCAAACCTTCCAACCCTGACATCATTCTTGTAAATCCTTTCTGAACCCTTTCAAGTTTCACAAAATCCTCCCTATAAGAGGGAGATCAGAATTGCATGTGGCATTCCAATAGTGACCTAATCAATGTTCTGTACAGCCACAACATGACCTCCCAACACCTATATTCAATATCCTGACCAATAAAGGCGAACATACCAAACACATTCTTCATTATCTTATCTATCTGTGACTCCACTTTCAAGGAACAATGAACCTGCACTCCAAGGTCTCTTTGTTCAGCAACACTCCTCAGGACCTCACCATTAAGTGTATACATTCTGCTCTGATTTGCCTTTCCAAAATGCTAACACCTCGCAATTATCTAAATTAAACTCCATCTGCCACTCCTCAGCCCATTGGCCCATCTGATAAAGATCCCATTGTACTCAGAGGTAACCTTCTTCGTTATCCATTACATCTCCAATTTTGGTGTCATCTGCAAACTTACCAACTATGCCTCCTATTTTCACATCCAAATTATTTATATAAATGATGAAAAGCAGTGGGCCCAGCATGATCCTTGTGGCACACCACTGGTCACAGGCCTCCAGTCTGAAAAACAACCCTACACCACCACCCTCTGACTTCTACCTTCAAGCCAGTTCTGTATTGAAATGGCTAGTTCTCCCTTTATTCCATACAATTTAACCTTGCTCACCAGTCTACCATGAGGAAGCTTGGCAAACACCTTACTGAAGTCCATCTAGGTCGTATCCACTGCTCTGCCCTTATCAATCCTCTTTGTTGCTTCTTTAGAATTGATCAATTATCTGAATCCTTCTGCCCAATGGTCCTAAATAGTTCTTCACAACATTGGATGACTATTGTCACCTTGACCAACTCAATTTGAAAGTTAGTTTTCAATCTTTCGAAGAACAAAACCAACTTATTTTCAAAAACACTCATTCGCTATGCAGGGCTGGTGTTTATAGATATTATCTCGGTGCTGCAAATGTGCAGAGGAAGCTGCAAATGCATATTCTTAAATTGGCAAAACTTTGGCAGAACATCTTATAAGTAAGTAGAATCTGTAAAGAATTAGGAATCGATGTACAGAGATCACCAAAGGCCAATGGATAGGTACAAAATCTAATTTAAAAGGCTGATGACATATTGACTTTAATGTCAAGAATGCTGGAATACAAAGAGATAGAAGTTAAATTAAACCTGCTCGGAGATCTGGTGAGAACTAGTTTGCAGTACTACATTCAGTGCTAGGTACTGCACATAGCCTTGGAGATTGTCTAATACAAATTCATCAGAATGATTCCAGAGCGACAAGGTCAATTTGTGAACAGAGGCTTCACAGGCAAATCTTGGATTGGATTTAATCAACAGTTAAAAAAAATGAGATATTACAGATGACAAAGGAGTTGATAGGGTAGATAGAGAAAGTATTTCTTCTGGTGGTCATGTCCAGCACAAGCAGGTATATTCTTAAAATTAGAGAGTATGTACCACAATGGTGATCTCTGAGTCATTAACAATGTTTCCTCCAAAGTGTTCATAAACTGAGCCATGTAAAGGCACCGTGCAGTGCACTCACGTATCATCCTTGCGAGACATTGACCATTGTTTAAAGGCAATGTACAATGAGATAAGTAAGCGTGTAGCATAAAAAGTTTAGATAAATTATTGATAAACAGTCTCATCAGGTTTTGCTGGTGTGTTCCGAGCTGATTGTGTCACTGATTTCTGTTGTTAAACTATTATTGTAGGACTGATTACATCATTTTACCACTTAACGTAAAGTAGGTCTTGGCCTGCTTGGAGACGATCTCTGATTTCTCTGAGAAGTAAAAACTAACTCCAGCCAAAGATTCCCTCACCATCTAACCCCATTTCCAACTCAGTGATATACACTGGGATCCATTCTACTGATGAAAGCAGTTTTGCACATTTTTGGTATTCAAGCCCAAATATTAAACAACAATTGCCCAGCTAATTGGGAATATAAAATGACCATTGATGCTTAGAAGTGGCTGGGGCACTGATGCGGGCACAGAGTTGGACAAATTCTGTGAGGAAAACTTATTTCTTATACTCAATTTAGAACACCTGAACAAAACACTCGAAGCAAAGGTTTCACTCTCAGACTACTCTAGATAGAAGGCTTGCTTTCACAGAACTTGTATCAATTGCACACAAAAATCCTAAAGTCAAGTTAGGCGATCATTGACCAAACTGATATGGTTGAAGAATATTTCAATTCTTCGAGATCAGCGACCTGCCCGTGGGCACTTCAGTTTTCTCCGAGTGTATGTTTTGCGCCCAGCAGTCATTTTGGTTTGTGTAAGGCCTGATAATGTTACATTGCTCTTGGACCTCCCCTTAGGTTATTTATTATGCAAAAGAACAATAAAGTTTCACAAAAGGGTGGGGTGCAATAATTGACCCTCAGATTAGGAGAAAGAGTTTATATTTGATTCATGGCTTTTGAATACACTCACAAACAGTAGTTAACAAAGTTTCATAAAGCTAATGACTATCGTTGTCAGGAATTTGTACTTGATTTACACATTCGTGGGTTTTACATTGTGGTTTTATGTTGCTTAATTAAGTTGCAGAGCAGTTTCAACATGTACACTGTTTTTATTCAGATATGTACCTAACTGATGTCTTTTTGGAGTCTCGGCAGCTCAAATTCTTGCTCTAAGGACAATAAGCAGTTGCCTGTGCTGACTGTTTATCTGATGCCAGCCAGAAACTAATTTGTCTGCCTGGTGCTTGCAGCTTTTTTCTGTTTCTGCTTTCAGATTTCTTCCTCTTGCATCTTTTTCTGTGTGTTTTTTAAGCATCTCTGTGCCTGCTCCTAATGTTGCTGCTTTCAATCTTGGAGTGTTATGATTATGTGACTCTAATCAAACATAGCACCTGTTAATTGTTTTATATACTTCTGGCTGGTTTTGCTGATGTTTCCTGGAAGGAGGTACAGTATAACAAAAGCAAAATACTGCTGATACTGGAGATCTGAAAGACTGGCAACATCTACAGATAGAGAAACAGAGTACCAAGCAATGACTATCTCCAACAAGAGAGAATTATCATCCCTTGACATTCATTGACATTATCACTGCTGAATATCCCACTATGAACATCCTTGAGGATAACATTGATCAGAAACTGGACTGAACCAAGTGTATAAATACCGTGGCTACAAGAAAAGGACAGAGGAACTCTACAACGAGTCATTCACCTCCTGTCTCTCCAAAGCCAATCCACCATCTACAAGATGTAAGTCAGGAATGTGATAAGAAAAGTATCACTTCTTGGATAGGAGCAGCTCCAACAACGCTCAAGTAGCACAACACCATCTAGCACAAGCAACATGCCTGATTGACACCTTACCTACTCCCTTCACCTCTGATTCACTGCAGCAGCATAATGTACCATCTACAAAATGTTGTGCCTTTACTTAACAAGACACCTTCAACAACATCTTCTAACCCCATGACTTCTACCATTTAGAGGGATAAGGAACTTAAGGGGCTATCACCACCTGCATGCTCCCTCTAAGTGACACACCATCCTGACTTGGAAATATATCACTGGCTCTTCAGTACTCGTGATTCAACCAGCTGGAATTCGCTTTCCTAATAGTGCTGTGCATGTCCCAACACCACATGGATTGCAGCAATTCAAAGAGGCAGCTCACCACCACCTTTGCCCTGACAATTGAAGATGGGCAATAAATGCTGGCACAACCAGGCAAGCACAAATAAAATGATGCAGAAGTTAACATTTTGAGTCAAATATGATTCTTTATCAGAACTGAATTAGTTTTGAGAAGATTTGTAGCTCAGGTTGAGGTTCTGGATGTAGGTTTGCCCGCTAAGCTGGAAGGTTCATTTTCAGATGTTTAATCACCATACTAGGTAGCATCTTCAGTGAGCCTCTGGGTGAAGCATTGCTGATGATTCCTGCTTTCTATTTATATGTTTGGGATTTTTGGGGTTGGTGATGTCATTTCCTGTGGTGATGTCATTTCCTATGGTGATATCATTTCCTATTCTTTTTATCAGGGGATGGTAAATCGGGTCTAAGTCAATGAGTTTGTTGATAGAGTTATCAATATCAGGAAATGACATCACGATAGGAAATAACATCACCACAGGAAATGACATCACCAACCCAAAGAAACCCAAACATATAAATAGAAAGCAGGAATCATCAGCAATGCTTCATCCGGAGGCTCACTCAAGATGTTACTGAGTATGGTGACGAAACGTCTTAAAATGAACCTTCCAGCTCAGCGAGCAAACTTAGATTCAAAATGTTAACTCTGTTTCCCCACAAATACTGCCAGACATGTTGAGATTCTCTAACACTTTCTGTTTTTATTTATAGCATGTTACATATGTCTGTATTAAATTTGATCAATTATAGCTCACACTTATAGCTCATTCTATAAATGTCTGAACATTTCCCGCAAGTCTCACTGCATTTTACATTTTGGTAAGTTCAGCAAATGTGACCACTTTGCAGTGAATCTTTGAGTCCTCAGTCTTAGCATAAAATTGTAACAATGATGGTTGCACCATTAGTTGCAACTCAGTGTTCTATTCTATCCCTGACATAACTCCTCTTAATGAGTGCACATTATTTTCTAGCCTCAGCCATTTATTTTTCCAATAGGATTTTTCCTTAATTTCCCTACTTTTTGGTTCAAATACTTGGCTTTTACATGACACTTTGTCGAAATATCTTCAGTAATCTCAGCACATGTGGGCTTGAACCTGTACTCCATACTAGGGCAATATGGTCAGTGGTATTAATCCCTCTAAGACACATGGCCTTGTCAGGAAATAACAAGCCATGTATAAACAACTTTCCCTTTGGATGTACACGTAAATAACAATATTAAAAGGAACATGCTGTGAAACAAGCAGATCATGCACAGCATAGAGAAATTAGAATGAACTGGCCACATTTCCCCAGGAGATGTAATTACAATCATAAACTCATATCCGGCCTCATTGGAGAACATCTGGCAAAGTGCAAGCCCCGTTAGGTGTCTCATTCAGATCACCCACTCAATATCTCTTTTGGGTTTAGTCTGAGCTGGTTTGTAGATAAATTCAGCAAGAAGCAATAGAAAGGGAAATGGATAAGCTTGCACTGTAAATAAATCAACAAAATGCTCTAAGGTGCAATGCTACCTTTCTTGAGTGATGTAGGGTGTAGGGACAAGGTACCAATAATCACACAGCACCTACAATCTCCTTCTGTATTTATGTAACGTGGCTTGTGCTGAATTCTTTGGAATAAGGTCCCTATGCCAAGTGCCATGTAAAGGTATTCCATGACCCTCCTTGTTGGAGTGCTTCATGCCCCATGTCATGAAAACTATGCTAAACTGTCATTTATGAGTAATACAAATGCTGACAGCTCACATTACTAAGGACCTGTACTGTTTTTTATATTCCACATTTATGTCCTTTAGAAGCATGACCAAAGGATATACCGGCAGCAGGGATTATCATCATTATTACTGCAGTCCAACAAAGGTGCAAAGAAATTGAGGAGGAACAGATGTACCAGCAAGCCCCAGAAACAGCAGCAATCTCCAGTGGTTATCGAACAGTCTCCACATGAACAGGTTGCAGCGCAAGGTTCCCTCAGGATATGGAGGAGATGGAATAGGTCCAAAGTCTAGTCCTTAATGCAGTTTCCGTCCAGATGAGCAAGGCACAGTGTTGCCACAGATTGAAGATACCCTGGGAAACTGTCACAGAACTGCTGAAGCAAGACCTGCAATCTGAAGGTTATTCTATTACTAGGTTCTGTCAAGGTGAAAACTGTGCGAAAGTGGGTATTGCAGATGCTGGAGATTACAGCCAAGATTAGAGTGGTGCTGGAAAAGCACAGCATCTGAAGAGCAAGAAAATCAACGTTTCGGGCAAACACCCTTCATCAGGAATGCTTATCTCCTCTGCATCTGGCTGCTTCTAATGAACTACTAGGGACTCATGTGGAATCTCTCAAACCTCAATCCACAAAAATATCCAGGCTGTTATTGATGCTATTTGTGCCAAATCAGACTGATTCATCTTGTTTCTCCATGAGGAGGTCAGTGCTGCAGCCCAGGCAGGAGGATTTGCCAACATAGCTGTCTTCCCCAAGGTGCAGGGTTCTGTAGTCTGTATGTATATCATGCTGAGCAGAGAATTTCATAATGTAGCTGACTTCATCAATAGAATTGAATTCCATCAATGTGCAAATCATCTCTGATCATTGGTACCATATCTTAGAAATGTGTGTCACGTACCTTGAAAGCTGCCACGATGCCTCCCTCCTTGAGAAGTCCCATGTTCCTGCTTTGTCTCAAGGGCCTGATGCTTTACCAGAAAGATTATTGAGAGACCAGATCTACCGTCTGAGACCATGGCTGATGATTCTGTTGACCAACCCTTGTGGATCAGTCTGGGGCCCTTGCAGCACAGTTCAGACAGAGTGAATCACATAATCCTAACATACTTTCTGCAAGAGCTTTTAATGTACAGCTTGTCCTGTATACACATTCTCTTCACACTAGGCTCAGGCTATTAATGTTCTGTAGCTCTTTCTGCTTAATCCTGTGACTGACATTATTGTCACAACATCATACACTGTCATTATAATCATTCTGATGTAATCCTTTGGCTCTACAACACCTGAAGAAGTTTTTACATTGTGTTCACATGGAATTGTTTGTTGCATTCATCTATCACCAACTCCAAACTGGAGCAGGCAAAGAGAGAATATGATGGACACTGGAGAGCAGGGGAAGTGGCAGCAGCATTTCAAGGAGAAAAATGAAAACATCGAGCAGGAAGAACATTGTTTTCTGCACGGTACAGCCCTGCAGCATCAAGTCCAATGAACCAGAGGGCATGTAATTGATACCCAGCTCCAGTAGGTAAGAGCTGAGTGCCATGATCATTCATTCACTGCTGGTGGCCAATGATACCAATCTGTTGACAGAAACAAATGCAGTTTCTGGTTGTTTGTTCTTCGTTCACTTTTACTGATTAAAAGTGAATGCTCACAACTGCTTGAAGGCTTTTGAGTATGTGATGGTTCTACATGGAATGATGGGAAAATATTAGGCCGCATCTGCAATACCCACTTTCGCACAGTTTTCACCTTGACAGAACCTAGTAATAGAATAACCTTCAGATTGCAGGTCTTGCTTCAGCAGTTCTGTGACAGTTTCCCAGGGTATATTCAATCTGTGGCAACACTGTGCCTTGCTCATCTGGACGGAAACTGCATTTAGGACTAGACATTGGACCTATTCCATCTCCTCCATATCCTGAGGGAACCTTGCGCTGCAACCTGTTCATGTGGAGACTGTTCGATAACCACTGGAGATTGCTGCTGTTTCTGGGGCTTGCTGGTACATCTGTTCCTCCTCAATTTCTTTGCACCTTTGTTGGACTGCAGTAATAGTGATGATAATCCCTGCCGCCGGTATATCCTTTAGTCATGCTTCTAAAGGACATAAATGTGGAATATAAGAAACAGTACAGGTCCTTAGCAATATGAGTTGTCAGCACTGGATAATGGGGAAAGAGTAGCACTCCCTTAGACAGAGTTCTAAGATGGAATCAGGCTACGGATAGGTAACCTGTGCAATTTTGTTCTTAACTAACAATTCATTTATGAATGTGCACTTGTATTTGCAATGAGTGTCAGCAATGTGTGTCTGAGAAATATTTCTTTTTCATTTCCCTCTCCCTATGTGTATGGTGAAGGGCAGTACTTAAGCTGGTGTAAGGCTGGGTTTTAGGAATGGCTCTAGTGCAAGAATGCCAGGAAGTTCCAGTAGCAGTGAATACTAGTGAGAGGGGAGACAAGATGAAAGGAATACTGCAGTGCACAGCTAATAAAACAAGTTTCAGAAGATAGCGTGAGAAATCTCACTCCATGAAACTCACCAAAATTAACACTTAGCCAATTCCTGCTAAATTCCAGTTCCTTGTTTTGGCCTGTTCCTGACCCACTGAACTGATTTCTTTCTCACACAACTCTGTTTTTTCCTCCCCTTATGCAGCATCATCCGTCTTCCATCTATGGCTCTCCTCCTGCCCTATGCTGCTTCAATAGTTTCATGTTTCTTGGTCCTAACCATCTCCATGGATGTATAATTCCTCGACATATTTATCTATAACCAGGATGGCCTGAGACCTGAGAAGCCTATCTAATCTCCATCCACTGCCATCCTCCTTCACCTGGCTGAACATGTGAGCTTGTTCTCACATTAAATAACACCTCCTTCAACACCAAATCATCCTCAAATAATTGGCGTTGCTATGGTGGCCCACCCTGCTCCTATCTACGCCTGTCTTATTTGTGGAACAAATGACACATTTCTCATTCCAGTTCTACTCAGGACTTCAACTTCTTTTTTGGTTCAGTTCTGATGAAAGGTCACAGACCTGAAAGGTTAACTCTGTTTCTCTATCTATATGTACTGTCTGACCTCCTGAGTATTGCCAATATTTCTGTTTCAATTATAATCATTTTAAAGTTAGGTCAACCTGAAATGGCTCCCAACTGTTTCTTTGGAAAACGATATTGGTTCCTCATATTGGTGACAGTCTATCTGGTGATATTGTGCTTGAATTTGCTGCGACCAGATCTGACCTGGACATGTTTCCATGTTCAACGTGATAGTGCAGAATTGGCAACCACTGGTCATGATTAATGGTCTCTTTTGAAATTGGAGGCCAATAAAATGCTTGCAGTTGCTTCAAGAAGCACTGCAAGGTTTTGGAATTGTTGAACAAAAAGTAAAAATTTCTTCAATGTTGTACAGCAGAGGGATTAACATCAGAATGATGTATAATGACAGTGTATGACTTTGTGCCAATAATATCAGTCACAGGATTAAGTAGTAAGAGCTACAAAACAGTAATAGCCTGAGCCTAGTGTGAAGAGAATGTGTGTACAGAACAAGCTGTACGTATAAAGTTCTTGCAGAAAATTCTATGAAATCTAGCAACATTGAAAGTCTAAATCGAGTTAAGCTCCAAACACACAACTAAATATATCCTGACAATGCAAACATAAAACAAAAAATTCTGTAAGGGTTCAATTGGCCTGACAGTGTCTATGGCCAAGAAATTGAAGAGTTAATGTGTCAGGGGCAGAGCCTTTATCAAAGGTGAGAAGATGTGCACAGATGCATAATTATATTAAACAAAATGGTTTAGTTTAGGTGGGTTTGGAACAGATACAAACAGCCAAAACATAGATGATAGCAATTGTGTTGAATTGCAGACAATTCTGCAAGACTGTATTTGAATAAAATTCTCAGGATTTCTCAAGTTAAAATATAACAGAAGGATGATTAGATGACATTACAGTGTGGAAACAGGCCCTTCGGCCCAACAAGTCCACACCGACCCGCCAAAGCGAAACCCACCCATACCCCCTACATTTACCCCTTACCTAACACTACGGGCAATTTAGTATGGCCAATTCACCTGACCTGCACATCTTTGGACTGTGGGAGGAAACCGGAGCACCCGGAGGAAACCCACGCAGACACGGGGAGAACGTGCAAACTCCACACAGTCAGTCGCCTGAGTCGGGAATTGAACCCGGGTCTCAGGCGCTGTGAGGCAGCAGTGCTAACCACTGTGCCACCGTGCTTGGCTCTAAGAGAGGGGACAATACAGATATATGTATTAGATATTTAAAAAGAGAAATTATTGTCGAATGGTGTAACAGAAAGGGTTAATTTCAACTAAACAATAAAGAGACAGGCAAAATATAGTGAACAACAATGCAAACAAAATAGAAATACACGCAAGCAAATAAGCTTAGGCCAATAAATGTAACTTATGTAGCGCAAACATGAAAAACAGGAGGTGGTTAAACATCAGAAGTGATATTAGCATGAGATAACAGAGTCATGAAAGAAAGAAATCAAAGCAAATAATAGAAGTTACAAGACATGTGGAATTTATGAATAGCTGAAGGAGGTGTCGGATGAGACAGGCACAAATGGAGTATGAAGAACTGATAAAGTAAGGCAGATGCCAGCATGTCGGCATCATAGGAGAAAGGAAAAGAAGCAGGTCAATATCATGTGTTTCAATCAGCTGCCAGCATGGATTTCAAATAAAAAGTCTCCATTACAAACATCACCAACGCCCCTGCAACTCTAGCCCGTATGTCAGCAGCACATTGGTGTGTAATGAGACGATGAATTGAAGTAGTAGATGGCTGGAAGATAAGATTGCATTTTTGGCCAGAAGAAAGGGCTTTACACAATTTTATCTAAATGATCAGTCACCCCATAAGAGAGGAGGCTTGACTGTAAGCAGAAAGTTCAATGAGGTCTGGAACATTGACAGATAAATTGCCAAGTTCCTTGGAAGGAGTATTGAGGGCCTACCGAAAGAGATGAATCAGTTGGAACTCTGGGCCATGGACTGCAGTCTGTTGGGTAAATCACATTTCAACATGATGAGAGAAGGAAGATGGCACAATAGATACCAGAAGTTGTTCTCTGTTTGAGTTTTGTGTTCCTTGGTACACTACACAGGTAGTAAAGGACAGGGAAGAGGTCACTCTTTGGGCAAGGGGCAGGAAGCCCTCAAGCATGAGCCACCACAGGCAGTAGGGGCCTCAGATAAGGATGAATCATCCCCAGACTGTGGTTCTCAGAACATGGCAGCAATGCCAGGAAACGTCTAACAGCTGTACTCAAATTGTCAAGAAGAGTAAATACGTTTGCTGAGTGACCGAAGCAGTGAAACCTCTGCTTTAATTAATGGTTGGCTTGCTCTGTGATGCTGGTGACACCATGGTTTTCACTGAACACTCTCTGACTTCGGTGGGATGGGAGAAAGGAGCCAATGAGTCACATGTGGGAGAAGTGGGGTTTGGGGGGAGATATGTGTGGGGCGTGTGGGGGTCCAGAGGGTTGTTGTGAGGTGTTGGTGCTGCTGGTCCTTGAGCTCCTGTCCTGCAGGCCTGAAGACAGTCAGTAATGCCGCCTCTCACAGGGTGAAGGCATTATGGTTGCTGCCAGCATGGCAGCCATCTCCTGAAAGGAAAACACTTGGTGTATTTGAGTCCAACTGCTTGGTGACAGACTGATCATCCTTACAGTTGTGTTAAAATTCCCTGTTAACCCTGAGCCCCACCGCACCGTTTAGGAGTTACTATCCTGGCAAATTGATATACCCCTTCATCTTGGTCACTCTGTGCTCAGGGAGAAGACAGTGAAGAGCCCTCTCTTCCTATCGATGATTTCTGTCACCTCCCTGGTTCTTCTAGGAATGGAAAACTGATGCATAATGTTACTATTGTGTTCTTGCCCAGGAGGTTCCTTTGATGTAGAAAAAATGGCAATCACAATTGTTTTACAGCCATTTTGTCACCCTTGCCTGGCTTAAGCTTCCACGTTGAGATATAGGAGGTGACATAAGTCCATCAACAAATTCCTTTATGGAATATTCTTACCTTAGGCACTGCTCTGACTGACTTCCCTGGAAGAGAGATTGCTCTCTCAGTTTCCTCCTCTCTGTGTCAAAAGCAGCACAATGGAATAAGGACACTGCAGATGCTGAGAATCTGAAATGAAATCAGAAACTGCTGGAAATGCTCAGCATGTGAGGAGAGAGTAACATTAAGAGCTAGAATATTCCAGGTAGTTTAAGAATGGCCATAAAAACAGAAAGACTGACAAAATGGTGCAGGATAATGGGTGCTTGCTCACTTCTGATGTTTGTAGATCAAAAGGTTAATTGGGCTATTTCCTTATGCAATTAAATGCCTCTTCTCATTTCTGCAGTATTTTGTTCATATTGGGAGGGCCCTTCATTATTAAGCTGTGGTTGGGGGCGGGGGGAGGTTGCTGCAAGGTGAAGCCTAGAAGTCTTCTGGGGTGGGGTGGTGGAGAGGGCGGGCTCCTTTATCGATTCTCCATGGCCCTCATGAAGAACTCCGATGCCAAAAGCTGCCTCTCTGCCTACGCCTCCTAGCACAGGGCCCTCCCAGTCCCAGTTGCTGGAACATTCTGTCCCCAGTGTCCCCCTACTCCAGAGGTCCGTCTTCAAGGGCCATTAGTGAACCTGTTCCCTGCAGCCCTAGCCCCAGCAATGGCCAGCACAACTTGTTGAATGACCTTCTAAGTAGCCCCACGACAGGAGCTTCTTTGCCTCATGATGCTGGTCCTTAATGAGTGAGGAAAGACATTGCTTGTAGGGTTTGTTGACAATTTTGCTCTCCTGGAATTGTATCATCCTGTTCACTTTAATGAATTCACACACATTCAGCTGCATGCTGTATGTCAAAAGATCATGAAATAGGAACAGGAGTAGGGCCATTCAGCCCAATTATGCTAGGTCTGCCATTCAATGATTAGATTAGATTAGATTGGATTACTTACAATGTGGAAACAGGCCCTTCGGCCCAACAAGTCCACACCGCCCCGCCGAAGCGCAACCCACCCATACCCCTACCCCTACATTTACATTTACCCCTTACCTAACACTACGGGCAATTTAGCATGGCCAATTCACCTGACCTGCACATCTGTGGACTGTGGGAGGAAACCGGAGCACCCGGAGGAAACCCACACAGACACGGGGAGAACGTGCAAACTCCACACAGTCAGTCGCCTGAGGCGGGTATTGAACCCGGGTCTCTGGCGCTGTGAGGCAGCAGTGCTAACCACTGTGCCACCGTGCTGCCCACAATGAGATTATGGCTGATCAGATGTGGGTTTCACTCCATCTATCTGACTATATCTGCACAATCTTTGACTTCCTTGTAGATCACAAATCTGTCTAATTCAGGTTGAATATATCCAGCCTCCCTGCTCTCGATGGATATTCACCTAGCTGGATGCACAACATTTTTCAGAGGTATGACCGGCAGCTCCATGCACGCTGCAAAACCTCACATATACCTTTGTAGCGACACTACATTTACCCTGATGTCGGTATTTTTGAGCTTCTACATGTGCAGTAACACTTTTCCAGATCAGTGATCCTGTGAGCTCTGTCTGAGGGTTAGTTATGCATTGCTATTTAGTTACATTCACGCAAAGTTATGCTAAAAGTCAATTCATTCCAGACTGGAATAAAACGAAGAACTGCAGCTGCTGGAGATTCTGAAATAAACACAGAAATTGCTGACGGAACTCAGCAGGTCTGGCAGCATCAGTGGAGAGGAAGCAGAGTTAATGTTTTGGGTCCAGCGACACTTCTTCAGAATGTTAACTCTGCTTTCTTCTCACAGATGCTGTCAACATGCTGAGTTCTGCCAACAATTTCTGTTTGCTTTTTACTCCAGCCTAGACTTACTTCTGAAGGATCAAGATGCCAGCTTACTTTATGAGATAGTTGCTCCAATGGTGCACTTTTATACTGAATGTGTCTGTGCTTCCATGAACATTTTTTTTAACACATCTAATCAAATGCAATTAATAGCTTTTTTTATAACTAGGGCAAGTCTCAATAGATGATAACAAATCATTAAAGATATCTGTCACTTCCAGTTAGTTACAAAAAAAGGTTCAATTTTATGCACCTATTATAAGGTCAGATAAGGTCAGGTACTCTCAGCCTTGGAGCTTGATGAGGTGGTTTCGGGGGAGATGTGTGTTTCGCCATGGAGGTACTGATAATCCTGGTGAGATCTGCAATACACAAGCCAGAGAAGGCATGTGGTTAGTGATGTGCGATGGATGACACTGACAGTGGGGTTAATGTGAAAGGTATACCGGAATGAATAATGGACTTTACTCAATTGATGGACATGGATGCCTCAGCATCCTATAGGAATATTCATGGTCATCCTTCTGTGGGAGCAAGGATTCTCTCTTCGTAGGGGCTGAGGAGTCTGATGTTGAATGACCCTCTTCCCTATTATGGTCGCCATCTTCCTGGGCTAAAGAAAAGCGAAGAATTGCGTGAGATACAAATGGTTGGCATGGGCATTAATCCTGGTGTAGACGCGGGAAAGCTGTCCAAAGAGAGTGAGCAAACTGCACAGAATCTGTTCAGGGTTAATGGTGTGGTAGGTGATGGTGGGTGAAAATGAATAATGGAAGTTGTTGCAGGCAGCAGTGAGAGTGGCAGAGCATGAGCCTTGGTTGGGGGTTGGGTGCAGTAGCAGGGATAGAGTGACTGAGGTTTCAGAGAAATGTCTGGCGAAGTGGAGAAGCACATTAGCCTTCATATAGCCCTGCTGGTTGTTCCTCTGTACCACTGAGAGCTTACTGACCTGGGTGGCAACATGGGACAAGCTTGCCAGGGGTTGGGCATTGTGTCTCCTCTGCCAGTTTTCCAGGAAGCTGACATCCATCCTATGCACCAGGATGTCCTATCAGAGAGTTGCAGTTCCATGCTCCCTCTTCTCTGACAGTTTCTGAATCCGCCCATAAATGAGCAGGGCAGCTTCAGACCGCTAATACTCAGCCTTTTAAAGAAATGTGGGTACTATAGATGATGGTGATGAGTGGGCACTTTCATGAAGCAAACATATGAAACATGCATTTTATCGGCTAAATGCATATCCCCAGTTCCAATATCAAACTGGCCCAGAATTGAAAGATCAAGTCTTCACTTGTTCTTCAAATAGTTGCACTTGAATTGTGTCTTGTCTTGAACCACAGGGTGTTTGCATGTACATTCAAACTACTATTGTTTTCAGGAAAGATTAATGTTTTGAAAAGGTCAGCTCATACCTTACTTAGCAAGCAAAAATGCATGCTGTATTTTTTTCCATTGGGAAACCGAGATGCTATGCCAAAGATTACATTGTAAGTGTGTACTGGGAAGAAAAGACGATTAGTGAGAAGAACCAAATTTGCAAGTAGTGACTAAGTAGCCACAAAATTGAGTTCTAAACCCCACAAACTTATGAAAAAGAGAAGCCTGAGGGATGCCATAACTTTCATACTTGTGAAGGAATACACTATGATCATGCGAATCTAAACAGACTGCAATTGTATGTTACATATTATGACAAGAAAATGTACTTTCAAGCCCTAACTTGCACTATCTGTTCCTCTATCTCTCTTTCTGACCCACAATCATTCCCAGTTAAGCTCAATTTTAACATTCTCGAGCATGTTTGACAGACCCTCCAATGCCTTATTCCTCCTTATCACAATAACCTCGAGAAACGACAAGCTATCTAATTTCTTTTTGAATATTTTGAACATCCCTGATTTCAACCACTCCATCATTGATGGCCATGCCATAAGCTGTCAGGGCCCTGAGATTTAGGTTTCACTTCTAAAATCTCTCCATCTCTCCAACTCATTTCCTTCCTTAAGACACACCTTAATATCCACATATTGAACAAGTCCTTTGGATGTCTGTTCTAATATCTTTACATGTGGCAGTGTCATAACTAGGGGTAAATAATAAATGATTTACATGTAATCACCATAACAGAGACATGATTACAAGTGAATAAGGATGGGAAATAATTATTCAAGGTTATATGATATTTCAGAGAGATAGTCAGAATTGACAAAGAATATGTAAGGATAGGACTTCAGTGAGGTGTTCAACAAAGTTCCGCATGTTAGACAGGTTAGCAGGTTAGATCACACGGAATACAGGGAGAAGCATCAGTATTTACTGTGGAAAAGGATATGGAAGATATAGACTGTAGGGAAATAGATGGTGACATCTTGCAAAATATCCAGATTACAGAGGAGGAAGTGCTGGATGTCTTGAAACGGGTAAAGGTGGATAAATCCCTAGGATCTGATCAGGTGTACCCAGGAACTCTGTGGGAGCCAGTGAAGTGATTGATGAGCCTCTTGCTGAGATATTTGTATCATCAATAGTCACAGGTGAGGTGCCAGAAGACTGGAAGTTGGCTAATGTGGTGCCACTGTTTAAGAAGGGCGGTAAAGACAAGCCAGGGAACTATAGACCAGTGAGCCTGACCTCATGGTGGGCAAGTTGTTGGAGGGAATCCTGAGGGACAGGATGTACCTGTATTTGGAAAGGCAAGGACTGATTAGGGATAGTCAACATGGCTTTGTGCGTGGGAAATCATGTCTCACAAACTTGACTTAGTTTTTTGGAGAAGTAACAAAGAAGATTGATGAGGGCAGTGCAGTAGATGTGATCTATGTGGACTTCAGTAAAGCGTTCAACAAGGTTCCCCATGGGAGACTGAATAGCAAGGTTAGATCTCATGGCATACAGGGAGAACTCACCATTTGGATACAGAACTGGCTCAAAGATAGAAGACAGAGGGTGGTGGTGGAGTGTTGTTTTTCAGACTGGAGGCCTGTGACCAGTGGAGTGCCACAAGGATTGGTGCTGGGTCCTCTACTTTTTGTCATTTACATAAATGATTTGGATATGAGCATAAGAGGTACAGTTAGTAAGTTTGCAGATGACACCAAAATTGGAGGTGTGGTGGACAGCGAAGAGGGTTACGTCAGATTACAACAGAATCTGGACCAGATGGGCCAATAGGCTGAGAAGTAGCAGATGGAGTTTAATTCAGATAAATGCGAGGTGCTGCATTTTTGGAAAGCAAATCTTAGCAGGACTTATACACTTAATGTTAAGGTCCTAGGGAGTGTTGTTGAACAAAGAGACCTTGGAGAGCAGGTGCATAGCTCCTTGAAAATGGAGTCGCAGGTAGATAGGATAGTGAAGAAGGTGTTTGGTATGCTTTCCTTTATTGGTCAGAGTATTGAGTACAGGAGTTGGGAGGTCATGTTGCAGCTGTACAGGACATTGGTTTGACCACTGTTGGAATATTGCGTGCAATTCTGGTCTCCTTCCTATCGGACCAATGTTGTGAAACTTGAAAGGGTTCAGAAAAGATTTATAAGGATGTTGCCAGGGTTGGAGGATTTGAGCTATAGGGAGACGTTGAACAGGCTGGGGCTGTTTTCCCTGGAGCGTCGGAGGCTGAGGGGTGACCTTATAGAGGTTTACAAAATTATGAGGGGCATGGATAGGATAAATAGACAAAGTCTTTTCCCTGGTGTCGGGGAGTCCAGAACGAGAGTGCACAGGTTTAGGGTGAGAGGAGAAAGTATAAAAGAGACCTAAGGGGCAACGTTTTCACGCAGACGGTGGTACGTGTATGGAATGAGCTGCCAGAGGATGTGGTGGATGCTAGTACAATTGCAACATTTAAGAGGCATTTGGATGGGTATATGTATAGGAAGGGTTTGAAGGGATATGGGCCGGGTGCTGACAGGTGGGATATCTGGTCGGCATGGACGGATTGGACCGAAGGGTTTGTTTCCATGCTGTACACCTCTATGACTCTATAACTAGCCATTTGGGTGCAGAACTGGCTCGAGGTTAGGAGACAAGGGGTGGTAGTGCAGGGAATGGTGGAAGGTTGCTTTTCAGACTGGAGGCCTCTGACCAGTGGTGTGCCGCAAAGATTCGTGTTTTTTGTCATTTATATAAATGATTTGGATGTGAACATAGGAGGTATGGTTGGTAAATTTGCAGATGACACTAAAATTGGAAGTATGGTGGATAACGAAGAAGGTTACCTCAGAGTTTAATGGGACTTTGATTGGATGGGCCAATGGGTGAAGTGTGGCAGATGGAATTTAATTTAGATAAATGTGAGGTGCTGGCAAATCAGGCAGGACTTATACGCTTAATGGTAAGGTCCTGAGGAGAGTTGCTGAACAAAGAGAACTTGGAGTGCAGGTTCATAGTTCCTTGAAAGTGGAATCGCAGGTAGATAGGATAGTGAAGAAGGCGTTTGGTATGCTTTCCTTTATTGGTCAGTGCATTGACTATAGGATTTGGGAGGTCATGTTATGGCTGTACAGGACATTGGTTAGGCTCCTTTTGGAATACTGCATTCAATTCAGGTCTTCCTGCTATAGGAAGGATGTTGCCCGAGTTACAGGGTTTGACTTATAGGAAGAAGCTGAATAAACTGGAGTTATTTTTCCTGGAGTGTCAGAGGGGTGACCTTATATAAGTGAGTGCATGGAATGTTCTGCCAGAGGAAATGGTGGAGGCTGGTACAATTACAGCATTGAAAAGGCATCTGGATGGGTGTGTGAATAGGTAGCTTTTATAGGGATATGGATCAAGTGCTGACAAATGGGATTAGATTAGGTTAGGGTATCTGGTCGGTTGGATTAGTTGGACCGAAGGGTCTGTTTCCATGCTGTATATCTCTATGACTCTAAATGTTGGTAATTTCAAAACAGCGAGAGGAGACATTTAATTGGGGAAAGAAGAACTGGCAGAGGCATTGGACAAATATTTTGAATGGAAATTTATGGGTGATTGAGCAACATGGGCTATGACAACAGTTGTGGTAGAATCATTCCTGATGAAGGGCTTTTGACCGAAATGTCAACTCTCCTGCTCCTCGGATGTTGTTTGACCGGCTGTGCTTTTCCAGCACCACACTCTCAACTCTGATCTTCAGCATCTGCAGTCCTCACTTTCAATAGACAATAGACAATAGACAATAGACGCAGGAGTAGGCCATTCAGCCCTTCGAGCCTGCACCGCCATTCAATATGATCATGGCTGATCATTCCTAATCAGTATCCTGTTCCTGCCTTATCTCCATAACCCTTAACTCCACTATCTTTGAGAGCTCTATCCAACTCTTTCTTAAATGAATCCAGAGACTGGGCCTCCACTGCCCTCTGGGGCAGAGCATTCCACACAGCCACCACTCTCTGGGTGAAGAAGTTTCTCCTCATCTCTGTCCTAAATGGTCTACCCCGTATTTTTAAGCTGTGTCCTTTGGTTCGGCACTCACCCATCAGTGGAAATATGTTTCCTACTGCCAGAGTGTCCAATCATTTCATAATCTTATACGCCTCAATCAGATCCCCTCTCAGTCTTCGAAACTCAAGGGTATACAAGCCCAGTCGCTTCAGTCTTTCAGTGTAAGATGTCCAGGAATTGACCTCGTGAATCTACGCTGCACTCCCTCAATAGCCAGAATGTCTTTTCTCAAATTTGGAGACCAGAACTGCACACAATATTCCAGGTGTGGTCTCACCAGGGCCCTGTACAGCTGCAGAAGCACCTCTTTGCTTCTATACTCAATTCCTCTTGTTTATTTGAAAGAAAAACTCTCTCCGGATTGACACTTGACAAACACGTGCAGACCCCACCAACAAGCACTGGGTAAAAAAAGAAATCTCTCCTTCTTCATTTCTTTTTGTCACTTACCGAGGTGTCTGGTAAGACCCATCTCACTCCAGCTTTTGTATTTTTCACAAACAGCTTGGCAAGTTTTACTAGGCCACAGTGAGTTGCTGATTAACAGGGATTACTGCTAACAGCCCACCTTACTTATTAATATCCTTTCTAATCATGGAGGAATGAGAGTAGTGTGGATCTTGCAGCTGCTCTTGAGGTGCAGGCTTTTCTGATGGATTTCTTATGGTCTTTGTATAGCAGAAGCAGAAATTTTTTAATTTAAATCATTTCCTGGAATGTTTATATTTGCAAAAAAAGTGACAAAAAGAAATGAAGAAGGAGAGATTTCTTTTTTCACCCAGTGCTTGTTGATGGGGTCTGCACGTGTTTGTCAAGTGTCAATCCGGAGAGAGTTTTTTTTTCAAATAAAATCACGAAAGAAACGACAACATTTAAAAGACATTTGGATAAGTGCATGATTAGGAAAGGCTAGAGGGTTTTTTTTTAGATTCCCTACAGTGTGGAAACAGGCCCAACAACTCCACATTGACCCTCCGAATAGTAACCCACCCAGACCCATTTCCCTCTGACTAATGCACTTAGTATTATGGGTAATTTAGCATGGCCAATTCACCTGACCTGCACATCTTTAGACTGTGGGAGACCAGAGCACCCAGAGGAAACCCACACAGACACAGGGTGTGCAAACTCCACACAGGCAGTTGCCCAAGGCTGGAATTGAACCTGGGATCCTGGTGCTGTGAGATAGCAGTGCAAACCACTGAGCCACCGTGCCACCATCAAATACAGGCAAGTGGGACTAGTTTATTTGGGAACACGGGAGGGGTTGGACCGAAGGGTTTGTTTCCATGCTGCATGACTCTACAAACATGCCAAATACATTAGATGTTGGGAGTTCTTAACATGGAAATCAGAACTAGCAAATTCAGCTCACTGCTTGCTCCAAAGGATCTCCATGGTAAGCACGAAAGTACTAACGTCTCAAGCATTCCCTATGGGCAATGACCACAAGGACACCAATATCAGCAGACATTGACATCTGATGTATGACAGTCATAAACAACCCTCATGGCACATACGGGATACTTTTCATTGCAAAGCTGTATCAGTAACTATCATTGTGACACTGCTGCAAGGAAAACACACCAAGCTCATGGACTAGGCAAGGCTGTATCTCTGATCTCAAACACTCTGAACCTACCTAAATGCTTACAGCAGCCTTGCCTTGCCTTGTCTTGCCTTTTGGTGCTTTGCCCTTTCAGCAAGAGTTGAAAAGTGTGGCACTGCAAAAGCACAGCTGGTCAGGCAGCATCTAAGGAGCAGGAGAGTCGATGTTTCAAGCATAAACTCTTCATCATGAATGAGGGGATGACCCAAGGGGGCTGAGAGATAAATGGGAGGGGTGTGGGGCTGGGGGCAAGGTAGCTGGGAAGGGGGTGAGGGGTGATGGTGATAGATCAGAAAGGAGGGTAGAATGGATGGGCAGGAAGGATGATGGACAGGTAGGATGGTTCAAGAGGGCAGTGCTGAGTTGGAAGGTTGGCTCTGGGAGAAGGTGGGGGAGTGTAAATTAAGAAACCAGACACCTGGAGGAATAACACCTCATCTTCCACCTTGGGACCCTCCAACCAATCGGGATCAATGTAGATTTCACCAGTTTCTTCATTCCGCTCCCCGCCCACCTTATCCTAGATCTAACCTTCCAACTTGGCACCGCCCTCTTGAACTGTCCTACCTGTCCAACTTCCTTCCCACTTATCCGCTCCAACCTCCCCTCTGAGCTACCGCCATCACCCCTCACCTTCATCAACCTATCACATTCCCAGCTACCTTCTCCCACAGCCCCAACCCCCTCCCACTTATCTCTCAGCTCCCTTGGGCCACCTCCTCATTCCTGATAAAGAGATTATGTTTTAATGTCAACTCTCCTATTCCTCGGATGCTGCCTGACCGGCTGTGCTTTTTCAGCACTGCACTTTTCGACTCTGACCTCCAGCATCTGCAATGCTCACTTTCTCCTTTCAGCAAGAACTGCCAGGCTCATATTTTTTATGAGTTGCCTGACCACTTAGTACATGCAGAGAAGAACAAAGCTTGTTATGGTTCGAAGCAGTCCTCAGTCAAATCAAGGCTCGCCTTCACTCAGGGGGTCTTGGCACAATAAGTCAAGGGTAGCCTCTGATGCCAGTCCAGGGCCTTGTCCATGATCTGTCAACTACTTGGAGAGTCAAACTCTTTAAATAAGGGGCGAAGAGTGAATGATAGGCTGTCCCCCACCCATCTTGACTCTTTCTGTCCTATTACAGGATGTTTTCCTCCTTGAATGAAAGAGAGGCAGGTATTATGTGAGCTGAAAGTGGATGACACAACAAGAACTGTTGATGCAGTAGGGAGGTGTGCAAGTGAGTGAGAAGTCAGTGATAGTGCCGAGTTAGTGATATCATGGGTTGGAATGGGTGACAGCGAGTGAGAGAAGATGCTGCAAGATTGTAGTGAAAGTGGTGGAGCATGAGTCTTGTGGAAGGTGGGTACTGAGCAAAGATAGAGGTATCAATGAGAAGATAGTGGCACTTGTGCTGATGGGGGGAAAAGGTCATTGACCTTCCTACATTGCTGTGCAATCCTGCAGATGGCTGAGATGACACTGACATGGGTGGAAACTGTGGACCAGGTTGGCATGGTGTGACGTTGTGGACTTCACTCCTGGTCCGGGAGGAAGAGGACATCCTGTGTCTGTATCTCCTGTTCAGCAGGACCTGCAGGTCCCTGCCTGCAAAGCAGGGTGGCAATCCTTCAGAAAAACTTGTAGCCAAAAAAAAATTAGATTCAGTCCTTCACGTCTCATGAAACAAACCAGATTCTGATTGGGCTTAAGAGGGTAGGTGAGGTGAGATTGTTTCCATTGGTTAGGGAATCTAAAATATGGGGGCACAACTGAGGATAAGGGATGATTGTTTTAGGACTGATATGCTAAGACAAATCTTCGCTCAAAGGAATCTTTGGAATTCTCTGATCCAGAAGGTTGTGGAGGCTTCATCATTGAATGCATTGAATGGTTTGTTGGTTTCTCAGGGAGTCACAGGGCATGGGGATTAGGCAAGAAAGGGAAGTAGAAACCTGAGGTCAGTCATAATCATATTGAATGGTGCCGGAGGCTCAATGGGCATACGGTCGACTTCTGCTCCTGTTCCTTATTTTGTTGCATTTTTCCGTCATACTTTGTTTCACAATGCTACCATGAAATACCTTGAAGCACTTCATTATGTTAAAAGAGCATGGATATAAAACTTGAACATCTTTGTTAGAAAAAGGTTGTCTGCTCTTCATCCAAAATTATAATCCCTCATTGAAAAACAGACAAGTAAATTTAGTGTGCTCCTTCAACATCTCCTAAGTCCTGATGCCCTAAATCTCCCACGCAAATGATTTCTCCAGGTAATTCAATACTCTGTACTGGTTTGTTCCACATGCTTGAAAATGATTGTTCTGTAGTTCAGAAAAGGCTGTGCTAATGCTCACTACTTTGTTGGTAAATAGATCAATTTTCTTAAACCAGAAAATCAGGATCTGGTGGTTAGAGCAATTAAAGTCATATGCAAATGAGCAAGAGCATACCAATGTAGATAAAGTTTGAGTTGCATTTCTAGTTAAGGTTGATCTGGTTGGAATTGCTCCAAGGACATTTCCATCTGATGCTTTATTACAATCAGCATGACTGTGATAATGATTTGACTTCATGTTGCTAATGAAACTTTTGTACTAGAGGCTGAAAACTCTTTGTAACAACGAACCTAAAGTTCAAATGCGAACTTCCAATTGACAAGCCTCCAAATAAATTCAGAGAATGACTTTAATTAACTTGCCCTGAGATAATAGCCTAGAAATTCCTTTTTTATTATTCACTTGTGGGTGTTGCTGGCTGGCCAGCATTTATTGCCCATCACCAGCTTCCCTTGAGAAGGTGATGGTGAGCTGCTTTCTTGAACCACTGCTCTGGGTTAGTCCCCAATGCCATTAGGGAGGGAATTCCAGGATTTTGATCCAGTGACAGTGAAGCAACAGCGATACATTTGCAAGTCAGGATGGTGGGGGCTTGGAGGGGAACTCAGAAGTGATGGTACTCCAATATATCTGCAGCCATTGTCCTTTTATATGGAAGTGGTCATGGCTTTGGAAGGTGTTGTCCTTGGTGAATCTCTGCAGTGCATCTTGTAGGTATTGCACACTGCTGTTACTGAGCATTGGTGGTGGAGGAAGTGGATGTGGTGCCAATCAAGTGGGCTGCTTTGTCCTAGTTGGAGTCAAGATTCTTGAGTTTTGTTGAGGCTGCACCCTTCCAGGCAAGAAGGGAGTATTCCATCATGCTCCTGCCTTGTGTCTTGTAGAGGGTGGACAGGCTTTGGTGAATCAGAAGGTGAGTTGGGTATCAACATGTTTCTAGCCTCTGACCTGCTCCTGCAACCATTGTGTTTATGTGGGAAGTCCACTTGAGATGCTGGTCAATGGTCACTCACAGGATGTGGCAGCAAGGGATCCAGTAGTGGTAAAACCATTAAATGACAAGGAATGGTGGCTAGATTGTCTCTTATTAGAGATGGTCGTTGCCTAGCATTTGTGTGGCACAACTGTTTCTTGCCACTTGTCAGCTTAAGCCTGGATATTGTCCAAATTTTGTTGCATTTGAACATGGACTGCATCAGTATCTGAGGAGTCACAAGTGGTGACATGAGAGGTTCATTCCTGATGAAGGGGTTTTCTCGTGCTCCTCGGATGCTGCCTGACCTGCTGTGCTTTTCCAGCACCACGCTCTCAACTCCGCAATGCCAAATATGTCATAACTTTCTCATATAACGTGTAAGAAATTCTTCTATTGTGACTGTGGAATCTCTCTCCGAACCATCAGCATCTCGAACACTTCACCTGCCTCCTATGGACCAACAGAGTTTCATTTCCTTCCAGTCCTCAAATCAAAAGCCTTCAACTGTGGCTGGTTAGTATGACAACTCATTCTGAATGTCACTGTAAATAACTGACAGGTTTCACACACATTCTTCAAACTTCTGCATTTTCCATGTCTACAGCTGGGTTAATGGTAACTACAACTATCTACATCAAAAATCACTGCATCAGAATCAGCAGCCATGCAGTCGGAGCAAACAGCAGATTCAACATAATCCCACAAAAATTCTGCAGCAGAAATTACACAAATATATTTATCATTGCTTCCAAAATGTTTTTCATTATTCTCAGGCTTTCTTCAATGTACTCTTTGAGCAAATCTTCTTGAAGATATTTCCTTTCTTTTAAACCTAACAAAACACAAATTTGCAAACCTGCTGTTTACAGTTTCTTCCATATTCAGAGATTATTTTGCCTACATTTTCACTTTCACTACATACTACCTCAAAATGTTGAATTTAAAGCATTTATAGAAGCTTCAGATTTAATGAAAACAATATTAACAGAAGGAAGGGTCATTGATGAAGCAGTTGAAGATGGTTGGGCCGAGGACATGACCCTGAGGAGCTCCTGTAGAGATGTCCTGCAGCTGAGATAACTGACCTCTAACAACCATGACCATCTTCTTGTGTGCCAGCTATGACTCCAACCAGCAGAGAGTTTGCCCCCGGTACCCATTGATTCCAGTTTTGCTCAGACTCCTTGATGCTACACCAGTCGAATGGCTGTCATTCTTACTTCACCTCTAAATTTCAGCTCTTTGGTGCATGTTTAAACCAAGGCTGTGAAGAGAGCTGAGTGGCCCTGGCAGAGCACAGACTGGGCATCATTGAGCAGGTTATTGCTGAGTCGGTGCTGCTTGATAATACTGTTGATGACACCTTCCATCACTTTACCGACGATCAAGAGTAGACTGATGGGTGGTAATTAGCTGGGTTACATTTGTTGCTTTGTATATACAGGGCATAACCTGGCAATTACTCATATCGTTGGATAGATGCCAGTGTTCTAACTGTACTAGACTGGCTTGGCTAGGGAAGCAGCAAGTTCTGAAGCACATCTTCAGTACTATTGCTAGAATATTGTCATGACTCATAACCTTCACAGAACCCAATGCCTCTTGATATCATTGATGTGAATCAATTTGGCTGAAGGCTGGTATCTGTAATGCTGGGGACCACTGGAGATGGATCATCCACTCGCCGCTTTTAGTTGAAGTTTGCTGCCAAAACTTCAGCCTTACCTTTTTATACTCAAATCTCCTGATCAGGTGTACCCTAGAACTCTGGGAAGCTAGGGAAGTAATTGCTGGGCCCCTTGCTGAGATATTTGTATCATTGATAGTCACAGGTGAGGTGCCAGATGAATGGAGGTTGGCTAATGTAGTGGCACTATTTTAGAAAGGTGGTAAGGAAACACCAGGAAACTATAGACCAGTGATCGCCTGACATCAGTGGTGTGCAAGTTGTTGAAGGGAATCCTGAGGCACAGGATTTACATGTATTTGAAAAGGCAAGGACTCATTATGGATAGTCAACATAGCTTTATATGCGGGAAATCATGTCTTATTAACTTGATTGAGTAATGAAGAGGATTGATGAAGGCAGAGCAGTGGAAATTATCTATATGACAAGGTTTCTCATGGGAGACTGGTTTGTAAAGTTAGATCACAAGGAATAGAGGGCGAACTAGCCATTCTGTCACAGGTGGAAGACAGAGGGTGTGGTGGAAGGTTGCTTTCAGACCAGAGGCCTGTGACTAGTAGTGTATCACAAGGATCGGTGCTGGGTCCACTCCTTTTTTGTCATTTACATAAATGATTTGGATATGAACATAGGAGGTATGATTAGTAAGTTTGCAGATGACACCAAATTTGGTGGTGGAGTGGACAGCGAAGGTGATTACTTTGGAGTTCAACAGGACCTTTGTCAGATGGGCTAATGGGCTGAGGAGCGAAGGTGGAGTTAAATTTAGATAAATGTGAGGTGCTGCATTTTGGAAAGGCAAATCAGAGCAGAACTTATAGACTTAATGATAATGTCCTGGGGAGGATTGCAGAACAAAGAGAGCTTGGAGTGCAGGTCGCAAGTAGACAGAATAGTGAAGAAGGTATTTGGTATCCTTGTCTTTATTGGTCAGTGCATTGAGTGTAGGAGTTGAGAGGTCATGTTGTGGCTGTACAGGACATTGGTTAGGCCACTTTTGGAATATTGCATTCAGTTCTGGTCTCACTGCTTTAGGAAGGATGTTGTGAAACTTGAAAAGGCTCAGAAAAGATTTACAAGGATGTTGCCAGGGAGCTATAGGGAGAGATTGAATACGCCAGGGCTATTTTCCCTGGAGTGTCGAAGGCTGAGGGGTGACCTTATAGGGGTTTATAAAATAATGAGGGGCATGGATAGGGTAAATAGACAGGTTCTTTTCCCTGGGGTGGGTGAGTCCAGAACTAGAGGGCATAGGTTTAGGGTGAGAGGGGAAAGATAAAGAAGAGACCTAAGGGGCAACTTTTTCACGCAGAGGGCTGTGTGTATGTGTATGGAAGTGGTGGAGGCTAGTACAATTGCAACATTGAAAAGGCATCTGGATGGGTATATGAGTAGGAAGGGTTTGGAGGGGTAAGGGCAAAATGTTGGCAAATTGAACTAGATTAATTTAAGATATCTGGTCGGCATGGACTAGTTGGACTGAAGAGTTTGTTTCCATGCTGTATATCTCTATGACTGCCCGATGTGTTGGACTCCTCCATCTTTTGAGGATGGGGATATTCGTGGAGCCTCCTCACACAGTGAGTTTTTTATTGTTCACGACTGGATGTGGCAGGATTGCAAAGCTTAGATCTGATCCCCAGGTTGTGGGATCACTCAGCTCTGTCCATCCTTATGCTGATTGGAATGTAAGTAGTCCTCTTTAGTTGTTGCGCCAGGTTGACACCTCAAATGTATGTGCTCAGTGCTGCTCCTGGCATGCACTCCTACACTTTCTGTTGGACTATGGTTGATCCCCTGGCTTGATGATAATGGTTGATATACCAGGCCATGAGGTTACAGATTGTTCTGGAGTACAAGTCTGCAGCTGCTGTTGGACCACAAAGCCCCAGTCTTGAGTTGCTAGATCTTCTTGAAGTTTGTCCCATTAGGCACGGTGGTAGTGCCACATAAAACAATGTAAGGTATTCTCAATGTGAATGCGGGACTTTGCCTTCACAAGAACTGTGCGGTGGTCGCTCTTATCAATACTGTCAATGACAGATGCATCTGCAGCTGGCAGATTGGTCAGGACAAGGTCAAGAATGTTTTTCCCTCTTTGTTGGTTCGCTCACCACCTGCCTCACCCCCTTCTAACATCGATGTCCTTTAGGGCCTGACCAATCCAATCGATAGTACTGTTGTCAATCCAGTCTTGGTGATTTGACATTTAAATCCCGAACCCAGAGTACATTTCAGGTTCTTGTTGTTCAATGTGGAGGATTATTGATTCACCAGCTGTGGGACGATGGTACGTAGTAATCAGATTTTCTTCCCATGTTTAACCGGAAGCTATGGGACTTCATAGAGTCTGGTATCAATGGTAAAGACTCCGAGGTCAACTCCCTCTTGACTGTAGACCACTGTGGTGCCATGTCTGCTAGGTCTGTCCACCGATGGGACAGGACATAGCCAGGGATGGTGATGGTGCTGTCTGGGACCTTGTCTGAAAGGTATGATTCCATGAATATGACTATGCCAGGCTGTTACTTGACTAGTCTGTGAGACAGCTCTCCCAATTTTGGCACTAGCCCCCAAGTGTTTGTAAAGAGGGCTTTGCAGGGTTGACAAGACTGTTTCTGCCGTTGTCCTTTCTGTTGCCTAGTTTGAGTGCCAGGTGGTCTGTCCTGTTTCATTTCTTTGAGACTTTGTAGCAATTGGTACAACTGAATAGCTTGCTAGGTCATTTCCGAGGGCAATTGAGAGTCAGCAATATTGCTGTGGATCTGGAGTCACATGTGGGCCAGAGTAAGTGAGGATGTAAGATTTCCTTTCCTGAAGGACTTTAGTGAACTAGGTTTTTCCCAACAATTGACAGAGGTCATGGTTATCAGTAGATTCTTAACTCCAGATACTTGTTTTCTTTTACTTGAATTCAAAGTTCCACCATCTGCTCGGGTGGGATTTCAACCCGTATCCCCAGATCATTAGCTGAGTTTCTGAATTAATATTCTTGCGATAATACCATGAGACCATTACCTCTGCACATACTGTAAACACAAAGAGTGAAAGGACCTGGGTGAAAATCTCTAATCATGAATGATAATGGTTGGGGTTCCCTGAACTGGGCCTGATTAACATTGGTTCAGTGGGACAGGTGAAGAGTAAATCAAAATTACGCTGCTATTTGTGCTGCATTGGCCCTTGAGAAAGTGGAGCCTGGGTGAGAGGGCTAGGCAGGGAGGGAAGTTACAAATGAATGGAGATGGGACCTTGACAGGAGCAGAGATATGGGTTAGGTATCCTTCAATGTTTATGTGAATAATTCATTTGATGGCTTCAGCTCACACAGTGCGAATGGTCGGGATGTCACTGGGAGTAGTTCTTTGAGGGCAGCATGTGAGCAATGGTTTGACTCGGATAGCCACAGTCACTAGGTGCATCTCCCTTGTTAGCTATAAAATCACCAACCACAAACTAGTAACTGATCAGAGTGACCATAAGACCACAGGAAATAGGAAGAGGAGTAACCCGCTCAGCCCCTCGAGCCTGGTGATGTTCCAAGTTTTAACATTCCACAAAGTCTGCACAGCCTTCAACTGTTTGAGGGCAGGCAGGGAAGATGTGTCTCTTCACAGTGAAGCTGACAGCTCCAATTGGAGGGAGACTGAGAGTGAGTCTTTGGAGACAAGAGATGAGGCTGCGATGGTGGAGGGGGAAACCCCTCAGTGAAGAGATTGAGCATCAGGGATGGGTTTTGAAGTCATTCAGAGTCATGGCCCACATTTTACCGCCACCCACCTACTACCAGCTTGTTTTTCTATTCTGGGCCTTCACTAACCTGATTCTATATGAAGCAAACCCTCTGGTCAAATCTAATGTTAAGTGGAGAGTAAACCCTGGGTAGCCATTTGAACACTTAAGCTGGTGACACCATTTATACCTTTCAGTGTTGTCGTTGCATTGATGATCTTGCTAAGGTAATAGTGATGCTTGTAGTTATTTCACCATTAGAAAGCATGAGATTGAAATAACTCCCTTTCTGTAATAAGGTATGTTAACAGTACAAGTATCTGCCTTTACCTCTGGTCTCTTCAGTGACTACAATCTGTGTGATTTTTGTGTTTCAGAATCTTGGGACTCCTCTCTCATCTGGACGGTATTGTTTTGCTGGATTCACTCAGAATGAGATAAATCATTCTTTGAAGTTTGGGCACCAAAAACACTCAAGACTCCTAAACACCCCCCTCACAATGCAAAACACCCTCCAACTCATTAAAAATATCCTTTACTTGATGCATGGAAACCCAGGCAAGTGTTAGCTAGAATGCTTAAGCACAATTTCTTTCATTTTGTACATAAACAACACCACAGAGCATTAAAGTCAGGTGTCAATGGCCACTCCCACTCTTCATGCAGAGCCTGAAAGAGGAAATTCAGTATAGTTCTTTCCATAAGCCTGCATTCTAATGTTCCTGAGTTTGAGGTTATTGCTTGTGGGCATACCTCCAATGAAATGCAAAGGAAGGAACAGTGCTGCAGAATCCTGAAGTGGAGCCCCACCTTTGTTCTCCCATCTCCAACTTCTCCCTGCAAGCTCCATTTATGACAATGACAAATGTTACTGCTGACAAATATAAACTATGTCCCATGTTATGAAATCATGGGTTAGAAGTTTAAACTGCAGAGTGGCATGCAGGAGGTTGATATAGAACATAAACATAGAGGACACCAGTTGAGCCAAATGGTCTGTTTTTGC
This sequence comes from Chiloscyllium plagiosum, assembly GCF_037043375.1. Lineage (NCBI taxonomy): Eukaryota > Metazoa > Chordata > Chondrichthyes > Orectolobiformes > Hemiscylliidae > Chiloscyllium > Chiloscyllium plagiosum. The sequence goes on along the minus strand of NW_028270139.1, from coordinate 64,104,554 downwards.
ATTCTATTCATAATTCTTTGAATTTTGCTTACTCTCTTGGTTTAAAATTGTGGAAATGGCTGTGATACAGACTCAATGCTGCGCCAAGGGTATGGTTGACCTCAGGAGGAGGTGTTAGCAAAACAGCTGTTGGAATATTTCAGGCAAGGTCAGGGACAAGAGGAAGCTTGCTGTGTTTTACTTTTTAATATATTGAGGAGGTGACAATGCATCTGTCGACCTTGACCATCCTGAAAAGGTCATTGTATCTTCTTAGATACTGTTCCTGTGAGCATTGAGTGTGTCTAACACCTTCTGCCACTCTTTTCCATACACAGACTTTTAACCACGTCAGGGAACTAAAACCTTTCTCCTGCACTTCCTGCAGCAATATTCACACATTCGTCTTGATCAAACAGCTTGCCTTGCCTGTTTGAAAGTTAGAGCCAAGTGTCTGAGGTTACATCCCATTTCACAAAGCAGCAACAGTTGCTCATCAGGAATAGCCCACCAGCAATAATTGCCATAATTTCTAACACAAATATGCTTGTACCCTCAACTTAGAACAGAGCATGAAGGCAGGTAGCCAGCAACCTCCATGACCAGCCACAGAACATCAGGATCATTTAGCAACTGTTGTCAAACCCACCAAATTTGTCTAAAACTCTACTGCCTATTGAGAACCAAGACATACCTGATGTGACCTTTAGGTAAGCCTTTGCTACAGACACATGCCACCTCCACTTAACCCATGAGAGTAAGGGAGATTCATAGCATTAGGAATGATAAATGCAATGCCAAAATGGGCCATTTGGCCCAATTGGATTGTACTGGTGTTGAAGGACTGTACTGGTGTTGAAGTGCTGCCAATACCTCACTCTGAAACATGTGGCACTCCTAATCAACTGTGAAATGGCTGTTGAACTCCTATTTGAATTTTCAGTATCATTGATTGATACTTCCCACTGGTACTAACCAACATTCTTTAAATAGATCTCTGGATGCTCTTTGCAAAATGACCATTTAAAGTTTTACTGTGCATTTTATTGGAGTCAGGAGGCTTTCCAGAGCTATCATTTCACCAGGCTACCTCATTTTGTGCAACACACCACGCCATCCTGCAGATCAACAACAGACTGGTAACATTCACGGAGCTCTTGGCAGCTTGCTAGCACAGTGCTAAATATGGCCAGAAACTGAAAGTGATTCTGGCTTCACACTACTGGTACATGGCAAACACTGAACTTCACCTCGATACATAGGGCACTTCACGTCTGCCATATTTGGAGCAGCGCAAGAATTTCCACATCAGCGTGGGAGTGTAATCAGTAGAAGGACATCATTGTAAATTAGACTCGTGCCCACTTCTGTGAACTTCTTCTTGAGTTTAAAAATAGAGCCAGGGTTGTTGTTTCTCAGCAAACCGCCCATTTAATCCACTTCACTCACAGCCTGCTTGGTTGCCGAAAAGAAAATCAGGCTGAATAACTAAATTAAATCAGTATTTTAAATCTAAGGCTTCGCTTCAATGCCTTGAGCTAAATACAAAATCATCCTACTTGTTCTTTGAAAGGTCATTGCTGGCTTGGAATCATTAATGCAGCTGAAAACTATTCAGTCTCTCGTGCATGCTTCTGTTAACACGCTAAAAGCCGAGTAGTGACACATCCATTGGTTATGATTCGTATCACTACTTGCTTCCCACAAGCCTGACCAGAGTGTCTCATTACTTCAGAAGTGCAAATCCACCAGATGCCAATAAATCCCAGGATAACGTTTTTTTTGTGTGATGTATATATACAGCGGTGATCATATTTAATTGAACTGATTTGAAAAGGGTTCTTGTCAAAATAAAAGTTATGGGAAATAAATTGAAAAAGTCTACATGATAAAATATTATCCAAAACATTTCTCAGTGCTGCTCCTGCTATGCTGGTATTGCTGAGGAGGAAAGCGGGGGCCATTCTGAAGCTTATCCTGTCGATATTTAGGACATAAAACGTGTCAAGTTACATTTATTTAGTGATTATCTAAGTCTTTTTTTTAGGAAAGTCTAGGGATTTCTCCCTGCTGAGTTAGTTAACTTCAGTGTTTTCTTTCTTTCATGGGATCTGGGTGTCCAGGCTTGGTCAATGTCTATTGTCAAAATAGACCGACTGGACATATGTCAGATTTCCTTCCCTTGAAGAAAACTTCAATGGATCAGATTTTTAAAAAAATTGGTAGTTTTGTGGTTACCAACTGATTTATTAACTGAATTAAAACTGCACCAGTTGACTTAGTGGGATTTGAACCTTTGACCCAGAGCATTTTTCTTGGTCTTAGATCAATAGCCCAATGACGTTACCATGACAACACCAACAGGGATGTGGGAAGGCTGCAAGTGACCTCAGTATCCACAAGTTATGTTAGCCGAAACAGCCCACTGAACTCACACCTGGGGAGGAAGCATTCACTGAAATGGGGGCAAGTAGAAGTGGGAGGACACAAAACTTCACACTGTCAGCCAACATACCAGCTTGCTATTTTATCAGAGGCAGAAAAGCTACTGATATATTAGCAGTGCAGAGACAATTCATGTTAGACCAGAAGTCTGTTGGAATTTTTCACACGCACAGCAGCTTCCTGTAGTGTGGGTAATATGGCAGCTGCCTAGAGTGGGCCTTCCACTCGGGGAACCTGCAGATTGAGAGGTCTTTCTGCCCACCTGATCACAGGCTGCCCAGTTTCTCTCTCTCTCTCTGTCTCTCTCACTTTCTTTACTGACACCGCACACTGGAGCGCCTTCCATACTAGATTAAAACTGCACCAGTTGACTTAGTGGGATTTGTACCCTTGACCCTGAGCATTTTTATTGGTCTCCTACTGGACCAACAGCTTTTTAAAATATTAAAACATACTTTATTCATAAAAAATATCTTTACATGTGTACATAATCACAAACACAGTTCGGTTCTATGCAGTAGCATATCAAGGAAACAAGCAATCAAACATTGTAGTTTGACTGTATTCAAACAAACCAAAGTCATCATTTTCTTGAACCAGGCTTGATTTACATACATTTGAGGCACCAGGAGAGTCCGATAACTGGCCTAACAACTCTTTGAGAGCCCATCCCTGGAGCTCAATCGATGGTTACCTCTTCCAGCCACTAACTGGTCATCTTAGGAAAACCACTGATGGGTGACTGTTACCAACAGATCATGGGTTTTGATCTCTGTTTGAAAAATATGTTAAGGGTCTGATTCAAAATTCAAAATTCTGCCATTGAGATTATCAATGATCTCTGCAGGACATGAGCATATTTGTCCATTGAACAAGAATTACATGAGATTTGGTTGTGGTTGCATGGCTTTTCAGCACCTCATTATTCACACACATTTACTTGGATGGAATGGACAAGTGAATGCTTTCAAGTGTAAATATACAACTTTTTTAGAAGAGATAAGAGAAGAAAATTGGCAAGAGAAAGAGGTACAGTTGAACTGTGTTCAGCTGCAAACTACTGACGTATGAATAGATGCCATATAGTGTGGAAACAGGCCCTTCGGCCTGTTGGAGGGATATAGACTGTTGGAGGGATATAGACTAATATTAGACATTAGTAAAATTGTGCAAAGGTAAGATTGAAGCTGTTTTTACCAAGTCAAAAACAAGTTGTATATTTAAGCTCTGGTGGGAGATCAGGAAAATTACATTATGCCCAAATCTGCATTAATCAAATTATTCCAAAAATGAAAAGGGTTGGTATTCTTTTACCCACAAATAAAGAAAACAATTGTCAGGATGTTATACGTTGGCTCCAGAAGCAAACAGTTGTTAAGGAAGATAAATTGACAGTATTTTGGATGTTAGTTCTTGTTTGGAGTCACACCTAGCAACCAGACTTGTGCAACAGCTGATATCATGTAAATTTTTATAAAACAAATTCTTCATTCTGCATTTTGCCTTTAGTGTGAACATGAATAATTCAAGGCGTGCATGTGGCTACTGAGCAATAATCAGATGGCACCTTAAACCCTAAGATTTATACAATCTAGTTTTAAATTATGCAAGCTGAACTATATGGGTGCAGTGCCTTACAATCTGTGTTTGTAAGTATACAGTTGCTGCCTTTTTATGATGTTAACTCTCAATATCAAAAATTTACTGTCCAGTTTTGGAGCAACAGCTCCCCAATCCTGGCTGGACAACCCCATTGTGAAGGTGCCACTTTGCCTTTGGTTCAGTCTGCAGACTTGGCTGTAGAAGGTAGAACTGCACCAGCTGTCCAACAGCCCCTTTTCAAGGCTGATGATGTGGAAATCCCTGCACCCTGCCTCTATTCTTGATGAAGGGCTTTTGCTCGAAAAGTCAATTTTCCTGCTCCTCGGATGCTGCCAGACCCTGCTGTGCTTTTCAAGCACCACTCTAATCTAGAATCTGGTTTCCAGCATCTGCAGTCCTTCTTTTTACCACTGATGTGGAAATCCCAATTAAGAGACCCACCCCAGTCTTTATGTTGCCCTCTTCCCTTATGGCAATGACCTTGGAAGGGGATAGCAGAGGCTCAACATGGCAGAGACCATTTCAAAACCTCACTGCAAGCTTGGGCCCAGTATATTCAGTCTTGACCCTACCAACCTTCGCATAAACCAAATCATCCGCCGACATTTCCGCCACCTCCAAACAGACCCCACCACCAGGGATATATTTCCCTCCCCCCTCTCCGCCTTCCGCAAAGACCGTTCCCTCCGTGACTACCTGGTCAGGTCCACGCCCCCCTACGACCCACCCTCCCATCCTGGCACTTTCCCCTGCCACCGCAGGAACTGTAAAACCTGCGCCCACACCTCCTCCCTCACCTCTATCCAAGGCCCCAAAGGAGCTTTCCACATCCATCAAAGTTTTACCAGCACATCCACTAATATCATCTATTGTATCCGTTGCTCCCGATGCGGTCTCCTCTACATTGGGGAGACTGGGCGCCTCCTAGCAGAGCGCTTTAGGGAACATCTCCGAGACACCCGCACCAATCAACCAAATCGCCCAGTGGCTCAACATTTCAACTCCCCCTCCCACTCTGCCGAGGATATGGAGGTGCTGGGCCTCCTCCACCGCCGCTCCCTCACCACCAGACGCCTGGAGGAAGAACGCCTCATCTTCCGCCTCGGAACACTTCAACCCCAGGGCATCAATGTGGATTTCAACAGTTTCCTCATTTCCCCTTCCCCCACCTCATCCTAGCTTCTAACCTCCAGAAACTCGATCCCCTGACCTGTCCGGACTTGTCCGACCTGCCCAGCTCCTTTTCCACCTATCCACTCCACCCTCTCCTCCCTGACCTATCACCTTCATCTCCTCCCCCACTGACCTATTGTACTCTATGCTACTTTCTCCCCACCCCCACCCTCCTCTAGCTTATCTCTCCACGCTTCAGGCTCTCTGCCTTTATTCCTGATGAAGGGCTTTTGCCCAAAACGTCGATTTTGCCTGTCCTCGGATGCTGCCTGAATTGCTGTGCTCTTCCAGCACCACTGATCCAGAATCTGGTTTCCAGCATCTGCAGTCATTGTTTTTACCTAGAAATTCATTCGTTCAAATGGACTGGAACAGGAATGGATTTTTGAAGTTTCTATTTAAGACTAGCTGATCTCAAATGGGCATAGTTTGCAGACAAGGAAAAATTACACATCTTAGAGTCATAGAGTCATAGAGATGTACAGCACAGAAACAGACCCTTCAGTCCAACCTGTCCAAGCCAACCAGATATCCCAATCCAATCTAATCCCACCTGCCAGCACCCGGCCCATATCCCTCCAACCCCTTCCTATTCATATAGCCATCCAGATGCCTTTTAAATGTTGCAATTATACTAGCCTCCACCACTTCCTCTGGCAGCTCATTCCACACGTACTACCCTCCGTGCAAAAAAGCTGCCCCTTAAGTTTCTTTTATATCTTTCCCCTCTCACCCTAAACCTATGCCCTCTAGTTCTGGACTCCCCCACCCCAGGGAAAAGAACTTGTCTATTTACCCTATCCATGCCCCTCATGGTTTTATAAATCTCTATAAGGTCACCCCTCAGCCTCTGACACTCCAGGGAAAACAGCCCCAGTCTATTCAATCTCTACCTATAGCTCAAATCCTCCAATGCTTGAGACATCCTTATAAGTCATTTCTGAACCCTTTCAAATTTCACAACATCTTTCCGATAGGAAGGAGATGAGAATTGCTCGCAATATTCCAACAGTGGCCTAACCAATGTCCTGTACATTTGCAACATGACCTCCCAACTCCTGTACTCAATACTCTGACCAATAAAGGAAAGCATACCAAACGCCTTCTTCACTATCCTATCTACCTGCGACTCCACTTTCAAGGAGCTATGAACCTGCACTCCAAGGTCTCTTTGTTCAGCAACACTCCCTGGGACCTTACCATTAAGTGTATAAGTGTATAAGATTTGCTTTCCAAAAATGCAGCACCTCGCATTTATCTGAATTAAACTCCATCTGCCACTCCTCAGCCCATTGGCTCATGTGGTCAAGATCTCATTGTAATCCGAGATAACTTTCTTCGCTGTCCACTACACCTCCATTTTTGGTGTCATATGCAAGCTTACTAACTGTACCTCTGGACCCAGCACCAACCCTTGTGGCACTCCACTGGTCACCGACCTCCAATCTAAAAAACAACTCTCCACCACCACCTCCACCCTGTCTTTTACCTTTGAGCCAGTTCTGTATCCAAATACCTAATTCTCCCTGTATTCCATGAGATCTAACCTTGCTAACCATTCTCCCATGGGGAATCTTGTTGAATGCCTTACTGAAGTCCATATAGATCACGTCTACCACTCTGTCCTCATCAATCCTCTTTGTTACTTCTTCAAAAGACTCAATCAAGTTTGTGAGACATGATTTCCCATGAACAAAGCCATGTTGCCTATCCCTAATCAGTCTTTGCCTTTCCAAATACATGTATATCCTGTTCCTCAGGATTCCCTCCAACAACTTGCCCACCACCGACGTCAGGCTCACTGGTCTATAGTTCCCTGGCTTGTCCTTACCACCCTTCTTAAATAGTTGCGCCACGTTAGCCAACCTCCAGTCTTCTAGTGCATGACCTGTGACTATTGATGATACAAATATGTCAGTAAGAGGCCCAGCAATCACCTCTCTAGCTTCCAGCAGAGTTCTAGGTTAAATCTGATCAGGTCCTGGGGATGTATCCACCTTTATGCGTTTCAAGACATTCAGCACTTCCTCCTCTCTAATATGGACATTTTTCAAGATGTCATCATCTATTTCCCTACATTCTATATCTTCCATGTCCTTTTCCACAGTAAATACTGATGCAAAATACTTGTTTAGTATCTCGCCCACCTTCTGCGACTCCACACAATGGCTGCCTTGCTGATCTTTGAGGGGCTCTATTCTCTCCCTAGTTACCCTTTTGTCCTTAATGTATTTGTAAAAACCCTTTGGATTCTTCTTAATTCTATTTGCCAAAGCTATCTCGTGTCCCCTTTTTTCCCTCCTGATTTCCCTCTTAAGTATACTCCTACTTCCTTTATACGCTTCTAAGGATTCACTCGATCTATCCTGTTTATACCTTACATATGATTCCTTCTTTTTCTTAAGCAAACCTCAATTTTTTTAGTCATCCAGCATTTTTCATACCTACCAGCCTTTCCTTTCACCCTGACAGGAATATACTGTCTCTGGACTCTCATTATCTCATTTCTGAAGGCTTCCCATTTTCCAGCCGTCCCTTTACCTGCGAATATCTGCGTCCAATCAGCTTTTAAAAGTTCTTGCCTAAGACCATCAAAATTGGCCTTCCTCCAATTTAGAACTTTAACTTTTAGATCTGGTCTATCCTTTTCCATCCCTATTTTAAAACTAGTAGAATTATAGTTGCTGGCCCCAAAGTGTTCCCTCACTGACACCACAGTCACCTGCCCTGCCTTATTTCCCAAGAGTATGTCAACCTTTGCACCTTCTGTAATAGGTACATCCACATACTGAATCAGAAAGTTTTCTTGTACACTGTTAACAAATTCCTCTCCATCTAAACCCTTAACAGTATGTCAGTCCCAATCTATGTTTGTAAAGTTAAAATCCTCTACCATAACCACTGTATTATTCTTACAGAAGACTCTTACACTACCTGCCTACCTCTCTTAACTTTCCTAGAGTTAACCCATCTATGTGACCTAATCTGCGACTTTTTTCCCTTCCTATAAGTGCTATATATCATACCTTCTTGCTCTTGTAAATTCCTCATTGCCTCTAACTGTCGATTCAACCGTTCCATTCGACCACAAGTCTGTTCTCTGTTTTGCTGCGGGCTTGGAATTGTGATATCTGAGAGCTGTGGAAAATCTGACGGAATAAGCAAGGGCTCAGAGAAGTGCTCACTTCACTTCCAGCGAGAAAGATATACCGGGGCAAATATTGCAGCAAATCATGGGAGCTGGGGTTGAGGGATATGTAGACATGTTCCTCATGGCCAGGGCATCAATAAAATAAAGAAATATGTTTAGTGACCGGGCTTGCTATGCTAATGTAAAAGGTACAACTCGTCATCTCTTCTTCAGTTCATTGAACTTTTCACAGCAATTCTCTTCGAGCACCTATCACTCTATGTGCATCTTAAACAGTGATGTATGTAAAATGCAGCTTCCTGTTCATTATACTATCACTAGCTGCTATTACTCCCACATTAACTGGTTGAATGGAAATCTCTGCAATCTTCTTGCAATTTGTGCCACTTTCCTACTACATGTCACATCCCTGTACAGCACGTTGCTGGATACATGTCCTACATACCATAGAGTCATAGAGACATACAGCACGGAAACAAACCCTTCGGTCCAACTTATCTATGCTGACCAGATATCCTAACCTAATCTAGTCCCATTTGCCAGCACTTGGCTCAAATCCCTCCAAACCCTTCCTATTCATATACCCATCCTGATGCCTTTTTAATGTTGTAATTGTACCAGCCTCATTACTTCCTCTGGCAGCTCATTCCATAATACAACACCCTCTGTGCAAAAACGTTGCCCGTCAATCTCTCTTAAACCTTTCCGTCTCACCTTAAACCCATGCCCTCTAATTTTGGACTGTCCCACCCCAGTGGAAAGACCTTGTCTAGTCTATCCATGCCCTTCATGATTTTATAAACCTTTATAAGTTCATCCCGCAGCCTCCGACGCTCCAGGGAAAACAGCCCCAACCTATTCAGCTTCTCCCTATAGCTTAAACCCTCCAACACTGGCAACATCGTCGTAAATCTTTTCTGAAGCTTTTCAAGTTGCACAACGTCCTTCCTCTAGCAGGGAGACTAGAATTGTATAAAACTCCACGAGTGGCCTAGCCAATGTTCTGTACAGCGCAATATGACCTCCCAACTCCTATACTCAATGCAATGACCAATAAAGGCAAGTGTGCCAAATGCCTTCTTCACTATCCTGTCTACGTGCAACTCGACTTTCAAGGAAATCTGATCCTGTACTCTCAGATCCCTTTGTTCAGCAATGCTCTCCAGGACCTTAACCATTAATTGTATAAGTCCTGCCCTGATTTGCCTTTCCAAAACGCAGCACCTCACATTTATCTAAATTAAACTCCATCTGCCAGTACTATATAACAACGTCATGGTACCTCAGGCAAACGCATGATCCACAAGCACAATACTTTGCTTGCTACAGGACAGTGGTCCGGTTTTCTTAATAAGAAAAAGGAGGAGATGCTAGATAGATACCTATTTACCTTCAAGTTGCAACAGTCACAGATCAGGAAGTTTTTTTCCTTTTTTTTTAGTCTTTGTTGCAAAACATCTGCAGATCCTTGTCAAATGGCTGACTCTTTGCCAATCCACAGGTCTTTTGCATTTATGTCTCCAGATTGGGGCAAGTACCTAAACTCTTTCAAATCATTGGCAATCGTCCTGTCAGCTGAGTTCCATTTCAAAACAACTCCTACATTGATATTTGGTTGTCAGGTGTGAATCAGTTGGCAGCATTGTTAGATAGTCACTCAAATCTGTTTGGTCTTTCAGTTGATTTTGGTCATTTTTAAAAATGTTGCACTCTTCCCAATATTAACACATGCTGTGAACTTCCATTTCTTTGTTTTCAATAGCTAATATCTTCAGATACTGAAACAATCCACGCCCATATGAAGCAAGATCCGGGCTTGTCTGGATAAGTGGCAAGTCACGTTCTTGCATAAGTGCTAGCCAATGACCATCTCTGACAAAAGAGATCTAACCATTACCCTTTAACATTCATTGACACTACCATCACTTAATCTCTCAATATCAAATTCCTGAGGGCTGCCATTGACCAGAAACTAAACTAGATTTGTCATATAAATACTGTCAGTACAAGAATTTGTCAGAGGTTGGGAATTTTTTTTTCATTCGTGGGATGTGGGTGTCATTCGCTAAGCCACTGTTTATTGCCCATTCTTCATTGCCATTTTGATTTTGACCCAGCAACTCTGAAGTATTAGTGATATATTTCCATCAAGATGGTGTGTGGCTTGGAGGGGAACTTGCAGGTGATGGTGTTCACTATATCTGCTGCCCTTGTCATTCTAGATGGAAGTGGTCATAGGTTTGAAGGGTGCGATCTAAAGAACCTTGGTCACTTTCTGATGTTCATCTTCTAGATGGTTCCCAGTACTGCTACTGTACATTGGTGGTGAAAAGAGTGAATGTTAAAGGCAGTGCCAATCAAGCAGGGCTGCTCTCTGCTCCTCAATGTTTGCCCACCATCTACAAGGCACAATTCAGGAGTGTGATGGAATATTCCCCATTTGCTTGAATGGGTGCAGTGCCAACAATACTCAAGAAGCTTAGCATTACCAGCCCCATTGATTGGCACCACAGCCACTAATTTAAGCACTGCAGCAACTCACCAAGGCTCCTTCAACAGCACCTTCCAGATTTCCAGCACCTAAAAAGGCAAGGACACAGTTACATGTGAACACCACCACCTGTAAGTTCACCTCCAAGTCACACATAATCCATACTTGGAAATATATCACTGTTCCTTCAGTGGTTCAAACTTCTAGAATTCCCTTCTTAACATTAGCTGCAATCCAGTTGATGACTCTGTGGTTGGCCGTTTCCTGTGAATGAATGGATGATTTATTATCATTTCTATTTTACAGTGAGAATAGAATAAAAAATGGTGGAAAGTTTTCATTTGGTGCCATTTTGAACAAATTTAAGAAAAGGGTAAAAAAATCAGGAAAGAGAGTCCATCGGTTCTGAGCCAGCTCATCACCATCAACAAAGCCTGTGCCGTCTTCCCTCCTCCAAACTTTCACTGTTGTCTACACCAAACCCAACCAACGTCAAAGTTCTCAACCCCCAGGTGCCATGTTTTGCCGCTGGGCCGATAATCCTCCGCCAATGCCTAGACCTGAAATTGACTGGGCATCAAAGATTAGGGGTGGAGATGACTTTTTCAGCTGAATTAATTGAACCACCCATGATAGAGGTTAAAGTAGTAGAAGAGATCCTTCTATAGAGAGGATGAAAGAAATCTCGTTCAAAAAGGAGCTCAACACTGGGATTGAGTAATAGTCCTGGAGACGTTATCACTGGTGTTCACCAAGATTTATTTGGAAAAAGACAATGTAAAGGCTCAATGGTTACTAGCAGTGGGCAAGGATGTCTGTGCTTATATCATATGTGGAGTTAAATCTCAGATCAGCCAGGATCCGACTGAAAGGTTGGAATAAGCTTGAGGGGCTAAATTACTTTCAATTATTCTTATGTCCTCTACACTGAAGCAGAAGCAAAGTAAAAGAGCATGAGTAGGAGGCTCGTTATGACATTAAGAGCATCGATTGTTCAGTTTACAAATTGCAGACTGAACGCAAAAAACTGAATGTGGCATTGCCTGCCAGATACAGAGATTGAGAATCTGATATCTCAGATTGACAATGATAAAGGAAGCAGGAGAGGAATTATTTATCACCTCAGTGGGAATAAGATAGACAGGAGACCAGAGGACAGCTGTGCTTCATTTTGCTCCATAAAACAAAGCCTGAGAGCCCTTAGTGAAATATTTTCTGACATACCACCCAAGTCACATACTCCGACAGAGTGCTGAAGGTTACTAGGCAGATTAATGTGCAGCTTAAACTTTGCTGTCAGGCCAAGAGTTTCAGTTTGTGAAAGAATGGGAAAACATCTGCCTGAACAGACTGTACTGAAACAAGTATAAGGTAGAGCTGTTGACAGGCAGGATTGCTAAAATTCTGGGCAGTGTTCAAACTAGATATAGGGAGTGCTCGTTGTAGATAGAAGAGAAAATCTATATAATTAGAATAAACCTTGAGGTGGATCAGTGAAAATATAAAACCTGTTTTTGTAAAAATAATTGAAGTCACTAAATGAGATAAATGAAGCAATAATATTAATAAGGTAAGTAGGGCAGGTTAAAATGAATTGCATTAATGTAAGAAGTTTTACAACTAAATATTGCTAAACAACCTGCTTAACCTTTGGAAGAAGTGGGACTTGAACCCAAGCTGTTTAGCTTGGAGGTAAAGATGCCAGCACTGCATCATTAGAATTCTTATGAAGCCTGATATCTAATATGTGCTGCAGAATGTTTTGCCGGTGTTGGTAAAGTGGGCATTATTAGCATCATAGAGATACATTGGAACTGGAATGCTTTAAGAAAATGATAGGCAGCCATTGAGGATGGAATCTTACTGGGGCTTGAATGATGTGGGTTATGGTGAGAGATTTCACAAGTCCAGTGAAACACATCTCAACCACTGGAGAAACTCACTGCATCCTTTAACTAAATTCGAGAAGTTAAGGCAAGATACTCACTAGGGAGCAGTAAGTTGCCTATTAGGAGGGATTATTGCTTGTTAATGCTTTTACTAACAGCACATCTCCCCTCATTAATATTCTGCTCTTCATCCTACCACCCACTGAGAGCAAATTAGATGCTGATAATTCTCGACATGGAAGTTAGAGCAGGAACCTGGTGATTTGAGCTGGCTGCCATACCTTATCATGCTGTGTCATGCGCATTAGGTGGTACATCAGCCAGAGCTAAAGGCAATGATATTGCAACCTTGATTTTCAGCACAGATTTAGAGACAGGCTGCTCGTTACCTTCATCAGTGCAGCTATGATCAGGATGAAGTGGTGGTGTGTCAGACATCTTGTTTAATGGCACACTGAGATGCCAATCTAGCACCCACAACATTGCCAGCTGACTGAGTGGTAAAAACACTGCATGTGTACATTTAACCAATTGACCAGGTCAGAAAATGGGGGACTAGTCCTCAACCCTGAGAAAGGTGGGCTGCTCTGAGTCACGGGCACAGTTCACACATAACTGTGCTGGATTGGGAGCTGAGGGCTCAGGGGTATGGTGTTGAACTCGTGCTTCTATGAACTTTGATGCAATTGGCTCCTTCTCACTCATGCACCACAAATGCACCAGCAGAGTGATGGATGCCATCTGTACAAGACCACACTGGTTCAGTTTGTTTCCCAGTATTGAGGTCAGTGTTAGGCAGTAGAATTCAGAAGCATAAATGGATTCACCACATGCAGGGTACGATCGGGAGTATGCATGTGACACTGAGGGGACAGTATTACACCACTGTGGAATTCCTCAAAAGGAACAGCTTCCCTTTAATTAATGTCCTTGTCATCTGTGGTCACTGTCACCCCTTGTGTGCCCACTACCCTGGCAGCTGGCATAACATCTACATCCTGCAATGCTCTCATGTACCTGTTTTCCAAGTTGTCCTGGTTAGATGAGGGACAAGGGCTATCTACTGTGACCGTGACACCATTGTGCAAGCCAATAATAGTGATATGAGACAAATCTTGTGAGTGGTGCAGGTTTACAAAAAACTACCTGCAAGTGTGATGTACGTAGGTTCAATTGATGCATTGAAGGTAGAATTAAATGATTATTGAATAGAAACAATGTGCAGGTGTACATGGAAAGTCATAGAGTCATACAACCCAGGAGAGATCATTCAGCCCATCGAGTCTGCCCCAATTTATTCCACAATTTCCAGCACTTGGCCCATCACTTTGAATATTATGATGTTTTAGGTGATTATTCATATACCTTTTAAAGATTGTAAGGTTTATCACCTCAACTGCCCTCCCAGGCAGTGCATTTGAGATCCCATCACCTTTTGAGTAAAACAAATTTCCCTCAAATCCACTCTACACCTCCTGCCCTTAAAAGTATGTCCCCTTGTCATTGACCCTTCAACAAAGGGAAATAGTTGCTTTCTATTCACTCTGTCCATGCCCCTCATAATCTTATACACCTCAGTCAGGTCTCCTCTCAGCCTTCTCTGCTCTAAAATGTACAACTTGAGCTTATCCAGACTCTCTTAGTAGCTAAAATGCTCTAACCCAAACAACATCTTGGTGAATCTCCTCCTTTACCCCTCCAGTGCAATTATAACCATCCTATAGTGTGATGACCAAAACGGCACATGGTACTCCACCTCTGTCCCAACTAAAGCTCCAACATAATCTCCCTGCTCTTATAATCTATGCCTCAACTGATAAAGGTAAATGTCCTGGTATGCCTTCTCCACTATTCTATTAATCTGCCTGACAACCTTCAGAGATCTGTGGACAATCACCCGAGATCCCACTGTTCCTGTCAGATTCCTAGTGCCTTAACATTCATTCAGTACTCCCTTGTCCTGTACTTCTTCCAAACATATCAGCTCACATTTATCAGGATTAAATTCAATCTGCCACTGTTATTTCCATTGGAATGACCCATCTATATCCTTCTGTAATCTTAAGACCTCTTTCCTCACTGTTAACCACTTTGCCAATCTTTGTCTCATTCACAAACTTACTAATCATGCCTCCCACATTCTAATCTATATTGTTTCTATGTGTCACAAACAACAAGACTCCTGCACTGATCCCTGTGGTACATCTCCGAACACCAGCCTCCAGTCACACAAATAGCCTCCTACCATCACCCTCTGTTATGAAGCCAATTTTGGATCCAACTTACCAAGTTACTTTGGCTCCCACATGCTTTTAGCTTCTTTATCAGTTTCCCATGTGGGACTTTGACAAAGGTTTTGCTGAATTTTATAAAAATTGCATCAACTGCACTATTCTCATGTACCGCGTGGCTTTAAATGAGTAAGGGAAGTGGCGGGAACCAAAGTAGTCGTGGGAAAAGGGAAAAGGCTGAGGCTGGTACAAAAGATAAGTGGAGCAAGTCAAATTGTCAGGGCAGACAAGAGCTTTGTAGAGAACAAGGTAAGACTGATAAATTAAACTTCAATACAAGAGGCTTGGTAGGTAAGGCAGATTAATTTAGGGCATGGTTTGGAATATGGGATTGGGATATCATAGCAATTACAGAAAAGTGGCTCAGAAATGGATAAGACTGGAAGCTTAATGTTCCGGCGTGTAGATGTCACAGGAAGGATAGAAAGGGAAGCAAGAGAGGAGGGGGAGTGGAATTTTTAGTTAAGGTTAACATTACAGCTGTACTTAGGGAGGATATTCCTGGGAGATTGTCCAGTGAAGTTGTATGGTTAGAACTGAGAAATAAGAAAGGGATGATTATCTTGTTGGGATTGTATTCTAGGTCCTTCAATAGAAAATTGAGAAGCAAATACGTTAGGAGATTTCAGATATAGGAATAATAAGGTATGATGTGAAGGTGCTGGTGTTGGACTGGGGTGGACAAAATCAGAAGTCACACGATACCAGGTTATAGTCAAACAGGTTTGTTTGAAATCACGAGCTTTCGGAGCGCTGCTCCTTCATTAGGTGAAGTCTTCAATATGTGGATATACCTACTAGAGAAGGAACAATACTTGAAGTTCTGTTGGGAAATAAGGTCGGGCAAGTGACTGAGGTGTCAGTACTTTGGGTTAAGTGATTATAATTCTATTAATTTTAAAACACTTATGGAAAAGGATAGAACTGATCAAAAAGGTAAAGTTCTAAATTGGAATAAGGACAATTTTGACAGTATTAGTCACAACTTTCAAAAGTTGATTGAGGGGAGCTAATTAGCAGGTAAAAGAATGATTGGAAAGTGGGAGGCCTTTAAAAATGAGATAACAAGAGTCCAGAGGCCGTATGTTCCTGTTAGTATGAAGGGCAAGTCTGGTAGGTATGGGGAATGCTGGATGATTCGAGAAATTGTAACTCTGATCAAGAAAAAGGAGGAAACATATGTGAGGTATAGACAATGGGATTGAGTGAGTCCCTGATGGAGTAAAAGGAGTATACTTTAAGGGAAATCAGGAGTACAAAAAGGGGACGTGAAGTAACTTTGGCAAATACAGTTAAGGAAAATTCAAGAAAATTCTATATGTACATTAAGGGCAAAATAGTAACTAGGGAGATCAACATGGGCACTTATGTGTGTAACCACAGGAGATGGGTGGCATACTAAATGAATATTTTATATCAGTACTTACTGTGGAGAAAGGACATGGAAGCTCGGGAACTCGAGAAATAAACAGAGATGACTTGAAAAGTGTCCATATGTAAGAAGAAGAGCTGCTGGATATCTTAACATGCATAAAAGGGGACAAATCCTTGAGCTGTGATCAGGTGTATTCCAGAACTGTGTGTAAAGTTAAGGAAGAGATTGCTGGGCTCCTTTCTGAGATATCTGTATCCCAGTGCTAACTCAACATGCTGAGTGACCTCTTACTGCACTGTTAAACCTCAGTCATATTGTGATTCAATATGACCATGTCAGAGCTGGGGCTTCAAATCTGCTGTCTAACTTATTGCCCATGTAGCTTGTTTCACCAACAGGACAAAATTCTGACTGTCCAGCCTTAAATAAAGTGAACAATACATTGTGTACAGCTCACTGGTGTGGAATATTCCAGAGTTACTAAAACTTCGAATGAACAAGTTTTTTCTCATCCTCATTCTAAATGGTTAACATCTTCTCTTGAGAATGTGCCCAGATTCCCAAGCCAGTATTCCAAAGTCTACCCTAATAAGCCCTAACAGAATCTTGTATGTTTTAATGAGATCACCTCTCATTCTTTCTGGCTTGAAGCTTAAACCTAACCAATAGAAGCACTATGGATATAAGTGACCTAAAGTTCTGGGCAGCAAACGCACAGGATCAGGTGCAATACTGTCTTTACACATCATGTGCTCCTCATTGATTTTAGTGGGCCATAAAATTAGGACCAGTGTAAAATATTTCACTCGGTTCATCAGTTTCCTGATGTTGGGTTAGGTTAAAATCACTTTTATTGTTTCAGTGAGTGAGTGGCAAACCTATCGGTCAGGTTGCCAAGGGAACATATCGGCTTGAGTTAATCGATGCAGATGAGGCATATTTTTTTCAGAAAGTAAGGTTTGAGATGCAGTGTCTGAATAATTTATCACATGGTCCATCGTAAATGCAACACATTTCGAAGGTTCAGGGACATTGAACTTAAAATTCCCAAAGATTTCCACCCCTGAGGGTTTCCTTTCCTCAGGACTAGGCTACCTGCAGACTAGTTAATCGCCATTGATTGCCATGCTTAATCCACCCATTTTATCATATGGCTATCAGAAAAATATAAAATGAACTGAATGGATTTTGGCCTTGCTTGACTAGTAGTTCCTATACCTCTCAGAGAAAACAAAAATGACAGAAAACAAGAAAAGTGTTCCTGAAAGGTATAAAACCAGAGAATATTGAATCACATACACTTGTTGGTGAAGCATTTTACCTTAACCAAATTAGTTCCATAAATTGATGTCATTTGACAACACAAACTATCTTGGATTTCATGTTGCTGAAGCAATATCAGGAAAAATGAGCCAATGATATTAAATGCAGGGTGCATGAATATATTAATGAGGTGCCCAAAATGTATTGACCATTCACGTCCTGTGCAGAAATGTCCATATTCATCTCTATATTTAAACCTACGGCAAGATGAGATGACAAAAGGACGATAAGGTGGAGCAAGCAAAAAAAAAAATCGAAGTTTGACGTAGCTGTGTGTTCAGACCTGTGTACTGGCCTGGTTTGTACTTCCAACATTTCCAGTTTTGTATTCGCAAAATACTCAATGCTCTTGGTACATTATAATTCCCTTTTGTTGTCCTTTAAATGACACCAAGATTCAACAATACAGGGCAGAGCGATTCTTTGTTTATAAATTTTGTGTCAGCTTATTACTATGAAAATATTGTGCTCTTAACATCATGATAAATGGAGTGCATATGTTACGTGACTCATTTCTGGAGACTTATTAAAGGATTTGCAACTAGACCATATTCGACTGTCATTTATTCATTTGTTAATTTTATACAATATTATATAAACAGGAATCACATATTTTACAACTGTTACAGCAGATGGTACAACAGAAATAAAAATGATCATTTTAAAGAAAAAGTTCTGAAGAAACTACAGTATCTTATCATCAGGGTTGAAATTGTTGTATTCAGTTATCCATAACTGAGGTGATAAATTACTTACTTTGTGGAGCCAAATCAGTGGTGATTCATAGTATTTTTGCAGTGACACATTTGCCACAGGTGCCAACTAGTTTCAATGATGACTGGACTATAAAATTTATGCTATTTCTGACTGACAGCATGTAATCAAGTTTAATAAGTAAAAACAAGATTGTTATTCATAATGCTTATCAAGGGCTATGAAGAATGAGCTACTGTCTTGTTGCAACATTATATTGTTCTGGCAATTGTACAGTCATGCAAGTAAAGCTAAAGTCTGTGTGAACACAGTGTAGACTATCCTGAGCCAGTGTAATCAATATGGAGGGACATTTGTTTAGAATTTATGTGACTAGACATGTATTATTCCAGTGTAGATGGGATTGTGCATGAGACTCCCTGGAAATCCCCATCGTAGCGATCTCCAAAGGAATTGCCCAGGGAATTGAATTTTCCATTGGGCAATTCCTCTAGACCAGAAACCCTCCAAAAGTCTCCATATAAATTGGAGACTTTGAAGAGTTTTCATGAAATTAAGTCAAATAGTCACTTAGGAAAAATTATACTGTTAAATACATATTCTACCTCTTGAGTAATTATTCAACTGATCCCATATGTGGCTTAAACACACCTAACCCAGACCAGCCCCCACACCCTAACCTGAAACACGCTGGGATCCAAATCTGCTTTGCCATGTTTGATCTGAGCTGACAATCCCCAACAGTCCCTCACACAACCCCTGGTGTTGGACCTAATTCGACTCTCCAACCTGAACACCCCTCAGCACCCCATCACCAGATTTGACCTGGCCCATCATCTCAGCCTGCTGGACCCCACCCGACACAGTGGACAGCAAAACACCCTTGACCGACCGAGCTTGCTGTGACCCCGTGTAAAGCTGACATCCACTCCAACTTTGGAGAATGTATGGGGGAGGGTTGTTTTGGGAGGTGGGGTAGCTGGCGGAATGTGAGGAGCTTGGGTTGCTTTCTGCTTTCATTTCTGCCTATGCTGCGCATCCCACCTCACTCCACTCACTCTGCATTAAAAGAGGGCTATTTTTGTTTTATCCATCAAGGAGCACGAATTGCTTCAGGTATTGTACAATGACCATCTAAATGAAGCAACTTCCAATATTTAAAATTGTTCACAGAATCACAGAAATGTTTCCGGACAGAAAGAGGCCATTTGTCCTGCCATGTCTGTACCAGCTCTCTGAATAAGCAATTCCATCAGTACCAATCCCTTGACCCAATTCTCTCCATAATCTTGTGCATTCTTTCTTTTCAAATAACAATCCAATTCCCTTCAAAAACCTGGGTTTATCCTATCTTCATCCCATTCTCAGACAGTACATTCCAGATCTGAACCACTTAGTGCTTGAAAAAGATTTTGCTCACGATGTCATTGCATCTTTTTTGACAGATACCTTACATCTGTGTTCTCATGTTCTCGATCCTTCCACCAGTGGGAATAACCTTTCATTATATACAATCCTAAATTCTCCAATCTTCCTTCATAACTGAAGTATATTATTCCTAAATAAAAGTATTTATGAATCTTTTCAACACTCTCAAATGACTTCACATCTTTCCTAATGTGCAGCATCCAGAACTGGAAACTCTATTCCAGTTGAAGCTGAATAAATGTTTTGTACAAATTTAATATAACCTCCTTTTTCTTATATCTTAAACCCCTGATAATAAAGTCTGGGATATTGTATACATTTCAATCTGTCCTCTCAACTTCAATGATTTCAGTACATGTACACCCCATCCTTCTAGTGCTGCACTCTTTTTCATGAAATCACTTTTCACCATATACTTTCCACAAAAGTATATTGCTTTATATCTCTCTGCATTGAACTGGATTTACTACTTGACTGTTCATCCATTGACTCGGAGAAAGTGAGGACTGCAGATGCTGGACAGTCACAGTTGATAGAATGTGGCACTGGAAAAAGCACAACGGGTCAGGCAGCATCTGAGGAGCAGAAGAGTAGACGTTTCAGGCAGGACCCTTCTTCAGGTCTCCTGCTTGTAATGTCAACTCTCTTGCTCCTCGGATGCTGCCTGACCTGTTGTGCTTTTTTAGCTCCACATTTTATCAATTCTGTCCATCCCGTGAATCTCGCCCGTTCCATCAACTTGTTCATGTCCTTTTGAAGTTCTACACTATCTCCCACGTATTTCAGTATGCTTTCAAGTGATATAAGACCATAAGACATAGGAGCGGAAGTAAGGCCATTCGGCCCATTGAGTCCATTCCGCTATTCAATCATGGCTGATGAGCATTTCAACTCCACTTACCCGCATTCTCCCCATATATCATCCACAAGTTTAGAAATTGTGCCGTGTACACCCAAGTCTAGGTTTTTAATAAATATCTGAAAGAGCAAGGATCCCAACATCAGCCCTAGGGAACTCCATTACACATATTCCTCCAATGTGAAAAACATTGATGAATCATTACTTTGTTTCCCATCAGTCAGTCAGGTTCATTTCCATATTGCTATAGTCCATTGGATTCTGTGAAATATATATTAGCTCACAAGGGGACTTTCTTTTAATAGCCCACACAATCAACAACATTATCCTATCTCTGTTAGTTCTTCAAAAACCTCTGCAAGTTTGATGAACATGATTTGCCTATAACAATCCAAACTGCTCTTCCTTCATTCACTTGCTTTTATCCAAGTGACCATTACTTTTGTTTAAAATTATTGCTTCTAGAAACTTGCCTCCATTGAAATTAAACTAATGTGTGTGTAGTTGCTGAGCTAATCCTTATTCTTTTTTCAAGCAGGGTGCAACATTTGTTACATATATATATTTTTTGAGTTCTTCCAATTTTGGGAAAATGCACAAATGCAAAGTTTTTGTAATTCTTACCTAAGTGTTTCTGAGGATTTGTAAACCAAAATATTTGGATTGGTTAATTATTGCAGTTAACTCATATTAAATTATTTTGTTAAGTCTGAATCAAAAATATCACCATCAAATATAAGTAATACATAAAGCTGTATTCCTTCTTTAATAAAATATTCCTGTTAAACTCTTGTGTGTGTTAAAAAGTCATTAATTTAGTGATAATAAATGGGTTAACAATTTGAAAAATTGTGCAATTGAATGTCAGCCTTATTTGTTTTGAAGACAAGCTTTATAACTTTCTGGCATTAAGTCACATTTCCATAGAAATAAATCATATTTCGTCAGTGTTCCACAGTCATGCCAATGTTTGTTAACAGCACCTTCTATAATCATCTGATGAAGGGTCACTGGACCTGAAACATTAACTCTACTTTCATTCCACTGAGGCTGCCAGACCTGTTGAGCTTTTCCTGCAATTTCTGTTTTTGTTTCTCCATCTATAATCTTGTCTAGTTTCTACAAGGATCCTTTTAATACGTTGCCAGGAAATTCTATATAGATGTGAAAGATAAGCATACAATTGTTGTCAAATTGAAACTAACTCGAATGAGTAAGTTGTCAACAACAGTAACTTGGATGTGGAAAGTGAATGTACTGCAGCCACGTTTGCATAAGTAGGTCAAAGGGCAAGTGGTAATGATGACACAACCAATCTCCAGAAGAATGAAGACAGGTTGTAAGTGGGCAAAAAACCTGACAGATGGAATATGCCATGGGAAAATGTGAGGTTAAACACTTTGGCAGTAAGAATAGAATGGCTGAACATTACTGAAATAAATAAAGACTGCAGAAAGCTACAGACCAGAGATATTTGTGAGTCATTTTCTACGAATAACAAGAAGCTAGCATCCAAGTTCAGCTGCTAATGGGGATGGTAAATGGAATGCTGGCCTCATCTCAAAGGGTGTGGAATATAAAAGTAGGAAGGTTTTGCTGAAACTGTTCAAAGCTCTAGTTAAACCACAGTTTGAATACTGTGAACCGTTTTGAGTTCTTTATCGATGGAAAGACATACAAAGGAGGCATTTCAGAGAATATTCACTAGACTGATATCACATATGGAGGGACTGTCTTTTGGGAAGTAGCTGAGTAACTTGGGTCTGTGTTAATTGGAATATAGAAAAACTGAAACATAATGGATTCTTAGGGGAATTAGAGTCATGAAGATGTACAACATGGAAACAGACCCTTCAGTCCAACCTGTCCATGCCAACCAGATATCCCAACCTAGTCTAGTCCCAGCTACCAGCACCCAGCCCATATCCCTCCAAACCCTTCCTATTCATATACCCATCCAAATGCCTTTAAAACTTTGCAATTGTATCAGCCTCCACCACTTTCTCTGGCAGCTCATTCCATACATGTACCACCCTCTGTGTGAAAACGTTGCCCTGTAGGTCTCTTTTATATCTTTCCCCTCTTACCCTAAACCTATCCTCTCTAGTTCTAGACTCCCCAAACCTCAGGGAAAAGACTTTGTCAATTTATCCTATCCATGCCTCTCATGATTTTGTAAACCTCTATAAGGTCACCCCACAATCTCCGACGCTCCAGGGAAAACAGCCCCAGTCTGTTTAGCCTCTCCCTATAGCCCAAATCCTCCAACCCTGGCAACATCCTTGTAAATCTTTTCTGAACCCTCCCAAGTTTCACAACATCTTTCCTATAGGAAGGAGACGAGAATTGCACGCAATACTCCAACAGTGGCCTAACCAATATCCTGTACAGCCGCAACATGACCTCCCAACTCCTGTACTCAATACCCTGACCAATGAAAGAAAGCATACCAAACGCCTTCTTGACTATCCTATCTACCTGCGGCTCCACTTCCAAGGAGCTATGCACCTGCAGTCCAAGGTCTCTTTGTTCAGCAATACTCTGTAGGACCTTAAAATTAAGTGTATAAGTCCTGCTAAGATTTGATTTCCCAAATGCACCACCTCACATTTATCTGAATTAAACTCCATCTGCCACCTCCTGGCCCATTGTCCCATCTAGTCAACATCTTGTTGTAATCTGAGGTAACCCTCTTCGCTGTCCACTATACCTCCAATTTTGGTGTCACCTGCAAACTTACTAACTTTACCTCTTATGCTCGCATCCAAATCATTTATGTAAATGACAAAAAGTAGAGGACCCAGCACCGATCCTTGTGGCATTCCACTGGTCACAGGTCTCTAGTCTGAAAAACAACCCTCCACTACCACTCTCTGTCTTCTACCTTTGAGCCAGTTCTGTATCCAAATGGCTAGTTCTCCATTTATTCCGTGAGATCTAACCTTGCTAATCAGTCTCCCATGGGGAACCATGTTGAACGCCTTACTGAAGTCATATAGATCACATCTACTGCTCTGTCCTCTTCAATCCTCTTTGTTACTTCCTCAAAAAACTCAATAAAGTTTGTGAGACATGATTTCCCACGCACAAAGCTATGTTGACTATCCCTAATCAGTCCTTGCCTTTCCAAATACATGTACATCCTGTCCCTCAGGATTCCCTCCAACAACTTGCCCACTACCGACGTCAGGCTCACTGGTCTATAGTTCCCTGGCTTGTCCTTACCACCCTTCTTAAACAGTGGCACCACGTTAGCCAAGCTCCAGTCTTCCGGCACCTCACCTGTGACCATCGATGATACAAATCTCTCAGCAAGAGGCCCAACAATCATTTCTCTAGCTTCCCACAGAGTTCTGGGGTACACCTGATCAGGTCTTGGGGATTTATCCACCTTTATGCGTTTTAAGACGTCCAGCACTTCCTCCTCTGTAATATGGACATTTTGCAAGGTGTCACCATCTATTTCCCTACATTCTATATCTTCCATGTCTTTTTCCACAGTAAATATTTTAAATCTAATAGAATTATGGTCGCTGGCCCCAAAGTGCTCACCCACCCACACCTCAGTCATCTGCCCTGCCTTATTTCCCTAGAGTAGGTCAAGTTTTGCACCTTCTCTAGGAGATACATCCACATACTGAATCAGAAACTTTTCTTGTACACACTTAACAAATTCCTCTCCATCTAAACTCTTAACACTATGGCAGTCCCAGTCTATGTTTGGAAAGTTAAAATGCCCTACCATAACCACCCTATTATTCTTACAGATAGCTGAGATCTCCTTACAAGTTTATTTCTCAATTTCCCTCTGACTATTAGGGGCTCTATAATACAATCCCAATAAGGTGATCATCCCCTTCTTATTTCTCAGTTCCACCCAAATTTCTTCTCTGGATGTATATCCGGGTATATCCTCTCTCAGCACAGCTGTAATGCTATCCCTTATCAAAAATGCCACTCCCCCTCCTCTCTTGCCTCCCTTTCTATCCTTCCTGTAGCATTTGTATCCTGGAACATTAAGCTGCCAGTCCTGCCCATCCATGAGCCATATTTCTGTAATTGTTATGACATACCAGTCCCATGTTCCTAACCATGCCCCGAGTTCATCTGCCTTCCCTGTTAGGCCTCTTGCATTGAAATAAATGCAGTTTAATTTATTAATCCTATCTTGTCCCTGCCTGCCCTTACTGTTTGACTTTCTTCTGTTCTCAACTGTACCAGTCTCAGATTGATCTCTTTCCTCACTATCCCCCTGGGTTCCCCCCCCAACCTCCACCTTACAAGTTTAAATTCCTTCCGAGTAGCTCTGGAAAATCTCCCTGCCAGTATATTAGTCCCCTTCCAATTTAGGTACAATCTGTCCTTGTACAAGTCACTTCTACCCCAAAAGAGATTCCAATGATCCAAAAATGTGAATCCTTCTCCCATACACCAGCTCCTCAGCCATGCATTCATCTGCTCTATCCTCCTATTCCTACCCTCACTAGCTCCTAGCACTGGGAGTATTCCAGATATTACTACTCTCGAGGATCTCCTTTTTAAATTCCTGCCTAACTCTCTGTAATCAAACTTCAGAATGTCAACCTTTTCTCTGCCTATGTCGTTGTTTCCAATGT
Source organism: Chiloscyllium plagiosum (assembly GCF_037043375.1). Lineage (NCBI taxonomy): Eukaryota > Metazoa > Chordata > Chondrichthyes > Orectolobiformes > Hemiscylliidae > Chiloscyllium > Chiloscyllium plagiosum. The sequence goes on along the minus strand of NW_028270139.1, from coordinate 64,079,218 downwards.
GGACAATGACCTCCTACTGGCCCCTCTCCCCCTTGAGAACATACTGCACTCTCTCTGAGACATCCTTGATCCTGGCACCAGGGAAGCAACACACCATTCTGCTTTTTCGCTGCTGGCCACAGAAACATCTGTCTGTATCTCTGACTACAGAATCCCCTAACACAATTGACCTCTTAGAACCCGATGTACCCCTCATTGCATTAGAGCCAGTCTCAATACCAGAAACTTGGCTGTTCGTGCTATGTTCCCCTGAGAATCCATCACCCCCTACATTTTCCAAAACAGCATACTTGTTTAAAACGGGTATAGCCACAGAACACACCTGCACTAGATAACTACCTCTCTTACCCTTCCTGGAGTTAACCCATCTATGTGACTGTATCTGAGACTTTCCTCCCTTCCTATAACTGCCATCCGTCACATACTGTTGCTGTTGCAAATTCCTCATTGCTTCTAACTGTCTCTCCAACCGATCCATCCGATCTGATGCAAGCATAAGAGGTACAGTTAGTAAGTTTGCAGATGACACCAAAATTGGAGGTGTAGTGGACAGCGAAGAGGGTTACCTCAGATTACAACAGGATCTGGACCAGATGGACCAATGAACTGTGAAGTAGCAGATGGAGTTTAATTCAGATAAATGCGAGGTGCTGCATTTTGGGAAATCAAATCTTAGCAGGACTTATACACTTAATTTTAAGGTCCTACAGAGTGTTGCTGAACAAAGAGACCTTGGAGTGCAGGTTCATAGCTCCTTGGAAGTGGAGTCGCAGGTAGATAGGATTGTGAAGAAGGTGTTTGGTATGCTTTCCTTTATTGGTCAGAGTATTGAGTACAGGAGTTGGGAGGTCATGTTGCGGCTGTATAGGATATTGGTTAGGCCACTGTTGGAATATTGCGTGCAATTCTGGTCTCCTTCCTACCGGAAAGATGTTGTGAAACGTGAAAGGGTTCAGAAAAGATTTACAAGGATGTTGCCAGGGTTGGAGGATCTGAGCTACAGGGAGAGGCTGAACAGGCTGGGGCTGTTTTCCCTGGACCGTCGGAGGCTGTGGAGTGACCTTATAGAAGTTTACAAAATTATGAGGGGCATGGATAGGATAAATATACAAAGTCTTTTTCCTGGGGTCAGGGAGTCCAGAACTAGAGGGCATAGGTTTAGGGTGAGAGGGGAAAGATGTAAAAGAGACCTACAGGACAACTTTTTCACACAGAGGGTGGTATGTGTGTGGAATGAGCTGCCAGAGGAACTGGTGGAGACTGGTATAATTGCAACATTTAAGAGGCATTTGGATGGGTATATGATTAGGAAGGGTTTGGAGGGATATGGGCTGGGTGCTGGCAGGTGGGACTAGATTGGGTTGGGATTTCTGGTGGGCATGGACAGGTTGGACCGAATGGTCTGTTTCCATGCTATACAACTCAATGACTCCATGACTCTAATTACAAATTTTAATAGGCATCTGAATTGGTATATGATTAGGAAGGGTTCGGGGGATATGGGCCATGTGCTAAGAATAATTTAGGATATCTGGTTGGCTTGGACTGAAGGTCTGTTTTCATGCTGTCTATCTCTATGACTCTCACTAGTGATCATCGACATAAAATATTCATTTACTACTCTACCCACATCCTCTTGCTCCTCACAGAAATACACTATGGACCTCAACGGGCCATAGATGAACAAAATTTCAGAAATAATTATACAGCACTCAAGCATTGTAGAATCCCTACTGTCCATAAGCAGGTAATTCAGCCCATCGAGTTCACATCATCCCTCTGAAAAACATCCCACCAAGATCCACTCCCCTGCATTTACCATGGCTAATCCATCTTACCTGCACATCCCTGAACATTCTATACAATTTATCACAGGCAAACTACTTAAACTGCACATCTTTGGATTGTGGGAGGAAACTGGAGCACCTGGAGGAAATCCATGCAGCCATGGAGAGAATGTCTGTGTAAAGTTTGCACTGTCACTTGAGGGTGGAATTGAATCCAGCTCCCTGGCACTGTGGGGCAGCACTGTGGCACTGTGCCACCGTAAGGCTCTATCACTCACAATAAAATGGCAACAAAACCAACCAAAGGGAAACATAGCTTCAAATTTCAACATTTTTCAGTAATAGTGAGTGGATAAATCTCTCCAACCATATTTTTATTGTATCAGGTTATACAATGAGAACTAATTACATGGATAACCTCAGATTTAAGTATATCTGATTCTACATTACAAAATAGAAATGATTCACCATAGTGATATAATTTATATCTCATTTATATTATGCTGTTGCTGTGAAGTTGGACTCAGTTCACAAAGTCTTAACTCTGTTATCGCTGAGATGCTTCAATGTGATTTAGACAAATTGGGTGAGTGGGAAAATGCATAGCAGATGAAATGTAATGTCGAAAATGTGGGGTTATCCACATCGGTAGCAAAAACAGACACTACCACCACACTACATGAGCCATCCTCTCTCTTCCTTTTTATGGTGTGTTTAAAGGCCTATCTAATGAGCAGTGGTAGAGGATAGACTCGATGGGCTGAATGGCCTGCTTACACACTGTAGGGACTCTATGATGTTTGAGTGTCTGGAATCTTAAAGAGAAGAGGCTCTTATCTTAAGAAGAGGTAATTTATTACATGATAGCAAAGCTATAAGTTACATTATCTCATTAGACATAATAAGAGTTACTATCAAGAATCAGAGATGACACATTTGTCTCCATTGGGACTTCATGCTAAACTGCTCCCTTTCCATTTTGTGATGCCATCAGATTCATGGAGCTTCATTCATCTCCAACACAAACTTTCTCAGAACTGTAACCTTCCACACGCATCTCCCACACAACCTTCACCCAATTGTGGTATTGTCCACCCAGTGACATTCTACATCAGGCCAAGGTGGCATGCAATGTGGTATCGAAAGGAACACAGCAGAACGAGCAGGAGAAGCTTCCAACAATACTGAGGAGGACAGGCTTCTTCCTGAAATATCTGCCTTCTCAACTCTCAGCTCCACCTCAGCCTGCCCATTAGCATGTTGAGTATATGACCATGAACCTCTTGCTTTCAACTTTATTTGGTCTTCCAGGTTAACCTCTCCTACCGAATTGCAGTTCAGATACCAAAGAGCTTCTACCCATCCACCCACAGCATATAGAAAGAGAAGAGATAGTAGTAGCATAACATTGATGAAAAGGCCCCAGCATCTGATCTAACTCTCAGAGCCATGAGCTCTGGTACTGGTATCTTAGAGGTAACACAGATCTGGGAACAACACATGGCGAGTGATTCGGGCAAAAGTGGCCTGCAACTGCCTGAAAAGTAAAAGCTGGTTCACATATTGGTTCACCAGAGGCTGAGGTTTCAAATTAGTCCTGTCACAGAAGACTCAGATGAAGATGGTAATGGGGATGTGTACAGAAGAGTGCTGACAGATATGCAGTCTCAAAGGGTTCACTGTCTGGCCTGAAGGACAATGAGAAGTCTGGTTCTGACCTGACAGAGGGGACGCCCCAGAGTTTGCCCTCTTCTCAACTTCTGTCCTATATCCTTATCGTGCTGCAGATCAGAGGCTTTATCACCTTTGTGTGCAAAGGGCCCCTTTTTGTGCTGTCCCTTTGTAGGGCGGCAAATTCAAGGACTTGCAAGAGAACCTTCAAAAGCACTCCAGAGTCCCAAGACTGCATATTAGCTGCAATCAGGGTCACTTGCCCATTAAACAATGCAATAGCATCAGCACTCCTTATGACTTCATGCTCCTGGTTGAGTAGATAACATAGACTCCACCTGGACTATAGTTGCCAAAATCTGAGACCCTTGTACCATGTGATGTGACATCAGGATAATGCTAGAACAGTTTTCCAGAAAATGCAGGCAGACACGCCTAACTGTGTCTTAATCTGGCAGAATACTGCACGGATTCACAAGAAACCTGTATTGCTGGGAATTTTACAAATCTAATGTGCTCACATAAGGCAATGTTTCAATCTGTTTACTTCCTGTATCAACGTTCTAATCATCTGCTGCAGAGCAATGTCACTGCTGGTGAAAGGAGAATGTGTCCATATTTTGCGTCCACTGAACTCAATTGGGTATCGTGACACAGAACAAGACAACCCTTTGTACTACGTAAGCTGAAAAAAATCAACATGTGAACATTTGGCTCAGGTATTCTGTGCAAATTTTTTCAAACTGATAAAGGACATTAAAGTTCATCGGCAGTACAATGTGTACTCCTTGGATAAATATGGTTTGTTGAAAGATAACCAGATAAACAATTCTTTTGCTGATGTATAATTCTGATCATGAATAACAGCCATTCTTGCGTAATACATTATACCAAAAAAATACAATTGTTCCCGGGAACAATTTGCATAAAGGGATTAAGATGGCGAAGAGATAAATTTACTGCAATAATAAATTTGAATTTCAGAATAAAAAGCTGTGTTAATTATCATGCACAATCTATCGAAACTGAAGCATCAGGAAATGAAAATCTGAAGGCCAAAAATTGTACCTTAAAAGAATAGCTTACAGCATTTTCCACGGAGAACACTGTTCTGAAGCAGATGACCTTGACAAAATCTTGGTTTATTGTCCATTATTATCCAATTATTTATTTATTTCAATTCTGATAAAGAAACAGTGATGGTACTTTAAGTGATTCGTGAGCTGTAAAGTGTTATGGGCCATCCTGCAAATTCTTTCTTCCTGGAATGCAGAACCGAGCTTCCATAAAACTATTAAATGAATGAGTGGAAGTAGGCCATCCAGCCCATTGAGTCTGCTCTGTCACTCAATGAGATCATCGCTGACCGGATAACTGTCAACTTCACTTTCTTGCCTTTTCCCATAACCATTGCTTCTCGCACTGATTAAAAATCTGAGGTGTATTTGTTTTAAGGCGAGGATTACGACAGGTAAAGCAGATGAACTTAGAGCTTGGATTAATGCATATAATTATGATATTGCAGGAATAATAGAGACTTGATTGAAAGAGAGAGAGAATCAAGACTGGCAGCTTAATGTTCTGGAATACAGATGTTTAAGGCAAGATAGAGAAGTTTGTGAAGGCAGTGGGGATTTGTGCTAATGATTAGGGAGAATATCGCAACTGTACTGAACCTTGGAGGGTTCAATCAGTGAGGCCATATGGATAGAGCTCAGTAATAGGCCGGGAGCAATCATTTAGATGGGGCTGTACTACAAGCTTCCCAACAGCAAGCAAGAGATGGAGGAACAGATATGTGGACAGACTATAGATAAATGTAAAAAAGGCAGGGTTGTTTGTGGTGAGTGATTTTAACTTCCCCTTATTGACTGGGAATCCCTTAGTGCCAGGGGCTTGAATGCAGGGTGGGTGGAATTTATAGGTGTGTTCAGAACGTGTATGGAATGAGCTGCCAGAGGATGTGGTGGAGGCTGGTACAATTGCAACATTTAAGAGGCATTTTTGATGGGTATATGAATAGGAAGGGTTTGGAGGGATATGGGCTGGGTGCTGACAGGTGGGACTAGATTGGGTTGGGATATCTGGTCGGCGTGGACAGGTTGGACTGAAGGTCTGTTTCCATGCTGTACATCTCTATGACTCTAGTCCAACTAGAGAAAGGGCCGTATAGACCTGGTGTAGGGGAATAAGCCCAGCCAGGTAATCGAAGTTTCAGTGCGTGGGTATTTCAGTAACCATGATTTCCCAGGTGTGTTCTGTGGTGGACTGGTCCTCCTGGGAGCAGATGCGGTGGAGGTGGAGGGTTTGGGAATAAGAGATAGTGTTTTTACAGGAGGCAGGGTGGGAGGTGGGAGTTGTTGGGTTTGTAGAAGATGTCAGTGTACAGTCGGTCACCATTGATGGAGATGGAGAGATCCAGGAATGGGAGAAAGGCATCTCAGATGGTCCAGGTGAACTTAAGGTCAGGGTGGAATGTGTTGGTGAAGTTGATGAACTGTTCAACCACCTCATGGGAGGAAGAGGTGACACCAATACAGTCATCAATGTAGCAGAGGAAAAGGTGGGGAATGGTGCCGGCGTATCTGCGGAAGGTAGACTGTTCCACGTAGCCAACAAAGAGACAGGCATAGCTGGGGCGCATGCGGGTGACTATGGCTACCCCTTTCGTCCCTATACACCTCCATCCGCCATGACGAGGACCTCCACGCCTTCCATTTCTTCCACTCCCGATATCCCCACCAGTACCCTTCCACTGACCTCAGATACCTCCCTCCCCCAGTCCTCACCTTCCACCCCACCAACCTCTGTATACATTGCATCATCCTCTGCCATTTCTGCCACGTATAAACAGACCCCACCACCACAAATATATTTCCCTCCCCACCCTAATCCGCTTTCCATAAAGATCATTCCCTCCACGACTACCTGGTCAGGTCCACTCTCCTCACCAACCGTCCCTCCCCTCCTGGTACCTTCCCCTGCCACCGCCGGAATTGCAAAACCTGCGCCCACTCCTCCCTCCCTCACCTCCATCCAAGGCCCCAAAGGAGCCTTTCACATCCATCAAAGATTCACCTGCACTTCCACACATGTCATTTACTGTATTTGTTGCTCCCGCTGTGGTCTCCTCTACATTGGGGAGACTGGACGCCTTCTCGCAGAGCGCTTTAGAGAACATCTCCGGGACATCTGCACCAACCACCCCCAACGCCCTATGGCCGAACACCTTAAGTCCACCTCCCACTCTGCCAAGGACATGCAGGTCCTGGGCCACCTCCATCACTACTCCCTCACCACCCGACGCCTGGAGGAAGAATTCCTCATCTTCCACCTCGGAACACTTCAACACCAGGGCATCAATGTGGACTTTACCAGTTTCCTCATTTCCCCTTCCCCCACCTTATCCCATTTCCAACCTTCTAACCCGGCAGCTCCCATGTGAACTGTCCGACCTGTAGATCTCCCTTCCCATCTATCCGGGTAAAAACAATGACTGCTGGATCAATGGATGGAAGGCTGGTTTGTGTAATGGACTGGGCTGTGTTCATGACTCTCTGTAGTTTCTTGTATTCTTGGGAAGAGCAGTTGCCATAGCAAGCTGTGATGCATCCAGATCGGATGCTTTCTATGGTGCATCTATAAAAATCTATAAAAATAGTCCTCCTGAGAAAGTAAAGCGTTATTGTGCTTTCCTAACCATCGTGTCGATGTGGATCGATCATTGTTGATGATCATCACTGCCAGAAAGTTGATGCTGTTGACCATCTCCACCTCAGCACTATTCATGTAAACAAAGGTGTGCCCTCCACTCCAATTCCTGAAGCCAATGACCAGCTCCTACATTTTGCTGACATTGCAGGAGAGATTATTGACTTTATACCAAGCTAAGCACTCAATTCCTTTCCTGTACTGTCTCATCATTGTTTGAGATGCAACCTACAATGGTGGTGTCATCAGCAACTTGTAAATGGAGTTGGGGCTGAATTTGGTCACACAGTCGTACGTGTATAAGGAGTAAGGGGCTGAGCATGTAGCCTGGAGGGTGTTGAGGATTACTATCGAGGAGGCATTCTTGCTTATTCTTACTGATTGCAGTCAATGGGTCAGGAAGTCAAGGATCTAGTCACAGAGGGGGAAGCTAGTTTGGAGATGAGTTTATTTGGAATTATGGTATTGAACGCAAACTGTACTCAATAAGTAGGAGCCTGCCATTGGCAGTCTTGTAATCCAGATGTTCTAGGGATGAATGTCGGGCCAATGAGATGGTATCTCCTGTGGACCTGTTGTGCTGATAGGTGAAAAGGATCAAGGCAGTTTGGTAGGCTCAAAGCACTTCATAGTGATGGAGGTCAGAGCTCCTGCGCAGTAGTCATTGAGGCAAACCGCACACTTTTTCTTTGGTATTCCTCGTCATCTCTGTAAGGACACTTATTCAGAGATTATGCTGTCTGGTAGTAGATTCTAGGGAAACAACTATCCCACAACAAGCCTGACATATCCCCTAAGAATTTATTATGTTTCAATAAGGTTGTCTCTCAGTTTTCTGTATTCCAACAAGAACAGGCCCAATCTACTCAGTGAAAATACAAGACAACCTGTGAACACCAGGTCTAAACAATGCATGTCCATGACTATGTGCTTGTCAGACTGAAAACTTGACTCAAACAGATCATGCCATGTAGGGAGCTATCAGCTGGTCATATCATACATCTGACCTGTACCAAATCTAGAGATACAGCCAAAACATGAAAAATCAACTTGTACGCAAGTTCAAAGCTTAATGTGAAACACTACTGCTGGTACAAAACTTTACATCGCCCTGCAGTTTGATTATTCTCCCTCAGGTGACATAGACAATGAATGGAAACATCTCCGCAGTCAGATCCTTAAGACTTCAGTCGATGTCCTTGGAAAGTGCAAATGCAAGCACCAAGACTGCTTTGATTGTATTGATGAAAATGTTTCCCATCTTTTCGAACAGAAACAATTTGTATATACAAGGTTTCTAATAGCTCCACAGTTAACAACAAAACAGCCAGCAAATAAAAAAGCCGAACACAAGTTCCAGCACGCTTTAAGAGAAATGCAGAATGAATAGTGGAATGTAAAAGCTAATGAACTACACCCCTAGCTGAGTGGCACATTCAATGTTTTTATAATGCTGCAGGCTGTATATGGCCCAACCACCACAACCTTTACTCCAATTCTAATAGGTTAATAAAATGAGCTAATCGCTGATAAGACAGCTATAATGGTAAAGGGATGTGAATGCTTTGCCAGCCTCCTCAACAGAGAAAGCAAGGTTAAAATGGTTGGCAGCACAGTATGTGTGCTATACCTATTACAAGTGGAAGGTTGTGGTTAGCAGTATCATGCAGACAACCACATTTATAGCAATGTCTGCAACTGGAGGATTGAAGATCACTGGACCCAAAATGTGGGCTTTCTTCCCATAGATTCAACAAGATTTGCTCAGTTACACTGGCAATGTTTGTTTTCATTTCAAGAGAATTATCTGTTTCTCACCCCCTGAGATGCTACCTGAGCTGCTGAGAATTCCCCTCATTTTCTGTTTTCATTTCAGGTTTCTTGTTTTTGGAGGCCAACTCTATAATCTCAGGCTGTTACTGCAGAACATCATTAGGGCCACTTATCTTCAGCTGTTTTAACAATCACCAATCATAAGCGTAGAAATTAAATACTTGCTTATGATTGCAAAATACTCAGTACCTTTTGTAACTCTTCTGATGACGATGCAGTCCATAATCTCGTGCATCTTGTATGTTGGCATGATTAGGAACAAACAGAATTCAAATCCCACAAATGTCAGACAATGACTATCCTCAAGAAGAAAGAGAGCAACCACTCCTCCTTGAAATTCAATAGCATTATTATCACCAAACACCTCCCTCCAACTATCATCAAACCTGGGCTCACTATTAACCACAAAATTAAATGGATCAGCCAGTATCAAAATTCAGGCACTCCCGCCCTAACAACATTGTGCATGTACTCTTGGAATGCAGCTGGTTAAGAAAGTGTATCATCACCTCCTTCTCATAATAATGGCTGGTCAATAAATGCTGGCCTTGGCTGTGATGTCAGCATCGACAAACAAATAAAAAAAATCCTCAACTAGGAGGCAATCGCATCTCCTAAATTAAATAGGTTCTCAGATTTGGTTGGTGGTGAGGGAGGTAAGTGGGTAATCAGTTTCAGCATTCCTCCAATGTTACATTTCCAGTATATCAAAGACTTAAGTAATCACATTCCAATGAGATCTCTTGCATGCATGGAGCCGAAATACATTTTCATGTGATTTACCCTTCTCAGGTATGCAGTAAGCAATTCAAGGAGGTAAATGGAATCTGTAGTCTGTGTCATTGGTGCTAGCCAACCAACACAATGACTGCATGTTCCTGCACACTGCCTGGGTATCCCTGCTATGCAACAGGAAGGATGGCAAAAGCTGTAGCCGAGAGAGGGTTGGTTTCTGGCAGTGCCATTTTCCCAGGCCATTTCAAATGGATTTTTACACATGGTTGTCAGTGCAATAAGTCATGCTGTAACAAGTGCAAATTTATGGCTAGCAGTGCAGTGTAGATAACCACATTTACAACAACATCTGCTATTGGGGGATTTTAGACTCAAGAGTTGTTGACTTGTGTCTGAAGTGTAGGTGTTTGATGCATAGACTGGTTAGGTGTGTATAGTGCAGTTCACCCCACACAGAGTGCCCCACATCACAATTGCTTGCTGCATTCACTACAATCTCACTTGACAAAAGGATAGGATGAGACAGAATTCTCCTCTGAGGACCCTAAAAGGCAAATGAGAACCTCAGCTATCTGCTAGCAGGGGGACTGAATTAAATGGACATGTTAACTTTACTGTTCAGTTTGTTATGGACTAGCTGGCTAGGAAACTGCTTTGTTGTCCATCCAACTACTCTCGATGACTGAAAAGTGCTTCACTTTGCACTATTGTTTGCAATGAAAGCAATTTTTGGCTCTTTTAGAACTGGCCATAACTCCAAAGATATAACCAAGCATTACAAATGATCACAGTCAAGCAGTGTTCGATGAAATAGTTCCATCTTGCTGAACACATCTTGGCAATCTAGAATTTTTAAACAGTGGCACACAACTTCAAGGGTTGATGATTAGATAGAATCTGGGAATAAAGAACAGATGACGTTCTATCTGTTGAATGGGAGCAGCACTAGAATGAATAGTCTTTCTTGAGCAAATACGTAGACTATGTTCAGCTTATCAAAAGCCCAAGCCCTGCAGAGGCATATCTTCCAATGTACACCCTCTCTCAATCCAGGAATTTCGGGAAATATGTAATAGTTTTGGAAAACGCAACCACAAGGACTCTACGATAAAATAGTGCAGATGGAAATCTATTGATCATCAGTCCCCAAACTATTCTCCCATGAGAATTGCTCTGATCTGTAAATGAAAATCACTTTTAGCCATTTATGCTTGAGCAGATTGTTCCTTGGGTTTGTGAAATCAACAATTTCTTTTTAAGAGGACTATTTCCCAACAGTCCTGGCAATGTTTTATGAATGAATCAGAAGCAAGCGTTGGAATTGGAGACCTCAGTGGCAACTGTGCCAAGTGGGTAAGCACCATTGCACCTGTACTTAATAGAGGCTGCTTTACTCTATTTACACAGGTCACAGATTAGATTGATTTCCCCCAGTTATTAACAGTCATATAGGCAGACCCAAATTGCCTAGGTGAGTGAGATTTTCCAAAGTTATACACCAGATTAAAGCAGTATGAAATTGGAATTAAAAGAAAATCAAACTCTAATCATCTTTGTTTGTCAAGGAAGTCATAACTCTGTTTTTTTCAGCTTGCAATAGTAGCAGAGTAGAAATCTGATCCAGATTGTTATGTATGAATGTTTCATAAGCTACTGAATTTCTCTCTGTGTTTGCTCCTGTATGTATAATTAAGTAACACAGGGAACAGACTGGTCCATATTTGGATTCTGCTGTATATTCTGTTCACTTGCTACCAAGTCACTATTACTCTGTCAGTTTTTGCCCAACTCCCTTTATTGCTAACTCTGTTCATTTCTCCATTGGTATGCTGAATCTGTTATTGTGCACAGCTAATCACTGAGTCCGGTTCTCCCTTCTATTGGACACCCAGATTAAGTCATGCTGTTTTATTCCAGGTTCACCAGTCCTCCTCAGCTCTTTAATTTCCACAGGAATTCCTGCAGCAGTGGGGCCACTGACAGCCAGCTCTTCAAACCTATTCTGAAGTCACTCCCTTTCATACTTCTTAAGTAGCTTTCATAGAATCACAGAATTGTTACAGTGCAGAAAGAGACCATTCAGCCCATTGTGCCTTCACCAATGACATTGTTAATGTTACTGCTGGAAGATAGTAACAATAAACTATTACCATCTGTGATTATTTATACAGTTATAAGCTTGTGCAGCACTGAAACAGACCCTTCGGTCAAACTCATCCACACCGACTAGATATCCCAATCTGACCGAGTCCCATTTGCCAGCATTTCACCCATATCCCTCTAAAACCTTCCTATTCATATACCCATCCAAATGCCTTTTAAATGCTTTAATTGCACCCATCTCCACCACTTCCTCTGGCAAATTGTTCCATACATGAACCAACCTCTGCGTGAAAAAGTTACCCCGAGATCCTTTCTAAATCTTTCCTCTGTCACTTTAAACCTAGGTCCTCTAGTTTTGGACTCTCTCACCATCGGAAAACGACCTTGGCTGTTAACCTTGTTCATGTCCCTCATGATTTTATAAACCGACATAAGGTCACCTCTCAACCTTCCAAGGAGAAAAGTCTCAGCATATTCAGCTTCTCCTTATAACACAAACCCTCCAATCCCAGCCACGTCGTTGAAAATTGTTTCTGTACCCTCTCCAGTTTAACAATATTCTGCCTATAGAAGGGTTACCAGAATTCTACACAATATTACAAAAGAGGCCACACCAATGTCTGTACAGCCATGACACCCCAATCCCTGTACTTAACATTATGACCAATGAAGGTAAGCGTGTCAAATACCTTCTTCACCACACTATCTACCTGCGACTCCACTTTCAAGGAACTAGGAACCTGCACCCCAAGGTCTCTTTGCACGTCCAAAAACATTTGTCGAGATAATACTGTCTGCAGGATTCAGCAGTCTACAGCTGGCAGAAAGCATCATTCCTGGGGGATATTTTCCTGTTGGTGAACTTAAAATATAGTATGATAAACATGCAAGTAACTTAAAAACCACAAAATCTTAATGCTAAAATTATAGATTTTTGTAAAATAATCCTAGTTTCTGCCCTCACTGTTCAGATAGGTGTGTTCAAATTTAAACTTTCAGTCTGAACATTTATTAGATGAAATATAACAACAAAATATTCAATCAAAAAAATTTGTAAAGATCAACTACACATACAATACTATACATGGGCAGATAGATTATTAATTAGTTCATTGATTAAGAGTTGATATAAATTAGTCATTATTCAGAATTACTTGCCTGGCAGAAAATAATCTGCATTTTATATTTTGAAACAACATAATCATTTCCACAGTTTGAACACCAAAGAATGTACCATTGAGTCATTCTTATTGAATGGAGTTTTCCTGATGAGAAACTTTGCAAACTGGCAACAACTAACTCCATTCTTTTCAAATTTATTTGGTTTTAAATGTTAATACTTTCAAGCAAAGGAACTTGTCAATGGAATTATCATAAAATCATAGAAACCTTACAGTGCAATAGAGAACATTCAGTCCATTGAGTTTGCACTGAATCTCCAAAGAGCATCCCACCCAGACCCATAACCCTGCAATTACCATCGTTAATCAACCTAGCCTGCACATCCCATGACAATTATCATTATAAATTAGTTAAGAGAAGTATTGGAAGAGAAGTTGAATAAGTGGATAATTAAAAATAAAAATTGCAATTGCTAATTATACATAGAACATAACAGTGCAGTACAGGCTCTTCAGCCCTCAATGTTGCGCTGACTTGTGAAAATAATCTGATGCCATCTAACCTACAGTGTTCCATTATTATCCATGTGTATGTCCAATGCCCATTTAAATGCCTTTGACATCAGCGAGTATACTACTGTTGCAGGCAGGCCATTCCACACCCCTACTACTCTCTGAGTGAAGAAACTACCTCTAATATCTGTCCTAAAACTATCATCCCCCAATTTAAAGCTAAATCCCTTTGTGTTAGCTTTCACCATTGAAGGAAAAAGTCTCTCACTGTCCACCCTATCTAACCTTCTGGTTATCTTATACGTCTCGATTAAGACACCTCTCAACCTTCTTCTCTCCAAAGAAAATAGCCTCAAGTCCCTCAGCCTTTCCTCATAAGACCTTCCTGCCATACCAGGCAACATCCTAGTAAATCTCCTCTGAACCCTTTGGAAAGCTTTGACAAGATTCTGGGTAATCCAAGATGGAGGACTGGAAACATTTTTGGCTGCAAGTGCTGCTCCGTTTTTTGAGGTATTTTAGGTGTTGGAGGTAATTTCCTCGAATTCCAGGAGCAGCAATTACTGTTTTATATGCTGTTGCATTGTTTTGGAACTTTGGGAAAAAAAATCAAAACAACAGCAGACAAAGGAAGCACATGGTGAGGTCAGTGCAGGAGAGAGAGAGAGAGGAGAGAGAGAGAGAGAGAACCTGCACAGTCACCACCTTTGCTGTTTGAATTCATGTATCGCTGAACATCAGAGTGCGTCTGGGAACATTAACAAACAATGAAATTCACAACTAATCTTGGAGGAACATGTTTGGGCCAAGTTCACAGCACAGAATCAGATAAGTTAATCGTTGTTTGAAGTGTGGCCAATAGAAAGGCTGCAGTAGTGAGTAGAGTGGGTTCTTTCTTGATTATATGTTTTTGAGATATGTCTCTTGATTAAACTTAAAATATAAGCCAAAACTATTAATTTAACCTGGGGCAGTGTTTTGTAAAGGAATAAGACGGTGTTATTTTCTGGGTCTGTAGATTGTGAAGGAGCAAAAATGGCCTTCAATGGAATGTTATGTACTTCTTGTCAGATGTGAGAGTATAAAGACAATTTAAGAGTTACTGCGGATTATATCTGCCATAAATGCTGCAGGATGAGAATCTTATCAGATGAAATGGATCCTTTGGACAGACAGTTAGAAGCGATGAGGAATTTGCAACAGCAACAATATGTGATGGATGGCAGTTATAGGAAGGGGGGAAAGTCTCAGATACAGTTACATAGATGGGTTAACTCCAGGAAAGGCAAGAGAGGTAGGCAGCTAGTGCAGGAGTCTTTTATGGATATACCCATTTCAAACAGGTATGCTGTTTTGGAAAATAGAGGAGGTGATGGATTCTCAGGGGAATGTAGCACGAACAGCCAAGTTTCTGGTTTTGAGACTGGCTCTAATGCAATGAGGGGTGTGTCAGGTTCCAAGAGATCAATTGTGTTAGGGGATTCTGTAGTCAGAGATACAGACTGATGTTTCTGTGGCCAGTAGCGAAAAAGCAGAACGGTGTGTTGCTTCCCTGGTGCCAGGATCAAGGATATTTCAGAGACGGTGCAGAATGTTCTCATGGGGGAGAGGGGCCAGTAGGAGGTCATTGTCCACATTGGAACCAATGATATAGGAAGGGAAAAGGTTGAGATTCTGAAGGGAGATTACAGAGAGTTAGGCAGAAATTTAAAAAGAAAGTCCTCAAGAGTAGTAATATCTGGATTACTCCCAGTGCTACGCACTAGTGAGGGCAGGAATAGGAGGATAGAGCAGATGAATGCATGGCTGCGGAGCTGGTGTATGGGAGAAGGATTCACATTTTTGAATCATTGGAATCTCTTTTGGGGTAGAAGTGACCTGTACAAGAAGGACGGTTTGCACCTAAATTGGAAGGGGACTAATATACTGGCAGGGAGATTTGCTAGAGCTGTTCGGGAGGATTTAAACTAGTAAGGTGGGGGGGGTGGGAGGGTGGGACCCAGGGAGATAGTGAGGAAAGAGATCAATCTGAGACTGGTACAGTTGAGAACAGAAGAGAGTCAAACAGTCAGGGCAGGCAGGGACAAGATAGGACTAATAAATTAAACTGCATTTATTTCAATGCAAGGGGCCTAACAGGGAAGGCAGATGAACTCAGGGCATGGTTAGGAACATGGGACTGGGATATCATAGCAATTACAGAAACATGGTTCAGGGATGGGCAGGACTGGCAGCTTCATGTTCCAGGATACAAATGCTACAGGAAGGATAGAAAGGGAGGCAAGAGAGGAGGGGGAGTGGCATTTTTGATAAGGAATAGCATTTCAGCTGTACTGAGGAAGGATATTCCTGGAAATACATCCAGGGAAATTATTTGGGTGGAACTGAGAAATAAGAAAGGGATGATCACCTTATTGGGATTGTATTATAGAGCCCCTAATAGTCAGAGGGAAATTGAGAAACAAACTTGAAAGGAGATCTCAGCTATCTGTAAGAATAATAGGGTGGTTATGGTAGGGGATTTTAACTTTCCAAGCATCGACTGGGACTGCCATAGTGTTAAGGGTTTTGAGAGAGAGGAATTTGTTAAGTGTGTACAAGACAATTTTCTGATTCATTATGTGGATGTACCTACTAGAGAAGGTGCAAAACTTGACCTACTGTTGGGAAATAAGGCAGGGAAGGTGACTTGAGGTGTCAGTGGGGGAGGACTTTGGGGTCAGCGAACATAATTCTATTAGATTTAAAATAATGATGGAAAAGGATGGACCAGATCTAAAAGTTTATGTTCTAAATTGGAGAAAGGCCAATTTTGATAGTATTAGGCAAAAACCTTTGAAAGCTGATTGGGGCCAGATGTTCGCAGGAAAAGGGACGGCTGAAACTGGGAAGCCTTCAGAAATGAGATTAACAAGAATCCAGAGACAGTATATTCCTGTTAGGGTGAAAGGAAAGGCTGTTAGGTACAGGGAATGCTGGATGACTAAAGAAATTGTGGGTTTGGTTAAGAAAAAGAAGAAAGTAAATGTAAGGTATAGACAGGATAGATCGAGTGAATCCTTAGAAGAGTATAAAGGAAGGAAGAGTATATTTAAGAGAGAAATCAGGAGGGCAAAAAGGGGACATGAAATTGCTTTGTCAAATAGAATTAAGGAGAATCCAAATAATTTTTACAAATACATTAAAGACAAAAGGGTAACTAGGGAGAGAATAGGGCCCCTCAAAGATCAGCAAGGTGGCCTTTGTGTGGAGCCACGGAAAAGGGGGGAGATATTAAATGAGTATTTTGCATCAGTATTTACTGTGGAAAAGGATATGGAAGATATAGACTGTAGGGAAATAGATGGTGATATCTTGCAAAATGGCCAAATTTGAGAGGAGGAAGTGCTGGATGTCTTGAAACACATAAAGGTGGATAAATCCCCAGGACCTGATCAGGTGAACCAGAGAACTCTGTGGGAAGCTAGAGAAGTGATTGTTGAGCCTCTTGCTGAGATATTTGTATCATCGATAGTCACAGGTGAGGTGCCAGAAGACTGGAGCTTGGCTAACGTGGTGCCACTGTTTAAGAAGGGTGGTAAGGACAAGCCAGGGAACTATAGACCAGTGACCTGACCTCGGTGGTGAGCAAGTTGTTGGAGGGAATCCTGAGGGACAGGATGCACATGTATTTAGAAAGGCAAGGACTGATTAGGGATAGTCAACATGGCTTTGTGCGTGGGAAATCATGTCTCACAAACTTGATTGAGTTTTTTGAAGAAGTAACAAAGAGAATTGATGAGGGCGGAGCAGTAGATGTGATCTATATGGACTTCAGTAAGGCGTTCGACAAGGTTCCCCATGGGAGACTGATTAGCAAGGTTAGAACTCAAGGAACTCTTCAGTCCAGGGAGAACTAGCCATTTGGATACAGAACTGGCTCAAAGATAGAAAACAGACGGTGGTGGTGGAGAGTTGTTTTTCAGATTGGA
This sequence comes from Chiloscyllium plagiosum, assembly GCF_037043375.1. Classification (NCBI taxonomy): domain Eukaryota; kingdom Metazoa; phylum Chordata; class Chondrichthyes; order Orectolobiformes; family Hemiscylliidae; genus Chiloscyllium; species Chiloscyllium plagiosum. The sequence goes on along the minus strand of NW_028270139.1, from coordinate 64,061,773 downwards.
GGCCTGTGATCACTGGAGTGCCAGAAGGATCGGCGCTGGGTCCTCTACTTTTTGTTATTCACATAAATGATTTAGATACGAGCATAAGAGGTACAGTTAGTAAGTTTGCAGATGACACCAAAATTGGGGGTGTAGTGGACAGCGAAGAGGGTTACTTCAGATTACAACAGGATCTTGACCAGATGGGCCAATGGGCTGTGAAGTGGCAGATGGAGTTTAATTCAGATAAATGCCAGTTGCAGCATTTTTGACAATAGACAATAGACATTAGGTGCAGGAGTAGGCCATTCTGCCCTTCAAGCCTGCACCACCATTCAATATGTTCATGGCTGATCATCCTCAATCAGTATCCTGTTCCTGCCTTATCTCCATAACCCTTGATTCCACTATCCTGGAGAGCTCTATCCAAATCTTTCTTAAATGAATCCAGAGACTGGCCCTCCACTGCCCTCTGGGGCAGAGCATTCCACACAGCGACCACTCTCTGGGTGAAGAAGTTTCTCCTCATCTCTGTCCTAAATGGTCTACCCCGTATTTTTAAGCTGTGTCCTCTGGTTCGGCACTCACCCATCAGTGGAAACATGATTCCTGCCTCCAGAGTGTCCAATCCTTTAATAATCTTATATGTCTCAATCAGATCCCCTCTCAGTCTTCTAAATTCAAGGGTATGCAAGCCCAGTCACTCCAGTCTTTCAGCGTAAGGTAGTCCTGCCATTCCAGGAATTGACCTCGTGAACCTACGCTGCACTCCCTCAATAGCCAGAATGTCTTTCCTCAAATTTGGAGACCAGAACTGCACACAGTACTCCAAGTGTGGTCTCACAAGGGCCCTGTACAGCTGCAGAAGAACCTCTTTGCTTCTATACTCAATTCCTCTTATTATGAAGGCCAGCATGCTATTAGCCTTCTTCACTACCTGCTGTACCTGCATGCTTACCTTCATTGACTGGTGTACAAGAACACCCAGATCTCTTTGTACTGCCCCTTTACCTAAATTGATTCCATTTAGGTCGTAATCTGTCTTTCTGTTCTTGCCACCAAAGTGGATAACTATACATTTATCCACATTAAACTGCATCTGCCATGCATCTGACCACTCACCTAACCTGTCCAGGTCACCCTGTAATCTCCTAACATCCTCCTCACATTATACCCTGCCACCCAGCTTAGTATCATCAGCAAATTTGCTAATGTTATTACTAATACCATCTTCTATATCATTAACATATATTGTAAAAAGCTGCGGTCCCAGCACTGATCCCTGCGGTACCCCACTGGTCACTGCCTGCCATTCCGAAATGGAGCCTTTTATCACTACTCTTTCTTTCCTATCAGCCAACCAACTTTCAATCCAAGTTAGTACTTTGCCCCCAATACCATGCACCCTAATTTTGCTCACTTTTTGGGAAAGCAAATCTTAGCAGGGCTTATACACTTAATGGTAAAGTCCTTGGGAGTGTTGCTGAACAAAGAGACCTTGGAGTGCAGGTTCATAGCTTCTTGAAAGTGGTGTCGCAGCTAAATAGGATAGTAAAGAAGGCATTTGGTATGCTTTCCTTTATTGGTCAGAGTATTGAGTATAGGAGTTGGGAGGCCATGTTATGTGGCTGCATAGGACATTGGTTAGGCCACTGTTGGAATATTGTGTGCAATTCTGGTCTCCTTCCTATCGGAAAGATGTTGTGAAACTTGAAAGGGTTCAGAAAAGATTTATAAGGATGTTGCCAGGTTTGGGGGATTTGAGCTATAGGGAGAGGCTGAACAGGCTGGGGCTGTTTTCCCTGGAGCATAGGAGTCTGAGAGGTGATCTTATAGAGGTTTACAAAATTATGAGGGGCATGGATAGGATAAATAGGCAAAGTCTTTTCCCTGGGGTCGGGGAGTCCAGAACTAGAGCATAGGTTTAGGGTGAGAGGGGAAAGATATAAAAGAGACCAAAGAGGCAGAGGGTGGTATGTGTATGGAATGAGCTGCTAGAGGAAGTGGTGGAGGCTGGTACAATTGCAACATTTAAGAAGCATTTGGATGGGTATATGAATAGGAAGGGTTTGGAGGGATATGGGCCGGGTGCTGGCAGGTGGGACTAGATTGGATTGGGATATCTGGTCGGCATGGACAGGTTGGACTGAAGAGTCTGTTTCCATGCTGTACATCTCTATGACTCTATGCTTACTGAAGGTGACCAGAACTGCACACGATACTCCAGGTGCGGCTGCACTAGTGTCCTGTTCTGCTGAAGCATAACCCCGTGGCTCCGAAACGCAATCCCTCGACCAATAAATGCCAACACACCACATGCCTTAATAACAACCCAATCGACCTGGGTGGCAACTGCCACGGATTTATGCACCTGGACACTGAGATCTCTCTGTTCATCTGCACTGCCAAGAATTTTACTATTAGCCCAGTACTTTGCATTCCGGTTACTTCTCCCGAAGTGATCTACCTCACACTTGCCTGCATTAAACTCTATTTACCACTTCTCAGCACAGCTCTGCATCTTATCTTTGTCCCTCTGTAACCCACAACATCTTTCGGCACTATCCACAACTCTGCCTACCTCAGTGTCGTCTGGAAATTTACTAACCCATCCTTCTAAACCAACATCCAGAACATTTATAAAAATGACAAACAGTAATGGACCCAAACAGATCCTTGCAGCTCACTAGATTAGATTAGATTAGATTACTTACAGTGTGGAAACAGGCCCTTCGGCCCAACAAGTCCACACCGACCCGCCGAAGCGTAACCCACCCATACCGCTACATTTACCCCTTTACCTAACACTACGGGCAATTTAGCATGGCCAATTCACCTGACTTGCACATCTTTGGACTGTGGGAGGAAACCGGAGCCCCCGGAGGAAACCCACGCAGACACGGGGAGAACGTGCAAACTCCACACAGTCAGTCGCCTGAGTCGGGAATTGAACCCGGGTCTCTGGCGCTGTGAGGCAGCAGTGCTAACCACTGTGCCACCGTGCCGCCCACTACTAGTAACTGAACTCCAGGATGAACATTCCCCATCAATCACCACCCTCTGTCTTCTTTCAGCTCAGCAATTTTTGATCCAAATCACTAAATCACCTTCAATCCCGAATCTCTGTATTTTGGGAAATAGCCTACCATGTGAAACATTATCAAACACTTTACTGAAATCCATACACACCACATCAACCGATTTACCTTCATCCACCTGTTTTGTCACCTTCGCGAAGAACGCAATAAGGTTAGTGAGGCATGACCTACCCTTTACAAAACCATGTTGACTATCTCTAATCATATTATTCCTTTCCAGATGATTATAAACCCTGTCTCTTATAACCTTTTCCAACGCCTTACCCACAACCGAAGTAGGGCTCACTGATGTATAATTATCAGGCTTGTCCTGACTCCCCTTCTTAAACAAGGGAACAATGTTTGCTATCCTCCAGTTTTCTGGCACTATTCCTATCAACAATGATGACATAATGATCGAAGCCCAAAAGCTCTGCCCCCTCCCTGGCTTCCCAGAGAATCCAAGGATAAATTCCATCTGGTCTTATGTATTTTCAGACCTTCCAAAATTGTTAAAACCTCCTCTTTGTCAACCTCAATCCCATCTAATCTTGTCGTCTGTATCTCCGCATTCTCACTAACATTGCGCTTTTCCAATGTGAATACTGACAAAAATTATTAATTAAGCGCTTCCCTTATGATCTCAGATTCCACACACAACTTTCTACTACTATCTTTGATTGGCCCTAATTTTACTCTCGTCATTCTTTTATTCCTGATATACCTATAGAAGGCCTTAGGGCTTTCCTTGATCCTATCCACCAACAACTTCTCATGTCCCCTCCTGGCTCTTCTTAGCCCTCTCTTTAGATCTTTTCAGCCTAACTTATAATTCCCAATCCCCCTTCACACCTCATTCTCACATAAGCCTTCTTCTTCCTCTTGACAAGAACTTCAACTTCTTTAGTAAACCATGGCTCCCTTTCTTGACAACTACCTCCGTGCCTGCTAGGTATATACTTATATATTTATCAAGGACCCATAGTAGCTGTTCCTTGAATAAGCTCCACATTTCAAGTGTATCCATCCCCTCCAATTTCCTTCCCCATCCTATGCATCCTAAATCTTGCCTAATCGCATCATAATTGCCCTTTCCCCCAGTTATACATCTTTCCCTGCGGTATATACCTATTCCTGCCCATTGCTATTGTAAACATAACCGAATTATGGTCATTATCACCGAAGTCCTCACCTACCTCCAAATCTAACACCTGGCCAGGTTCATTTCCCCAGTACCAAATCCAATATGGCTTCTCCCCTTGTTGGCCTGTCTACATACTGTGTCAGAAAACCCTCCTGTACACACTGAACAAGAATTGCCCCATCTAAACTACTTAAATTATAGTATTCCCAGTCAATATTGGGGAAGTTAAAGTCCCCCATAACAACTATCCTGTTACTCTCGCTCCTGTTGACAATCATCTTTGCTATCCTTTCCTCTACATCCCTTGAACTATTCGGAGGCCTATAGAAAACTCCCAACAGGGTGACCTCTCCTTTCCTGTTTCTAACCTCAGCCCAAATTACCTCAGTGGATGAGTCCTCAAACGTTCTCTCAGCTGCTGTAATATTACCCTTGATTAACAATGCCACACCACTCCCCTCTTTTACCATCACCGCTGTTCTTGCTGAAACTTCTAAATCCCGGAATCTGCAACAACCATTCCTGACCCTCCTCCAGCCATGCCTCATGCACAATGGGTCTAATCGCTCTTCAGCTGCCAAAGACTTAATCTGTCTCTTTCTCTTTTAGTGTTGACATTATATTTAACTGGTGTTGGCGCCATAGATGAGTACAGTCCAGGACAACTACTTCCTCATTAAATTCAATGCAACTATTGTTATGTGTAGGTAGAAAGGGCAAGGTCAGTTTTGACAGAAACAGTCTGCAAATTACATCCTACATGTTGAAACCTTAGCAATTAAATGTTAGACTTTGCTTTAGGCATTCATGGCACCAATAGATTTATAAGCAGTAGTAGTGCTTGCCTGAATGTAATGTTACAATTACCTGTCAATTGGAATGAGTTGATTATTGTGATTCTTTTGACTGTTAGTCAATTTGAGTGGCTGGTACCATCCTACAAAGCCATTGGCCAAGTGATATTATTGCTGGACTGTTAATCCAGAGACCCAGATGATGTCCCAGTGACCCAGAATCAAATCCTGCCACAACAGATGGTGGAATGTAAATTCAATAAAAAATTTTAAAAATCTGGAATTAAGAGTCTAACGATGATCATGAATCAATTGTCAGAAAAACCTATCTGGTTCACTAATGTCATTCAGTGAAGGACCTTACCTGGTCTGACCTACATGTGACTCCAGACCCACAAGCAATGTGGTTGACTCTTACATGCACTCTGCCTAGCCAGCAATGCCCTCATCCCGTGAATGAATAAAGTACAAAAAAATGCCACCTTGCTTTGCATAAAGTGATGCAGAAAATAAGTGCCTGCATAATCCTAGATGTTAAGAAAAGTTAGCTCACTTTAAATTGTCATTTAATTGTAATTGATTTTGGTTTTGGTACATGATACTGTGAACTGTCTGGACGAGAATTGATAAATTAACTAATCAAGAGTTGACATGAATCAGGTCATTATTCATAATTTCTTGCCTGGCAGAAAAAAAATCTGTATCTTTATGTTTAAATCGATGCGATCACTTCCATAAAAACTGAAAGAACTGCGGAAGCTGTGAACCAGAAACCAAAACAGAAGTTGCTGGAAAAGCTCAGTAGATCTGACAGCATCAGTGAAAAGAAATCAAAGTTAACATTTTGGGTCTGGTGACCCTTCCTCAGAACTTCCTTAATCACTTCCACAATTTGAAAGCCAAATAGTTTTCCATAGATCTTTTCTTATTGAAGGGATATTCCTGGGAGAAACTGTGCAGAATGGAAATATGAACTTGCAAAATTTATTCTTTCAAATCAACTTATAAATAGATGGCTGTAAGATACAAAGCCGTTACTCGTGGCCCTCTACTTATAATATTCCTCACGAGAGAACATTCCTGAGAATAATGCTAATTTGTCTTTTGTCTGCACAGAATTGTGATGAGGTACTTACATTTATGGTTTTGTTGCCTCCAGTTCGGACACTCTTCTGACTCCCATCCCATTCCGTCCCATCCCATCCCCCTTCTGTAAACTTCAGGTCAGCCAAAGCTTTGCAACTGTATCCCATGGGGTACTGGACTGGGTACTGCCAAATCCCATGTCCCTTGTTATCCTGAAGTATACCTGAATGGTAGGATCACATTGAAAAGTGGACCTTACGATAAGTTCAAAAAAAGTACTTTTGTAAATTTAGTAGAGTATACAGTTCAGGGATGAAGTAACAGAAGGAAATTAGGATTAGTGTACATGATTGACTCAGATGCATTACTGGGTAACATAAACACTGTAATGCCAACACCAAGCTCAAAGTGTATTTCTCAACTATCGAATATTTCTGCTGGTGAACGTTCAACTTCCTGGAGAAATACCCGATAGGTCTTTCTATCTTCTTGTTGTTTTCTTGTAAGAGCACAGCACTGACACCCACATTACTTGCATTAATAGCCACCTTGAATGGCTTTTCATTATTAGGTATGGCTAATACCGGGGCAGTGGTTAACACAGCTTTCAGGCTGTCAAATGCTTTCTGACAGTCCACTGTCCACTGAAACTTCTTGCCTTTTTTTAGCGATTCAGTGAGTGGAGCAGCCACACTGCGAAAATTTAGTATAAATTTTGAATAAAATCCACTCAAACCCAGGAACTGTCGTATTGCTCTTTTTGTTGATGGTATGGGAAACTTTCCAAATACCTTTGTTTTTGCATCCCATGGGACTATTTGTCCGTGTCCAGTAACATAGCCCAGGAAGGTGACTTGGGCTTTGGCAAATTCACTTTTCACTCGGTTCATCACCAAGACTGTGTTTTGAAGTTGATCAAACAAGTCTGATAAATGATACAAACATTCTTTCCATGTGTGACTAAAAGTCATCAGGTCCTCTATATAAATGACACAGTTGGGTAATCCAGCAATGACCTTATTGGCTCAGCTTTGAAATGTGACTAGTGCATTTTTCATAACAAATGGCATGACTTTAAACAGATACAGTCCATTTGGCGCTACAAAAGCCAAAATTGCCCTTGCTCTTTCTGATAAAGGTACCTGCCAGTATCATCTGAGCAAGTCCAACTTAGAAATACAAGTTGCTTCTCCCATGTTTTTGACACAGTCCTCCAACCGTGGAATTGGATATGCATCAGTATTTATAACTGCATTGACTTTGCGATAGTCAATGCAGTTATAAATACTGGGCGGCACGGTGGCACAGTGGTTAGCACTGCTGCCTCACAGCGCCTGAGACCTGGATTCAATTCCCGCCTCAGGCGGCTGACTGTGTGGAGTTTGCACGTTCTCCCCGTGTCTGCGTGGGTTTCCTCCGGGTGCTCCGGTTTCCTCCCACAGTCCAAAAGATGTGCAGGTAAGGTGAATTGGCCATGCTAAATTGCCCGTAGTGTTAGGTAAGGGGTAAGTGTAGGGGTATGGGTGGGTTGCGCTTCGGACTTGTTGGGCTGAAGGGCCTGTTTCCATACTGTAAGTAATCTAATCTAATCTGGTCCACATATAATCGTTGGGTACCATCTAGTTTTGGCACCATTTCTATAGGTGAACTCCAGTCACTGTAACTAACTTCGATTATGTCATCTTGGAGCATGCGTTCAATCTCCTTTTGAATCTGTGCCAACTTAGAGAGTTATGCTGATAAGGATGTTGCTTCATCTCCTATACCTACATCATGCATAATTAGGTTAGTACTTCCCAGTTTATTTTCACATATCTCCCCATGTGATAGTAATAACTCTTTCAGGTTATTTCGATTTTCCTCAGGAAAGTAACTCAATAATTTATCCCAATTTTTGGCAACTTCCTCATTGTCCGATTAAATTTGAGGAATATCCAATTCAGAATCCTCTGAACTTGGTTCTTCCCTCTGTGCTGTAATCAGTAACACATTCTCCCCTTGCTTTCCTTCCCTGTCAAAATACCTTTTGAGCGTATTCACATAACATACTCTGAGATTTCTTCCTGTTTGGAGTCCCTATCAAGTAGTTCACCTCAACTCAATTTCCAACTCCCCAGCTCTATTTAATCATTCCCTAAAATTTGACACACAGTCCAAATATGTGATCTCATATTCTGACTTACTAATTTCTCTTAAATCAGTTTTAATTGTCCTCTCACTTCATGCCCAAAAACTAATTCCAGTAGGCTGAATTGCTAAAGACTCATTTGGTGCATCCCTGATTGCAAAAAGCACAAATGGAATTCCCATATCCCAATCACCTGGATAGTTCTTGACTATAAGCCTTCAATATGGACTTTAATGTTTGATGCCACCTTCCTAGTGCTCCCTGCGATTCTGGATGGTGCCAGTGGATTGGAATTGTTTTATTCCTAAACTGTCCATAACTTCCTTGAACAATTTTGATGTTACGTTTGACCCTTGCTCTGATTATATCTCTGTTGGTAATCTGTATCTAGTGAAAAATTTGAGAAATTCCTCTGCAATCCTTTTAGCTGTGATATTGTGGAAAGGGATGGTCTCTGGAAATCAAGTCGATACATCCATTATTGTTAACAAATATTAATTCCCACTTTTTGTTTGAGGTAGGGACCTATACAATCAATTAAGACTCTTGTGAAAGGCTTCTCAAATGCAGGAATAGGTATTAAAGGTGCAGGTTTTATTACTGCCTGTGGTTTTCCAATTAGATGACATGTATGACAGGTCTGGCAAAATTCAACTACATCCTTGTGCAGTTCAGGCCAGAAAAAATGTCTTTATATTTTAGCCTGTGTTTTCTTCACTCCTAAATGACCTCCAATTGGTAGTTCATGTTCCACTTGCAACACCTCCTTTCTATACCCAACTGGCAAAACAATCTGATGAACTTCTGCCCATTTCTCAACTGCCTGAATAAATGATGGTCTTCATTTCCACATTAAGACATCATTTTTAAGGTAATAACATTCAGATACCTTTTCTGTGTATGCCTTTTGATACAATTGCTTTAAATTTTCATCTTTTTGCTGTAACTCAGTGAATTTATCTGAGCTAAAGATGTCTGCTGCGCTCCTTGTTTGTCTCAACCATCTGATCAAACAGGGTCTCTGCTAATTCCACTTCAATTTGCTTGTCTGTATTCTTTGATCTCTCCTTTTTCCACACAGTCAGGAAAAATTCCAGGATATGTGTCCTGCAATTGTTCAGTTGCCAGAGTTTCCACTGGCTTTTCAACCACAGTAGGCAGCTCTCTTACAGGTGAATCAGCTTTAACATTACAAGGACAAATCGTATTCCTGGAGCTGAGAGTTTGTCCAGTATTCCTACCACAAATTCTCCACTCTTCTCTGGATACTTTAGCATCATTTTACATAATTGAGCACTTCTTCTCTCACCGTGAATTACTGTTACTAGTACCATTTCTGGCAATAGTCATTCAGAGGTACATATCTCCTCATCCTTTAGCATCACAGACTGAGAGGATCTTGTGTCTCTTAATAATGTGATCTTGTGTCTCATTACCTGCTGCTCCTGGCCTATGTGAATAAACTTTACCTTTGCAGGTATATTGTTTAAGAAGACCTGGAACCTCTTCCTTATCTAATCTTGAACCATCTTGAACATTCTGATGCAGCTTTCTAGCCCCCACTCTGCTTCCTGTTACCACTCCAACAAAACTCACTGGCTTATCCGGTTTCCCACATCTGGCTTCCCAGTGCTTCTCCTAACCCACCAACACTGTGATTTCATGTGGCCTACTTTACTGCAGTGAAAACACCAGAGCTTTTTAACTTCTCTGTCCCCTTCAAGGGTTTCCTTTTTACCCAGTGGTAAATTATCCTTTCGATTCCCACTGAGATCTACCTTTCCCTTTCCATGTGAGGATTTCTCTTTTCCCCCTCACGGATTGAAATTGATTCTGGAAGCCAAACTTTGATTTATAGACCAACTCATAATCATCAGCCATTTCAGCTGCTAATCTTGCTGTTTTACCTTTCTGCTCTTCCATGAGTTCTCATTATTTCAGGAAGTGAATTGTTGAGCTTTTCCAAAATAATTATCTCTCTAAGAGCGGCATAGGTTTGCTCTATTTTTAAAGCTCTTATCTACCTATTGAATTTACTTTGTTAGATCCTTTCAAACGCAATATAGGTTTGACCAGGGTCCCTCCTTAGATTCCTGAAATGTTGTCTGTCGGCTTCTGGCACAAGCCCATATGCTCTTCAGATGGCTTTCTTCACACGCCCTAGTTACTTGCTCCGATAGTGATGCAATTACCTCACTAGCTCTACCTTCAAGTTTTGTTTGGATCAACATGGTCAATGGCCACCACATTTATTTAGCCACTTTTTCAAATGAGATTTTGAAAAGGCTTCCCCATCCTTATCATCAAACTTGGACAATGCTTGAATATATTTAAACAGAACCCATCCAGGCCTTTGATGACCATGGGTTTGCTCATCCTCACTCTCTCACTCACTCCAGAAAGAAAGCTGTCTTTCCTGGCTAATTGCCAGTTTCTGAAGTTCAAACACTCTCTTTTTCTTTCTCTTCTGTTTTAATCGTAATTCAAGCTGTTTCATTTCTGTTGCCATTTCCTTCTCTTTTGCCTCTAACTTAATTTTCTTCATTTTTCCATTGAGTTTTAACCATCTGTAAAGATTCTGATGATGTTTCCATCAAATTTAAATGCTGAGCTATTGTTGTAATTATCTCTCCTTTCCTCACGGAAGGAGGCAGCTCCAACCCCAGCTTGCTGCTAATTCCAGCAGCTTGGCCTTAACCACCTTTTTGTAAAACCCCCAAGGTCACTTCTTCCACCCCCAGAAAACTCTTGGTGACTGAAAGAGCTATTGCTATCCCAAGCACTGTTTAAATCAGCTGAATTCAACACTCAGAACAAAAGATACTAACACCTACCACAGCTGCCTTTGAATTCAACAACCCTAATCCCAATTTGGAACTACATAACAAATCCCGCAAAGATCCCCCAGCCAGACCCCTCAAAACATTTCAAGAAAGTAGCCCAGACCCTGACTTTGCTATTTGATTTTAAGCAAGTGTACAGTGGATATTCCGGGAGACAATCAGCTGGTCAAAATGCTTAGTTTTAAACAAACAGAATTTATTCACAAGATTACTGAATGAAACACAAAGAATAGAAAACAGAATACAGAATAATGTATCCTATCCAAAAACCCAACACACTATCCCAACTTAATGATGCTGTTCCAAAATACTTGCAACAATCCCCATAAGCACCCGTTGGCACAAAAGGTAAAACCAAACATGTTCTTACAGGAAAGAAGTCAGGGAGAGAGAGAGAGTCCAGCACCCTTTCTTCACACACTGCCTCATTCCAACCAAACCAGAGAATAACTGAGCTGCAAGAACTGGCCCCTCTCCTTTCATTATAGAAGTGGTATTTTTTTTAAAAACCTGAAAGCCTTCTGCCTGAGGCAGTATCTGTTAACTGTAAACAAATTGGCTCTAAATTCCATCCAAACTCATCCAAACCTATGTCATTTACAACCTCTCTGAAAAACCCAAAGACAGGATAACCTTGTTAAAGGAGCAGCTTTGTCACAATCAGTTGAGCAGAGCTTAGAGGGACCACCAGCTCAGTCAGTCGTCAGGGTGGTTTTGTTAAGGGGTTCTCACGTCTTGTTAACTAAATTGAATTTTTTGAAGAAATAATGAGGAGAATTGATGAGGTTAGTGTTTAATGAGAATGGATGGTGCCTACATGATGGACTGTTAAAGAAAATTAACATCTATGTGATACAGGGGCATGTGATGAGTTGGATCCAAAATTGGCTCTATGGCAGGAAACAAGAGCAAAGATATAATGCTGTACCTTTCTGATACACTGGTTAGGCCCCAGCCAGAGTTCTGTACACTGCTCACAGCTCCAAATTACAGGAAGGACATAACTGCACTGGAAACAGTACATGGTAGATTTATAAGAAGGTTGTCAGAGATTGTAAATTGTAACAAAAGAACGATTGGACAGCTAGGGTTATTACAATATAGCAACAGAGGAATGAGTCAGGTATACAAACTATAAGGGGATTGAATTGAGTGGATGGGGAAGATCTGTTCTCTGAGCAGAAATGTTAGTTATTGGGGGTCACAGGTTTTAGGGGATTGGTAGAAGGACCAGCTGGGACTTTAGGAAGAATCTTTTCATCAAGATGGTATTGGATGTCTTTTGTTTGCTGTCCCATGAGGTTGTTGAGATGGAAATTCTGAACTCATTCAAAAGAAACTTGGATCAGTATCTGAAGCACACTAAGTTGTAAGGCCATGTACTAGATGCTGGAAAGTGGGATTATAATGGATATGATGATTCCATTTTGCATAAAGTCCAGCTTCAGTGCCATGATTATTGATCTGCATTGATCTTCAATTAACATTCTTATCATGGGCATAGCCCTCCCTATCCCTGCATTCTATTGCGGCCCTAAAACATCCTCTTAGGCCAGGGTTTTGGCCTTGACTTGTGTGCCTGAGGTGGGTAGCTGAAGCCAGGAAATTTCTGCAGGTATGGATTGGATCAGGGCCGTCACCTGGCTGAAGATCAGAAAAAGTCACCGGGTCTAATGAATATCAAAGCAAGAGAGTTAAAAGATAACCCTGGCTCTTTGGGACTTGTTCCAGCAGTATTATTAAATATGTGATGGTGGGAATGTTAAAAGTGGCTGATGGGGTATTCGTCAGACTGGATGCTTTATCTGGTGCAATACTGGAGCTGCACTCATCTAGACAAATGGAGAATCTTCCATCACATTTCTGACTTGTCTCCCTTAGGAAATGAGTCAGTGCTTCAGAATACCTAGTCTCAAATATGCTCATGTTACACTATTTATATAACTGGGAGAAAGGGAGGACTGCAGATGCTGGAGATCAGAGCTGAAAATGTGTCGCTGGAAAAGCACAGCAGGTCAGGCAGCATCCAAGGAGCAGAAAAAGGGCTCATGCTCAAAACATCGATTCTTTTGCTCCTTGGATGCTGCCTGACCTGCTGCGCTTTTCCAGCAACACATTTTCAGCTCTATTTATATAACTGGCCCAGTTAAACTTTTGTTGAATCATAAAACCTTTGTCCACCCTGGGTACTGTCCAGGTGTTGTTGCCATTTGGACATGGACTGCTGCAGTGTCTTTGGAGTGTTGAATACTCCTGAACGTTATGCAATCATTGGTGAACATCCCCACTTCTGAATGTCCAGAGAGCTATTTAGTAGGTAAGCCTGAAAAAAAAACATTGATACCTTTTCTCTCTGGCATGACCCCTCCTTCACAAATTTGCCCATCATAACAGTAGAGGTAAAGTTGGTCTCTGGTGGCAGTGATAACCAAATTATAGAGAGAAAACATATGATCAGTATTACAGTTTATTTGACATCCTAACCTTGAGGGTTCTTGTGATGCTGTGGTAGTGTCCCTACCTGGGCCTGAAGACCAAGGTTTAAATCCCATTTGATCCAGATGTGTGTCATCACCTCCTTGAATATGTTGATTAGAAAACATTAATATTAACAGGTACCCCTTATCCAAAAATTAAACTTGCAAAGCTGATCAACCAATCTTTGAACAAAACTGATGACAATTATTTCAGGAGCTATTGTGGCAAAGTGGTAGTGTTCCTACCTCTGGCCCAGGAAGCCCAGGTTTAAATCCCACCTTATCCAACAGCATGTTTAGAGATATTTTTAACCGACATATTCAGAGATGTTATGATGCGAATATGAGGCAGGTGGAACTTCCACTCAGGCCTTAGAGTCCAGAGGTAGTGACGCTACCACTGCATAAGTGCTGTATTTAGCAATGTGCATTGATATTTCTGAAAAGGTTAATTAGGAAATAAAACAGACACCCAAGCCTTCTTTAACACCCATTCAAATCATTGATAAAACTAATTTCACTTGATAACTTGTGTGTGACCACAGTGTAAAATCATACTGAATGACTTGAACAAAATGAAGCACTAACCAAACAATAAGACTTAGAGTCACAGAGATGTACATCATGGAAACAGACCCTTCGGCCCAAGCCATCCATGCTGACCAGATATTCCAACCTGATCTATTCCCACCTGCCAGCACCTGGCCTATATCCCTCCAAACACTTCCTATTCATATACCCATCCAAATGTATCTTAAATGTTGCAATTGTACCAGCATCCACCACATCCTCTGGCTGCTCATTCCATACATGTACCACCTTCTGTGTGAAAAGGTTGCCCCTTAGGTCTCTTTTACATCGTTCCCCTCTCACCCTAAACCTATGCCCTCTAGTTCTGGACTCCCGCATCCCAGGAAAAAGACTTTGTCTATTTATCCTAAGCATACCCCTCATAATTTTGTAAACCTCTACAGGGTCACCCCTCAGCCTCTGATGCTCCAGGGAAAACAGCCCCAGCCTGTTTAGCCACTCCCCAGAGCTCAAATCCTCCAACCCTGGCAACACCCTTGTGAATCTTTCCTGAACCCTTTCTAGTTTCACAACATTTTTCCAATAGGAAGGAGACCAGAATTGCACACAATATTCCAACAGTGACCTAACCAATGTACAGCCACAACATGACCTCCCAACTCCTGTACTCAATACTCTGATCAATAAAAGAAAGCATATCAAACGCCTTCTTCACTACCCTACCTACCTGCGACTCTACTTTCAAGGAGCTATGAACCTGCACTCCAAGGTCTCTATGTTCAGCAACACTCTCTAGGACCTTACCATTAAGTGTATAAGTCCTGCTAAGATTTGCTTTCCCAAAATGCAGCACCTCACATTTATCTGAATTAAACTCCATCTGCCACTTCTCGGCCCATTGGCCCATCTGGTCAAGATCCTGTTGTAATCTGAGGTAACCCTCTTCGCTGTCCACTACACCTCCAATTTTGGTGTCATCTGCAAACTTACTAACTATTACATAAATGATTTGAATGCGAGCATAAGAGGTATAGTTAGTTATGACAGAAGTAGAGGATCCAGCACTGATCCTTGTGGCACTCCACTGGTCACAGGCCTCCAGTCTGAAAAACAACTCTCCACCACCATCCTCTGTCTTCTACCTTTGAGCCAGTTCTGTATCCAAATGACTAGTTCTCCCTGTATTCCATGTGATCTAACCTTGCTAACCAGTCTCCCATGGGGAACCTTGTCGAACACCTTACTGAAGTCCATATAGATCACATCTACTGCTCTGCCCTCATCAATCCTCTTTGTTAATTCTTCAAAAAACTCAATCAAGTTAGTGAGACATGGTTTCCCAAGCATAAAGCCATGTTGACTATCCATAATCAGTCCCTGCCTTTTCAAATACATGTACATCCTGTCCCTCAGGATTCCCTCCAATAACTTGCCCACCATTGACGTCAGGCTCACCGGTCTGTAGTTCTCTGGCTTGTCCTTACCACCCTTCTTAAACAGTGGCACCATGGTAGCCAACCTCCAGTCTTCCGGCACCTCACCTGTGACTATCGATGATACAAAAATATCTCAGCAAAAGGCACAACAATCACATTCCTAGCTTCCCACAGAGTTCTCGGGTACACCTGATCAGGTCCCGGGGATTTATCCACTTTTAACCGTTTCAAGACATCCAGCACCACCTCCTTGGAAATATAGACCTGTTTAAGATGTCACCATCTATTTCCCTACAGTCTATATCTTCCATATCCTTTCCCACAGTAAATACTGATACAAAATACTCGTTTAGTATCTCGCCCATTGTCTGCGGCTTCACACAAAGGCCACCTTGCTGATCTTTGAGGGGCCTATTCACTCCCTCGTTATCCTTTTGCCCTTAATATATTTGTAAAAACCCTTTGGATTCTGTTTAACTCTATTTGCCAAAGCTATCTCATGTCCCCTTTTTGCCCTCCTGATTTCCCTCTTAAGCATACTCCTACTGTCTTTATACTCTTCTAAGGATTCATTCGATCTATCTTGTCTGTACCTGACATATGCTTCCTTCTTTTTCTTAATCACACCCTCAATTTCTTTAGACATCCAGCATTCCCTATACCTACCAGCTTTTCCTTTCAGAGAAAGTGAGGGCTGCAGATGCTGGAGATCAGAGCTGAAAATGTGTTGCTGGAAAAGCGCAGGTCAGGCAGCATCCAAGGAACAGGAGAATCGACGTTTCGGGCATAAGCCCTTCTTCAGGAATGAGGAAAGTGTGTCCAGCAGGCTAAGATAAAAGGTAGGGAGGAGGGACTTGGGGGAGGGGCTTTGGAAATGCGATAGGTGGAGGGAGGTCAAGGTGAGGGTGATAGGCCGGAGTGGGGTGGGGACGGAGAGGTCAGGAAGATGATTGCAAGTTAGGAAGGCGGTGCTGAGTTCGAGGGATTTGACTGAGACAAGGTGGGGGGAGGGAAAATGAGGAAACTGGAGAAATCTGAGTTCATCCATGGTGGTTGGAGGGTTCCCAGGCAGAAGATGAGGCGCTCTTCCTCCAACCGTCGTGTTGCCATGGTCTGGCGATGGAGGAGTCCAAGGACCTGCATGTCCTTGGTGGAGTGGGAGGGAGAGTTAAAGTGTTGGGCTACGGGGTGGTTGGGTTGGTTGGTCCGGGTGTCCCAGAGGTGTTCTCTGAAACGTTCCACAAGTAGGCGGCCTGTCTCCCCAATATAGAGGAGGCCACATCCGCTGCACCCGATGTGGCCTCCTCTATATTGGGGAGACAGGCCGCCTACTTGTGGAACGTTTCAGAGAACACCTCTGGGACACCCGGACCAACCAACCCAACCACCCCGTAGCCCAACACTTTAACTCTCCCTCCCACTCCACCAAGGACATGCAGGTCCTTGGACTCCTCCATTGCCAGACCATGGCAACACGACGGTTGGAGGAAGAGCGCCTCATCTTCTGCCTGGGAACCCTCCAACCACAAGGGATGAACTCAGATTTCTCCAGTTTCCTCATTTCCCCTCCCACCACCTTGTCTCAGTCAAATCCCTGGAACTCATCACCGCCTTCCTAACCTGCAATCATCTTCCTGACCTCTCCCCCCTACCCCACTCCAGCCTATCACCCTCACCTTGACCTCCCTCCACCTATCGCATTTCCAAAGCCCCTCGCCCAAGTCCCCACTCCCTACCTTTTATCTTAGCCTGCTGGACACACTTTCCTCATTCCTGAAGAAGTGCTTATGCCCAAAACGTCGATTCTCCTGTTCCTTCGATGCTGCCTGACCTGCTGCACTTTTCCAGCAACACATTTTCAGCCTTTCCTATCACTCTAACAGGAATATACTCTCTGTGGACTCTCATTATATCATTTGAGGCTACCCATTTTCTAGCCGTCCCTTTACTTGCAAACATCTGCTCCCAACCAGCTTTTGAAGGTTCTTGCCTAATACCATCAAAATTAGCCTTCCTTCAATTTAGAACTTCAACTTTTAGATCTGGTCTATCCTTTTCCATCACTATTTTAAGTCTAATAGAATTATGGTTGCTGGCCCCAAAGTGCTCACCCACTGACACCTCAGTCACCTGCCCTGCTTTATTTCCAAGAGTAGGTCAAGTTTTGCACCTTCTCTAGTAGGTACATTCACATCCACAATTTTCTTGTGCACACTTAACAAATTCCTCTATATCTAAACCTTAACACTATGGCAGTCCCAGTTGATGTTTGGAAAGTTAAAATCATGGACCATAACCACCCTATTATTCTTACAGATAGCGGAGATCTCCTTACAAGTTTATTTCTCAATTTCCCTCTGACTATTAGGGGGTCTGTAATACAATCCCAATAAGGTGATCATCCTTTTCTTATTTCTCAGTTCCACCCAAATAAATTCTCTGGATATATTTCCAGGAATATCCTCCCTCAGCACAGCTGTAATGCTATCCCTTATCAAAAACAACACTCCCCCTCCCTCTCTTGCCTCCCTTTCTATCCTTCCTGTAGCATGTGTATCCTGAAACATTAGGTTGCCAGTCCTGTCCATCCCTGAGACATGTTTCTGTAATTGCTATGATATCTCAGTCCCAAGTTCCTAATCATGCCAAGTTCATGTCCCAACCCACTCTAACCCCACCTGCCAACACCCGGCCCATATCCCTCCAAACCCTTCCTATTCACATACCCATCCAGATGCTTTTTCAATGCTGTAATTGTACCAGCCTCCACCACTTCTTCTGGCAGCTCATTCCACACACACACACCACCCTCTGCATGAAACTTTTGTCCCTTAGGTCTCTTTCATATCTTTCCCCTCTCACCTTAAACCTATGCCCTCTAGTTCTGGACTCCCCCCACCCCAGGGAAAAGACTTTGTCTATTTACCCTATCCATGCCCCTCATGATTTTATAAACCTCTATAAGGTCACCCCCCAGCCTCTGATGCTCCAGGGAAATCAGTCCTCGCCTATTCAACCTCTCCCTATAGCTCAAATCCTCCAACACAAGCAATATCTTTGTAAGTCTTTTCTGAACCAATTCAAGTTTCACATCTTTCCAATAGGAAGGAGACCAGAATTGCATGCAATATTCCAACAGTGGCCTAACCAATGTCCTGTACAGCCGTAACATGACCTCCCAACTCCTGTACTCAATACTCTGACCAATAAAGGAAAGCATACCAAACGCCTTCAATTCAGGTTCTGAAATGCAAATCGGTCACGTTGTTTTGAAATTAACAGTCAGCTATAGAACAATTTGAATATTTGTCTCACCTTATTCCTGAATAAAGCAAAACAACTCATCATCTAGATTTAATTTTAAGATCCATATTCATTCTTATGAAAACATATAGTAAAGATGTTAAGAATTGGAAAAAGGTGCATCTTTTCTAAGCTCAACCCCTATAACCCTCTGAAATCTCTGCCTTCCTCCAATTCTGGTCCCTTGGGCCATACCAGCTCTAATTGCTTCACCTTTGCTCGCTACTTCACCTTTGCTGGCGATGTCTTTACCTGCTGAGGCCCAAGCTTTGGATTTCCCTCGATAAATCTTTCTCCTTGCCTTTCTCCACATATAAGAAGCTTTTTAAAACTTTGCATTTGATCTTCTGTCCTGATATTACTCAATGTGACTTAGTATCTGATGTTTGATATTGCTCCTCCAAAGGACATCGGAACATTTTACTGCATTGAAGGCGCTATATAAATGCAAGATGTTGTTAATTTACACATACTTATTGGTTAAGTGTGTTATTCTGTGCCAGCAAGAATGGAAGCCTGGAAATGACAATATCCATATTTGTGCAACAGCCTCAGATCCTAATAATGAGAACATTATTACTTTTCAGCTTCTTCTCACTAGATGATTGTTGACATGGTAGAACTGTTACCACCCATCAGAATCCACAAGTTTCATTATTGTAATATTAAAAAGATACAACAACCAACCCCTTGGAATCAATTCTTGGTAAATCTCGAATTGTGTAAGCGACTATCTCAAGAAAGTTTTAATTTATAAGATTTAGCTGAAGTGTAAATACCAATCTTAACACCAAACGTATTTTGTTGGCATAGCAACTTTGATGCAATAACATAGTCCAAAAGAAGTAATTATTATTGAATGTTAGAAGACATAGTATTTTCATGAACATACGTGGCATACTACAATCGCCACTCCCTCTCCACCCGACACCCGGAGGAAGAATGCCTCACCTTCCACCTCGGGACCCTCCAAACCCACGGCATCAATGTGGATTTCACCAGTTTCCTCATTTCCCCACCACCCCATCTTATCCCAGTTCCAACCTTCCAACTCGGCAACACCCTTGTGACCTGTCCTACCTATTCATTTACCTTCCCACCTATCCACTCTATCCTATCCTTCGACCTATCACCATTACCCCCACCTCCATCTACCTATCGTACTCTTAGTTACCTTTCCCCCACCTCCAACCCCCTCCCATTTATCTCACCACCCCCTCGGCTCCCAGCGTCATTTCTGACGAAGGCCTTTTGCCCAAAATGTCGATTCTCCTGCTCCTCGGATGCTGCCTGACCTGCTATGTTTTTCCGGCACCACACTCTCAGTTCTAATCGCCAGCATCTGCAGTCCTCACTTTTGCCTCATAGATAGCATACTGCCAGAGCAGCTTTTGAATGTACTGTTTATCCTTATTTAGTGTTTCATAATCAGGCACAGAACAATTTATCAGTACAACCCTCGACTTTTAAAGCATTTGGTCCACACCCTCCTTTCATTCTCCAGAAATCTTAAAATCCATTTGCTTTGAGCTCACCTTTAATCTTGTCCCCTTACTTTTTTATTGATTACACAATGCAGCATCAGATTTTTCACTTTCTTATAGAGTGGGATGGTATGTTAGAAGCATCATATGGGAAAACTTGCCCCCATTTTCAGTCCAGACACTTATTGGAATATATAATGTAACTCATGTGCCCATTATTTTGAGTTGGTGGATGGAAATCAAGTGGGCTATATAATGGGCATGGAAGCTTCCCCAATAATCAAGGGCAGAAATGTTAACACAAGTATCAGCTATTAGTCAATGTAATTCTCAGTCTTATATGGACATTGAGTTTTCATGTTATTGAAAATGTTTTGTCATGCTCAGCATTTGAAGGCATTTCCTCGCTGTGCAAAGCAGAAAATAAATTCCACACCATGCTTTATGAGAGACTCATTTCTTCCACTGCCTTCAGCATATTTGATTCCAACCTTTGCGGGAGATGTCTGGACTTGGGTGTGATAATGGAACACTTACATAGTTAAGGAAGATAAGATAATGAGCACAATATAAAACATGGTAAAATTATTCCAAGTTACAGTGTATCCTGTAGTTTCTACATACCTTGATACAAAATATTGGAATAGAATTTGCATTTGGCATACTTTCATGAGCAGGGTGATCAACAACCTGAAATTGTAAATCTGAACATGAGACGACATGAAAGACTCCACATTCATCACCATCACTCTTCCCATAAAATTAAACAAAATAAACTGGCTACGCTCACTCCCCTCCCTGTTTATTGGAAGATGTCCTAATCAGGCCACTTAGCTCCTCACTCAATTAAAGCCTTGGCTCAAACATGGACAAAAGAGCGGAATTTAAGAGGTCAGATGAAAGTGACTGCTCTTTACCTCATGGTGCCCTAGCAAAACTGAAGCCAATGCAATTAGATGAAAATCTCCAGAACACATACCCTTATCATATTTAAATAAAGTCAAAATTAGCGATGCCCACTGGGATGTGGACAGATACTGTGAATGCAGATTCTCACATCACCAATTCTAACACTTTGGCACCAGTTCTGGACATTAGAAAAAGTGGGAGACGCATCTCAATTTCTCTCTTATCTAATTCAAAGAAACAAAAAAACACTTCCTGATGAGCGTCATATTTGATATGCAGCCATTTATTGTACTTGCAGCTAGTGTATGGTCATGAAAGAAAATGATTGTAACTGACCAATTTCTCTCCCTTGAAATAAAGCAGATTGAAAACTGTGCAAATCTGACAGTTTTTGAGGGGTTCCTTCAGGCACCTAATAAAGTGCTCAACATTTTGTGAGGGTTGCAAAGTAGTAGTAGTACAAGATCATTTATGTGTTTTACAGAATCATTAACAAATTGCATAAAGTTTGATTTACTGCTTACACCAGGTCAGAAAAATGTTTTGTGCAGTTGGAAGGTTATGGGGCAATTATTCTGAACAGCGTTCCTGCTTTTGTATTTTTCTTCTGCACAGATTTCCAAAGTTCTCCACAACTTGTAGCCAATGCTGAGAACAGTGTTGGCACTCTGATCGCCATGAGCAGCCACTTACAGCAGCAGTGCAGCCATGCAGCTGAGAGGATGCATTGAGCCAATCCCAATTAGAATTAGATAAATATTTGAGGAAGAAAACTATTAAAGTAAGGTGAAGCAGGCAAATCAAATTCTGTCTGACAACAGACCATATCTGTGTGTTGGAGGCATGTGCAGACTAACCATTGCTCAAAAGTAACGCATGGGTTCTTGATTACTGAACATGTACAGCAATGGGTGAGCCAGGAAAATAGGGTTATGCACATCTTTATGCTGGCATTACATCATAATTTTATAAGGGATTTGCACTGCAGACATGGAGACTAGAACTGTAAGATAGACACTGCAATAAATTTGATAAATTTGGATTGGGTTTGCTGCTAGCTGCCTAAAGTACACACTTTAGGCTGTTGTGGCATAAAGTAATCATCTGATTGCATGTATCAGCTATGAATAATGTAGTCTATCAGTTTACACCTTTGATATTTTCTGCAGTATAGGTTTGTTTGTTCAATGCTTATGACTAATATTTTACAATCAATAATATCAGCAAACTTTAAAGAGATTTACGTGAATTTGAAAGAAGAAGGAAATTTCACCATCTCATATTACAGACTCTCATTTACCTCATGGTACATGCATGTATCACATAGCACATAGTATTTCACAATACGAAAGAACTGACATTAGTTGACATTATCTCGATGAAGGAAAACCAGATTCAAAGGTGGAAAATCATGAAAGATCATAAAATTAAAGTTCTTCTCACCTAAAGAAAGTTGATCTACCTGAATATGGGAGCACTAAGATACATCAAGTATCTGAGACAATTTCTAGCTCCAGAATTGCACCGCACATCAGGAAGCCAGTTTTCTCCAACATGTCTATTCTGGCTCTTTGAAACAGCTTTCCATTAGTCTCACCCCTCTACTCTTTCTCAGTGGTCCACTCTGATCTTTTGCAGTGATCCTGTAATTATTTCTTTTGCATGGGAGGTACTTAATTCCATTCTGAAAGTTGCTTTTAAATCCACTTCTACCATCCTTACAGACAGTGTATTGCAGATCATAAACACTTGTTACATTAAAATATGTCTCATCTTTTGGGTTTTCTTTGCCAACCATCTTAAAACTGTGCTTTCATCACCCAGCTTCCTGTTTGGAAATAGTCTCTCCCAATTTACCAGCAAAATGCTCCATAATTTTGCACACCTCAATTAAATCCCCCTCAGCTGTGGTACCACTCCAATAAGTCTTCCCCATACTGTCTCCAGACTGGCCCATTCTAAGTGTAGTATGTAGAATTCCACGCAATACTTTAGCAGATGAGGAGACCGCAAGAGATGTCTTGGTAGGAACAGGTGGAAAAATTAATTCATATTAGCTATCAAGATAGCAGTATATGGAGGTTAGGAAAGGGAAATAAGTTTTGTCGACTGTGGAAAATCCCAACTCAGACAACCAATTTTGGCGTCCGTGAATCAAAGAAGAATCAATGGAAGAGTACACAACTGAGGGTTTTTAAAAAAAATTATCCAATGGTAACAGAACTATGTAATGGAAGATTAGTTATAAGAGCACCAGATAAAGGTTAAAGCTTTTTCTGCTCAGCTATCACAAGGAGTTTCACTTCAGAGAACTGAATCTAAGAGATTTGGCTTTGGATAGAGAAAGTTGTAGGGTTCAAATATCCCTCCCACTTCATTGGTTTAAATGTTTGGTGTCAGAGGTATAAGACAATGCTTATTTGTTCAATTTTGTGCTCTGTTGAAATTAATAAGGGTTAATTCAGTTAATTCTCCCTGAAAGAGGAAAGTGTTGAGGAAACATTTAAAATGGAAAAGTTTCAGGTAATGATTTCCAATTTTATTGCTGTTGTTTGAGGCAGTGTTGAGGCTCCAGGCAGATGCTGGAAGGAGTCTTGAATATCACAAAATGTCAGTATCTCTTGATAAGTCATGGAATCCCAAAGGCATTCTAACCAGAATCTGCCCCCAAGGGTAAAGCTGACAGAAAACCTGCAAGAAACTCCAAATACTCCCTGTCAGGCTTCAGGACCCAAATGGATGTCCAAGCCTCAAAGGATCCAGCATCTGCAGTCATTGTTTTTATCAGGTTAAACCTCCCTCCTGCACTATTCCTACTGTAAGACCCTTGCAACAGCCACTTAAACAATGATAGCTTTCTGCTTTTACAGAGAGCAATCCTCACTGTCATCCAATTGTTTTATTATTCACTGTGCTGACTAACGCCTGCTATGGAAACAGAATTATTACTTCACAGGTTAAGAGGATTAGGCAATAGGTTTTTCACAGAATAATCATTACTTCCAAACAACCAACCAACTCAGAAGCAAAGCTTGCTCAATTGTGTTTTATTAACAGAGTTTGATTCCAAGACAATACTTTCTGAGTTCAAGGTTAACAGCTAAGCAAATTTTGACAGTTTGAGTAAATTGTTAAGACGATAATGGAAGGGAAACAGTGCTGAGTATATAATGGATAGCCAAACTGCTACCATTGGTTTTCCTCAACCATAGAAAATGTAACCATTTAAGCAGTTAGAAAGGGCTGAATCTTATTTTCTTTGGCTAAGTGCATCAGGTGTTCTTGCATGACTTTTTGAGTGAGATTGAGTGAGATTTCTCACTCTCTCTTATCAAACCCACATCATTAACCTCCTACCACTCTCTATGGCATCCCTCACGTCCAATTCTAGCCCCAGCTCATACCACGCTGTTCCCAGAATAACTCACCACTCTGCGGATATCTGCCCCAAAACACTAGCATTCCTGGTGCCCATGACACCTCAAACAGGTAGTGTGTAAACTGCATTGGACACCGAGGGATCCATTTCCAGGAGGGAGATAGAATTTTAACCAAGTAATTGACAACTAATCAGACATATAAACTCTACATCTGTTTAAATGTTACCATTCATTATTTCAAGGGAACTCCCCCCCATGGAACCATTCGATTTGTTCTAGATTGGGTTAGGATATCTGGTCGGCATGGACAGATTGGCCCGAAGGGTCTGTTCCCATGCTGCACATCTCAAGGACTCTAATTATTTAAACTGCACACCTGGCTGATCACTGCACCCCCCCACCACTCCCCCTGAAAGCTGCCTTCACCCAAAGCCCACCCATCTTTGGAACCTCCAGCCACACTCACTGGCTCCCCCTCAGCATCCTTCTCATTCCAACCCCCCCCACCCCCCAACCTCACCACCCCTCTTGCATCCACTTCCTCCCCAGCTCCACGCAGACACCACATACCAGGATCAAACTCCTGGAAAAAAGCAATTCCGAAACTGGACATCTTTCCCCTGGGAAGGTAGACCCTCCGTGCCCAAAGGATTACCCCTCACTAACACTCTCATCGTCCCACTCGCATTCCCGACTGCTCACTGCTTTATTTGTTGCTGTCGGGCTGAATGGTAAATTTGTGGATTCTCACATTTAGAACAAGGTTTGAGTGACGACTAAATAATGAAAAGCATCAACTATCAGAGAAGAATGGGAGAAGACGTAACTGTGCTGGGCATAAAATATTAAAAACGTGGTTATTTTGGTTCAAATTCAACTATCTCAAGAAAAGCAGCTGTGCAGAACCACAAAACATTCCACTACAGACATGTAATGTGATGTTACTTGCCTGAACATTATGCCATCTTTGACTCAGAGCAATTTATTAATTGGAGGAGAGAGGAAAACTGTGTGCAATTAACTGAATGGATCCCAGAGGATTTTGGAACAATAAAAAGGGAACACTGAAAGGTTTTCTCATGTGTAAACTGCATTGGACACCTAGAACTCCATTTCCAGGAGGGAGATAGAATTTTAACCAAGTAATTGACAACTAATCAGACACGTAAACTGTGCATCTGTGGGGTCACTTTAAATGTTACTATTCATTATTTCAAGGGAACTCCCCCCATGGAACCATTAAATTTGTTCTGAATTATTTAAACTAGTACTACACTTAAAACAAAAATTGGAAAAATTACAGAGGAAATCCCCCATTTTTGGAGAAGTTCTTAAAAGTTCACCACTATCATTTTTAAAAATCAGTAAAATCAGCTGCAAGATTTAATCAGTATTAAACCACATGGCCCAGTCAAGCCAGGAGGGCAAGCCTGGTTCAATGGAAAACACACCTAGAAATGAGAGGTCTACATACTGAAGCTACAAAGCAGAAATATTGACATGCCAAACAGCGTAGGTAGAAACTGATAGATCTGATCTGTTAGATTTGTCTAAGTTATGCAGTCCTGTCAGACAAATGATGGTGGATAATTAAACAACTCACTGGAGGCGGCGACACTCCATAAACATTCCCATCGTCAATAATAGGGGACCCAGCACATTAGTGAAAAGATAAAACTTGAAGCATTCATAATAATCTTTAGCCGAAAGTGCCAAGGCAACTCATCCTCAGGTCTCTAGCATCCCAGCTAACAATCTTCTGCTAATTTGTTTCACTCCACGTGACATCAAGAATCAGTTGGAGATACTGGATATTCCAAACAAAATTCCAGCAAAAGTACGGAGTGTTTGTCATTCAGTATAGTTGTGCCCCTAGCCAAGTTGTTACAACACAGTTACAACGCTGGCAACCATCCAACAATGTGGAAAATTACCCACAAGTCCTGTACGTAAAAAAGCAGGACAGATCCAACCCAGCCAGTTACTGCCCCATCAGTAAAGTGATGGAAGATGTCAACAACAGTGTTATCAAGCAGCACCTGCTCAGCAATAATGTGATCAGTGACACCTGTGCCCACACCTCCTCCCTCACTTCCATCCAAAGCCCTAAAGGAACCTTCCACATCCAAAGTTTTACCTGCACATCCACCAATATCATTTATTGTATCCGTTGCTCCCGGTGCGGTCTCCTCTACATTGGGGAGACTGGACGCCTCCTAGCAGAGCGGGTGAGGGAACATCTCTGGGACACCCGCACCAATCAACCACATCGCCCTGTGGCCCAACATTTCAACTCCCCCTCCCACTCTGCCGAGGACATGGAGGTCCTGGGCCTCCTTCACCGCTGCTCCCTCACCACCAGACGCCTGGAGGAAGAACGCCTCATCTTCCGCCTCGGAACACTTCAACCCCAGGGCATCAATGTGGACTTCAACAGTTTCCTCATTTCCCCTTCCCCCACCTCACCCTAGTTCCAAACTTCCAGCTCAGCACTGTCCCCATGACTTGTCTTACCTGCCTATCTTCTTTTCCACTTATCCACTCCACCCTCCCTCCTGACCTATCACCTTCATCCCCTCCCCCACTCACCTATTGTACTCTATGCTACTTTCTCCCCACCCTCACCCTCCTTTCACTTATCTCTCCACCCTTCAGGCTCTCTGCCTGTATTCCTGATGAAGGGCTTTTGCTTGAAACGTCAATTTTCCTGCTCCTCGGATGCTGCCTGAACTGCTGTGCTCTTCCAGCACCACTAATCCAGAATCTGGTTTCCAGCATCTGCAGTCATTGTTTTTACCCAATTTGGGTTGTCAAGGCCACTCAGTTCCTGACCTCAATACAGACTTGGTTCACGTGTGGACCAAAGAGCACAACCTGAGAGGAGAAAGAATGTGATTACGGTGGACATGAAGTCAGCAATTGACCAAGCGTGGCATCAAAGAGCCTGAGCAAAATTGGAGTCAATGAGGATTGGGGAAAACTCCCAACAGGCTGGAATCATACCTAACACATAGGAAGATGCCCAAGGCAGCGAGAGATCAATGATATCAGCCACAGCACTGGAGACATGTCCTGAGCCCAAACAGGCCTAGCTTCAGCTGTTTCAGCAATGATCTTCTGTCCATCATCAGATAAAAACTGGGTATGTTCACCAACGATTGGACAATTTGCAGTACCATTTGCAATTCCTCAGATACCGAAGCAGCCTGTCTCCAAAAGAATCAAGTCCTGGACAATATTCAGGCTTTGGCTGATAAGTGGTAAGTAATATGCATATTGCGTAAGTATTGGCCAGAGACACTCTCTCTCAGGAATGGCATTGCCATTACTCAGTTCCACCACTATTCACATGGTGGAGGTTACCGTTGACCAGAAACTGGACTAGACCAGCCAAATAAACACTGTAGCAACAAGAATATGTCAGAGGCTAGGAGTCATGCAATGTATAACTCGACCTCTGACCCTTCAAAACCTGACCACTATCTACAAGTTACAAGTCAGAAATGTAATGGAATATTCTCATGACTGGATAAGTGCAGCACCAGTATCACTCAGGAAGTTTGATGCCACCCAGGACAACGCAGCCTGTTTGAATGGGACCCCACCAAACATGTTCCAACTTCACTCCCTCCAGCATCTGCACAACTGGCAGCAGTGTGTACTATGCTCCATTTCCTTTGCTGTTAACCCAATATTTGTTAATTTACAATGGATGTCTTGGTTACTGGTAGAGACCCGTGTGAGTTTTATTTTATTATTCAGTGGCAGTGAAGAGGACTGGCCAAAGTAAAAACTTTTGAAATACCAAATAGATATTAGCCTTAAGGGAATTACGAAGAGTAGGAAAGGGCTTCTCACTATCCATCTGACTCAACAGTGGCTTCAGGGAAATTTCAAACAACTTATTTTTAGTATGCAAGGTGGACTCCCTGCTCTATTACCAACTCTGACTGGAAGCTCACTATGCAGAAAGAGTATGGTTCATTGGGGCAGGTTTGGGGTGTGAGGGGATGGTGGTGGGAATGCCATAAACTGTAATAAAGCTTAAAAACCTGCATTATCTTCAGGGATATAGAGAAATGTTTTTTGTGAACAATAAGTGAAAATTATAGAAAATAGGAGGAGTAGGCCATTCGGTCTTGAGCCGGATTCGCCTTTCCTTATGATCATGACTGGTCATCCACCTCAGTAGGAGACAGTGAGCTCTGCAGATGCTGGAGATCAGAGTTGAGAATGCGTTGCAGGAAAAGCACAGTAGGTCAGGCAGCATCCGAAGAGCAGGAAAATTAACATTTCGGGCTGGAGCCCTTCATCAGGAGCCTATTCCAGCTTTCTCCCCACATCTTTTAATTCCTTTAGCCCCAAATGCTCTATCCAACTCCTTTGTGAAATCATGGAATGTTTTGGCTTTGACCGCTTTCTGTGGTAGTGTATTCCACAGGTTCACCACTCTTTGGGAGAAGAAATTTCACCTCATCTCTGTCCTAAATTTCGATTTAGATTTTATGCCATCTTAAACTGTGACCCCTCGTTGTGGTCTCTGCCCTCATTGGGAACCTTCTTTCCATATCTATCCTCTCTACTCCTGCTACTTATTTTGGTTTCAATGAGATCAACCCCTCATCCTTCTAAAGTCTAGCAAATATAATCTTAATTGATTTATTGGCCTTCAATTCCTCCACTTCCCCCACAGAATTTCTGTACTCAGTTCCTTGCATTCCACCCTCTCACTAAACCTGGTGTTCCCAATTAAAAAATGCATTTAGTTGGTCAGCCATTTCTTTGTTCCCAACTATAAATTCCTGCTTGACTGTAAAGCATTTCATTTATCTTCACATACCAATAAAAACCTTTACCATCTTTATGTTCCCATAAGCTTGCTCACTTACTGTTTTCCTTTTCTTAACCGATCCTTTTGCCCTCCTTTGCTGAGTTCTAAACTGTCCCACTCCTCAGGTCTGTAATTTTTCTGGCCAATTTTTATGCCTCTTCATTGGATCTAATACTATCTCTAATCTCCCTTGTAAGCCATGGCTTGGCCACTTTTCCTGTTTTACTTCTACGCCAGAGGAGAATGAACAATTGTTGCAGTTCACCTAGGTACTCTCTGAATGTTTGCCATTGCCTAAAGAGATGGTGGTGGAAAGGCATTGTTCCCCAATCTGTTTCATATCACTATATTTTCCTCTATTTAGGTTCATGACCCTAGTCTCAGAATCAACTGTCACTCTCCACCTCAATGGGGAATTTTACTATATTATGGTCATTCATTCCAAGTGGCCGTACAATCCGATTGTCAATTATTCCTTTCTCATTACCCAATAGTCTGTTCTCTCATTGGCTCATCAAACATATTGCTCCAGAAACCTGTATATGCTTCAGGATTCTTTCTTTACAGTATTATTACTAATTTGATTGCCCAACCTATAAACAGATTAAAGTCAGCTATAATTGTGGCATGCATCTCTTTCCTCTCTAATGCCATTCCTAACATCACCCCTACAGTTTGATGCTTTTTGCCCCTTGGGGTTTTTCAGCTCCATCAGATTCCACATCACTGGAGCTAATGCCTTTCTTAATTATTGTGTTAATTTCCACTTTAACCATCAATGCAACTACACTGCCTTTCCTTTTTGGCTTGTCCTTCCTAACTATTGAATTTCCCTGAAAGTTCAGTTCCCATCCCTGGTCACCCTGCAGTCATGTCTCTAATCCTCTGCGTAGATCATACCGGTTTCCAACGATTTGCTTAATTAATTCATCCACTATTAAGAATGCTCTGTGCATTAAGGGCACAAAGCCTTACGGCTTATCTTCTTAACATTACTTGTCCTTTTTCCATTATTTTCAATGCACTTCTGTTTGATTTTGGCCCTTGATTTCTCTGCCCTCTTGGTCCCTACTCCTTCCCTGGCTACTCTCTTCCTTTGATATACTTATAGAATATTTTAGGATTTTCCCAAATCTTACCCTCCAAGGGTTTCTTTCATGCACCCTTTTTGCTTTCCTAAGTTACCCCCGCACTTGCTATACTCCCCTGGTAGAGATTGTACAGTGGTCGTCAGTACAGGCTTTGTGAGTCAAAGGGCCTTCTCTGCACTGTACGAGACTTAGTTCTCTGTTACTATGGGTAGAGCCAAGTACCACATCAATCTTTGCACAGACAGAGGAACTCAGCACAGAAATAAATTTCATTACCCCAACAGATCAGGACAAGCAACAGCATTCAGCTATATGCAATAATATATTGTATTAAACATCAGGCAATAATATGCACAAGGAACTGCAAGATCTCAACGTCAGGATTGACTTGTCAGTGATTCTTCTGAATGCCTCACATCATACATAATTCCTCATTTCATATTATTTCTTTCATTTGCCATTGTAACCTGCCTATTGACATCTGGGTTTGACTGCATTTCATGAGAATCAGAGAGCATTCTCACTCTTTCCATTACAAACACAACACATTATAAAATGATAGGAGAGGGTGGCTATAGCTGATACACCCATAACCTCCAAACCCTCACTTTTATGAGCAAGTTAAATTCCCTCACAGGGCAGGCAGAAAAGGTACATGGTGACATCAAGTTGCAAGGATTCATTATGAGTGATCCAATAGTATGGCAAGGAGAAATAAATGTCATAATCAGAAAGAATAGCTGCAAATGAAGCATATATTTGCAACCGTATGTTGAGTTTCTTTGGATTTTCAGGGTGTATCCTCTACCTACCCTTGAGAGGGAGTTTCAAAACCAACCTATCCCAGCAACCTTCACCAGATCTGTAAAGGCTTTTCCTGAGATGTACCCCAATATCATAGGCACCTTCCATTACCTGGTTACTGAGGGACACACTCCATCATCTTGTCCCACAGAAAATCTACTGAGATTAACAGCAGAGACTCCCAGTTGATACATCCCAGCAATTGTACATTGTATACTTTTTGGATCCAAGACTTACAAATGAATCAAAAACAAATAAGAAATTAGTGATTCAAAACAGTTTATTAATTAAAAATTCAAACCTAAAAACAGGGATGGTGTTTTATTATAGTTCTGCACATGCCCAATTCCTTTGGTGCATCCATCTCTTCCCCTCTTTCCCTACCCCATAGAATTTCTGAAGTTAGGCACAGGGACATCTTTGCCATATATCACAGATGCAACATTTATAATTACTACTAAAAAATCAGCAGCAATATTCCACTTTTAAAAATACTGAAGCCCACATAGCATATTACAAAGAAAAATGAGCAAATGTTGTCAAATTTGAGATGGCAGTGTAAACATTCTAAACGTGTCAAGTTCTCTTACTGGATCTGTAACAGTATAGAAATGTATGACTATTCTCAACAGTGAATTACACTAAAGTTAAACACAACACTGCAGACCCAACAGAAATGCAAATACCAGCCATCTTGAGTTTCACAGTAGCATTATTTGACCTGTTATCAATCAATATAAACCAGATCCAAATCTAACTTTATTCGTAGACCAGCAGGTATTGTTAAGTTACATTTTAAACTCACACTAATGCTGGTGGTTTATTTGCTTATAGACACTAAACAGTGGCAGTCTTTGACTAATTTATGGCACATGGCTAGTTATAAAGAAATCTGACTGAGACCCACTGCAAACTGTTGTGTTTCAGCAAAGAAACCCATTGAATGGGTAACAAAAAAAAAAATCACAGCTTTATGGCAATCTGTTTAATGCACACCATTTCCGAGTGCCATTGAGCTCCTCTCACTCATATTATGCAATTTTACAACTGAGGAATCAGAATCATACAAAGAAGGCACATGAACATGTAAAACACAAAGAATTATGCTGGTGTTCAAATACATTGGAATCTCAACATTGGAATGATGTTCAATACCTACACTGCCTTTGCTTTTAAGGAGTTCCTTCAGGTAAGGATAGCAAGAACTTTTATTGCCTTTGGGCTATCAGTCCAATTATGATGTCATGTGTCTCCTCGAATATAGTCTTCATTGAAAAATCTATGCAGCTGGCATTTGTACCAGTTCAATTTATCTAATTAGTTGGTTTATTTTGACATCATTCTTCTATTTAGTTTGTGAATAATCCAAATGATCAATAGACAAAGAAAAGTCACTTGTCCTTTCAGCATTTAACTCTGGAGTGCCTTAGTGAAGGATGAAAGAGAATGAAAGCAGAACAGGAATCAATCTATTGAACATGTTAGAGACCAATTCTGTTTAATGCAAATTTCCCTACCAAATATTGCTTTAATTGTTTCTAAACTCAAGCAATTTGGCTTAAACAGAGAATAAAAACAGTAATGTATTGAAATGCTGATTTTCAATTTTTAAAATAGAAGTCAGCTTGTGTTTAATTGGATTTCCAAGTCTATTGAGTAAACCTTCAGCTTTTTCATTCTCTTCATATTCACTGGTTGTCAGAGGTTCACATTCAATACTCAATCAATTGTCAAGCACAATCAATTTCATCAATATACCGATGCACTGCACTGTTGAATGAAATGCCCGCATAATGGAAAACTCATTTGAAAAAAATATTGTCACCTTTGGTGTTTTGCTTTCGATACTAGAATTTCACCAAATGTAAACACTAATGCAAGCCTTGTCAGCAGCACGATGATAGTCATCAATAACTATAATTGTTACACAATCATGGTTAACATTTTGCCCCTTTCTTGAGCACTTTCTATTCATGTAATGGTAACATACTGACAATGACAAAAGATGGTCTAGAAACCACCATCCATAGTATAAAATATTATCAACTGTGGTATGCAAGTATTATAAAAATGCCAGTTAATTTGGATCGCAATTTCTATTTGCCTGTATACTTCTATTTGTATTGTCATTTATAACTTCCTGGAGACGATTTGAATTTATATTTTAAATCCAGTATTAATTTTGTTCACAAAATGAAATATTTATTTTTAAACTTAAATATAAAAATCAGCTAATGTCTGTCTAATTCAACGCTTCACCACTACATCTGGAACCAGAGTGATTTGTAATTGTTGAGTGCAGAGGTGCTCAAAGGTATGAGTGGAACAACATAAATGCCACCAGCTGTTTTTGTTTGAATGATTCATGTAATTTATTCTTCCTTTGTTTTTCTGTTCAACGTCACCACTTCAATTTGGGAATGACGAGAGAGTGAGAGTTGGAGTGAGGGAGAGACAGAGTGCAAGGGAGCAAGCAAGACAGAGAATGCGAGCGAGCGAGAGAGAGAGTGTGAGTGAGAGAGATGAGAAACCAAAGCAACGTGATCCTAACAATTCTTTTTGACTGGATTCTTTAAAAAAATACATGGTGCAACTCTTGCCTGTGTGATACATAGATTTAAAATAAAGTCAGCAGCTGTAACATGGAAGATACAACTGTCAAAGCACAGATGCTCATTGACCCCAGACTCATGGGGTAGCAGAGCAGTAGAGAAAATTAATAAATTGCAATGTTTATTGAAAAAATAATACTGAAATCGAACTGTTGGGGACATTAATATACATTAATATGTTAATGGCCCCAGAAACAGGTCCACATAATACCCTAATACCACTGATTCAAAGACTCTGTCTCTCCCTCTTCTATCCTCCTCCTAATATTTTCACAAAGCAATATTTGTCAAAGAGTGGAAGTCTGATCTCTCCTTGCTTCTCAGTTTTCTTTTGTCACTGCTCAGTGATTGGACTGTTCAAGATTAACTGAGCTGTAACAGGTTTTGTTATTTCCCAAATGGTTTATATCAGATGGAATCAATCTAAAGAGATAACCAAAGTGTAAAAATGCTTTTGTAAGAATTGTAAAAATGAAATCCTGCTTTGTCCACAAACAAAAACTCTACTTATATTAAGTGAATTATGGAAAGTAAAGCAAAATGCCCAATTAATGGCCAAAGGAAGTTTAGAATAGTTTTTTTTAAACCACCTGAAATGGAGCAACCAGCCAGGAAGTAAAGCTCCAGGTCAAAACCTTTCAACATTAACAATTTACTACAAGTATAGGAGTCACTCTAAATTGTATCTGTATACAAGATACTATGGTGAACACTGCAAACACTGTATCCAAATCTATTGGTTACATTGTGGGGAAAAAAAGGGTGCAACCATTAGGTATCACACAATTCTCGGAGAAAGGAATCTCTCTTGATCGGTCTTTAACAGTAGGGGATGATCCAGTGATTCATATTGTCACTGTGTTGCTGGACATTGTTGTGCCTTTGAATAGATCCAAATATGGATCTTTCTTGTTGTGAAGGAATCAGAAAATCCCACTGGCTTACCGAATTCATTTAAAAAAAATCTGTTTTCTCTTCTGTAAAGTGCATCAGATTTTACAATCAATCATGTTCTTGTGCTTCAGACAGTGTTCTGTTATCAGCGGGTTCAGTGCTGGGAACCTGCTTTTGAAATTCTTCAACTGCAGCCAGAAGCGCCGCTCTTTCCAGCTCTAAGGTACAAATGACTTGCTTCAACCTTCCTTCATTGGACAGCAAGGTCTTCACTGTGGCTTCCAGGCTCTCAATTTTGCTATGAGCGACCTTTCAGGACAAAAAGAAATTCACATTTATAATGACTTGTACAATCTCTTAACAGTCAAAAAATATTTGACAACTAAGGAATAATTTTCAATGGATAAGCAGTCCTGTAATGAAGGGAAAAGACAATAGGTGCAGAAGTAGGCCATTCAGCCCTTCGAGGCAGCACCACCATTCATTATGATCATGACTGATCATCCACAATCAGTATCCTGTTCCTGCCTTATCCCCATAACCCTTGATTCCATTACCTTTAAGAGGTTTATCCATCTCTTTCATGAAAGTATCCAGAGACTTGGCAACTGGTAATTAATACACATGATCTGACAAACAACAATGAGATAGCCCACAGAGAGATTATTGCAGTTCAGGTAAGGGAAACCTCACTGCTGTACTCTGGATATTTTACAGGCACAGGAGAGGGAAGCCTCCGTTCAAATGTCACCAAGATATCAACCAGCTTTCAGGTTTTGGTGCGGACTTGAGTATAGGAACCGCAAATCTGTAACAATGATGCAATCAGAACATGCTTGGTTGGTTCCCATCTAATTTTACTATAAATAACATTCATGTGATATGGGTTTCACTTTCTTCAGCACAAATTGAAAAACTTGCTATAGTCAGTCAAGTGTCAACCACACTGATGTGGGTTTAGAGTTGCATACAGGCCAGACTGGTTCGGAATAGCAGATGCGCTTCCCAAAAGTCAATGAAGCAGGAGTCCTTTCATACAAATCCAGGTGTTTTATGGTCAGTAGATGACTCTCCCAGATTTATTTACATAGCTATATTTAAGTTCTTTTCCACCATGGTGGGATTCGAACTAATTTCTCAGAATCATTAGTCCTTATTAGTCCAGATAGCAAGATTATAAAGTCAGCTACCAGACCCTGTCTTTGTTCCAAGTTCTTTGATATTAATACTCTCTTGGATTATCTGTCAATTGTATTATTGAATACTACTTTGGGTCTAGGTCCACAGCCTTTTAACTCCTAAAATCATTCAGTTTTCCCAGAGAAGGCAAGCAGCAAAGATTTCTGTCAAAGCAACACTTCAGCTAGTCATCAGGATACAACAGTAGTCTAATGGAATTTCTCAAGCTTGCCTTACATATAACTGCATCACCAGCCTATACATTTTTCCATAAACAATTACACATATAAAATTGAAGTCTTGCCATGAGCATGATGCTATAGAATACAAAATTCCTTACTATAGTTGCCCTGTAATATCATGTTTGTACATTTTACTGTTAGACTGTCACATTATCAAAAGTATTAGTGGTCGATAGTACAGCACTTGAATACCACTGAAAATTGACATATTGCCCAAAGCTTTTATCTTGCACTTATCAGGACCAATGCAAGAGTGCCAAATTTCAAACAATTGCAATAATTTATACTTCAGATGACAAGGGTGCTGATTAGTTGTCAAGTTGACTGATTATTTGAGGTATTTTAATGATAAAAGCAATGGAGAACTATACTCTCCACTAGTTCCCAGTCACTCAAAACAATTTCAATGCTTCAATGTATTCATTCTCTTTACAGACAACAGGTCTCCACAAATGAATGCATGCCACATGTACTAAGTTTAAGTTAGTTTGATTGATTATCTTAAAAATGATTGTAAGTCTACCAATTTGCAAACTCAGGACTATTCAGTAAGTATTACCCAACCACATCTCGAGCAGGGGTTTTATTTTGAAATTTGTGGTAGTGGGCTGTCTGAGTATGGTCTGCACTTTGCCTATTGTGGACAGCCAAAACAACATGTGCTGTGCTTCAAACAGCCATTTGCTGGGATAGGGGGCCTATGTACCAGGACACAAATCTTTTACATGACCATGTATGTAATTGTGAAATGTGCAGTGTGCCATTTTGGACTAATTGCAGTACCCAGTTAGTAGAAAACACTGTGTGTGTAGTTATTGCACAATAAAGAATAAAATGGCGAGCTTAATCATTTATTCAAGTATCTGAGATACTTTGTCTTTCTACTTTCAGTGTACCTGTGATGCCACGTGCATATGCTGCATGTCCCAGGCATTGGTGTTCAACTTCAACACCATCCAATTAATTTAATATAACATGGTTCATATATGCTTGCTAGTGACTTTATATATTCCTTTACAAGGGTCTGCTTTCTGAAACAAAAAAAATGTTCAAGCCTTGTGCCTTTACGGAGTTTGGGGAAAATATTCTTCTCTTTGCTTTCTCCATGGTAATGGTTCAGCCAGTCTGGGTAGACCTGTCAACTAATCACCATCCCTTTGTTCCTTTCATTTGAAATTTGGCATTCTTGACAAAAGGCTTCAGCAGCATTCCTCTGTCTACAGCAACAATGTGAACAGAAGATTTGTAATATTTTGTTCAAAATTCATTTGACTAACCTCAAGTTCTTCCAGTAGATCACTGTTTTGCTTGCGTAAGCAGTTGTTATTTTTTTCCAATTTTTCTAATCGTTCGTTGTCACTCATGGCAGCTGAAGAATCTATTAGCTCATCTTGAAGAACATGGTATTCAACCTCATAGGCTTGCAGCTGTTTGGAAAGGTCCATCTCAAACACCTAGACAGATCAACACAGATCATTTCTAATATAACAAAAAAAATCCTTTAGTGTTTTTTTCAATGAGTTACCCAATTAGTAACTTGTTTCCTCCCTTTTGTAACTTTAACTTCTTCCTTACGCAAAGATGTAGCTGAAATATTTTGTCATTGCTCCAAATTAAAAGTGGGTAAAAACAATGACTGCAGATGCTAGAAACCAGATTCTGGATTATTGGTGCTGGAAAAGCACAGCAGTTCAGACAGCATCTGAGGAGCAGTAAAATTGACGTTTCGGGCAAAAGCCCTTCATCAGGAATACAGGCCTGTATTCCTGATGAAGGGATGGAAATGTGTTGCTGGAAAAGCGCAGCAGGTCAGGCAGCATCTAGGGAACAGTAGAATCGACGTTTCGGGCATTAGCCCTTCTTCAGGAAGAAGGGCTAATGCCCGAAACGTCGATTCTACTGTTCCCTAGATGCTGCCTGACCTGCTGCGCTTTTCCAGCAACACATTTCCATCTCTAATCTCCAGCATCTGCAGACCTCACTTTCTCCTTCCTGATGAAGGGCTTTTGCCAGAAACATTGATTTTACCTCTCCTCGGATGCTGTCTGAACTGCTGTGCTTTTCCAGGACCAATAATCCAGAATCTGGTTTCTAGCATCTGCAGTCATTGTTTTTACCCACTTTCCAGAATAAAAATTAAAAGTGACCCTGATACAAAAAGATTGAATTACCGGTAGTATATTCTTTGTACGTAAACAATTTCCACAGGCTGGCAAAAACATAGCAGCGGCTTCCCATTTAATAATGTTAATAAATAAATAAAAAATTCCAACAACTTGAATATCACTGTGCAATTAGTTTAGCAGACAACAGGAACTTCTACTGAAAAATGCATCCCTTATTTCCCCTTTTCTATATTATCTATAAAAAAACAAATTTCAAAATGACATATCCTGAAGGATAACTTGCAAAAAGAGAAACAGATTTTTAAAATCAGATCCATTACCTGTGCCACTGAAGGTGGGTACTGGAAATGTTTTCAACCTTGTTTGTTAATCAGCCTTGTTTGTAAATAAAATATGTTAAAATCCAAGAGATGGATTTCAGTCAAATTTGATATTCTGACAAGCCATGGCTAATCTACAAATCTAGATCTGGGAACCTTTAAAAGGATGCAGGTCCAACATGGCGAGGATCTTGCAGCTGATGTTAATGAAAGAAGAGGTTTCAGGATGGATGAGCAAACTGACCAGAGCAATGAAGCATCGGAACACCTACAAACGAGGGGAGTTAACTGGGATATGGCAGTAGTGGGATCAATGTAGTCATCAAGGAAACAGACACCATGCTGCATAGTGAACAGCATGAATCCCAGGATGTTGTCTTGCCTACCCTTTGCCATATTTCAGAAATGCAGCTTTAAGTTGGAAAGGAATTTACAGTGGGAGGGGCAAGAAACAGTTTTTCAAAATAGACAAACATACATATATCTAAGACTAGGAAAGGGATTCTGTATAAACGTTTAGGGGTTAAATTAAAAAGCAGAGCCCCATTATTACCTGAATGAAGATCAAATTAGAGGAAGGCAATAGTATTAGAAGACTAAATGTGTGGTTCAAAGATTGGTTTGGGAGAAATAGGTTTTGGCTCCAGTGGAACTGGCACCAGTCTAGCAAAATGTTAAGATGGCCTTCACCTGGAACAGCTGTTCTAGTGGGTGTATAACTAGGATGGTTTTCTAACCAGTAGGGGGTGAGGGATCAGATACGGGAAGATTTGTTAAATTAAAGGTAGAGAACGAGGCAAACAAAATAAAGTTGGATTAAGGGAACTAATAGCTTCTTACTGCCAACCTCAAACTGAAGGTTCAAACTTTACAGTGGTCTTGGAGATAAGGCAAGAGGTTGTGAAATAATTTTAAAAAAAAGACATGATCCTAGCTGAATGCACACAGCATCCTCAGCAAGGTGGATGAATTGATGGCACAGACAGATGTAAGCAGATATGATGAAACAGCTGTTACAGAGATGTGACAACAGGCTAATCAAGGCAGGTAAGTGAACAATCAAGGGTATTCCACATTTCGGAAGAAGATAAGAAAAGGACAATAGGTCGTGCTAACCAGTACATTAGTGAGAATGGACCTTGGATTACAAATTCAAGATGTAAAATCATTTAAGTGGAGCTAAGAAACAGCAAATAGCAGCAGCAAACATTGGTATGTGTGGGTTACAGCCCACCATAGTGGCAACGAAGAGCACTCTATGAATCAGGAAGTTAAAGTGAACGTAACAAGAGTAATATTATAATTACAGCTACATGTCGACTGGGTCAACCTAATTAGCATATATATTATGAAGGATAGATCTTCTGAATGCATACATGGTTTCTGAAAACATTTTTTGAGAAACCAGCCCCAGACTTACTACTTTAAATCTTTTATGTAATAAGGAAGGGTTAATTAATTATAAAAGAGCCTTTAGGGAAGAATGACCTTAATGAGAGAATTTTACATTAAATCTGCAAATGATGGGCCTGTAGTTAAACAAAATAGAAGACAAAGGGAAGAGTGGAAAATTAATTGGAAGGAGGTAGACAGTTGCTTTCCCTGTTCCCTGCAAGGGACACTGATCTATTTCTATTCCATAATTCCAGTAACCTCTGGGGAAAGACATGGCATGATTAAATGGGAAAGGGAAAATCTATTTGAGGGTGGGAGCGGTTCGTAGACCGGTCCATGAAACATGTGGACAATTATTCTTCAATCTCCAAGAATAATCTTCCTCACAGGATATGTTAATAATCACACTTCACTTCTAAGCGTTCTATAATAAACAATGCACCTCACCACGATGCACTTCACCATAGTCTACAGGCTGTGAAACTATGCCCTAAGTTTTAAATAATTCAGAAAAGAGCACATAGCTACCAGACAATGATCAGAGACAACCTGGAAAATTATAATAATCTAACTCACTGTGAAGGGTTAAGTTAGGGGGGGAAAATGAGTGAAAACTTCAGCCAGAGCTACAGTAGCAATTCTCATCAAGTATTTCAGTGTTTTATTTGATTGAAATTTATGGAGAAATCTATGAAATATTAAGAAGGGACTTGAATCAGGTGGCCTCCTAGGTCTGCTTTTGTAGAAGAATTGATCTGAATGTTGTCATCATGCCGAAAGCCACATCTCAGTGTTCGAAAGCAAAAGCAGACCATTCAGTACTTGATCTGTCAATCAATTGCTTGTGGTTCAGATGTTTTTTCCTGTTCCTTCTTAAATACTTCTGTTGTATTTATTTTTGCACCCCGGTATAACCAGCAAACTCACATGGTGCTAGGTACATGCTACGTGATTGACGTGCTTTTCACCCGAATTCAGTATAGGTGACCCTCGCACCCCGTATCCGCAGACGATATGTTCCAAGGCATACCACAGATGCCGGAAACTGCAGATAGTAGCAAACCCTATCATTTAAATGGAGAACGAAGTTACCGCCCCAGCAGCCCCCTGGAATTATTTGTGGAATGTTCCATGTGATTTTTTTGGGGCGGGGTAAACCGCATATAACTGAAACCACAGAAACTGAATCCGTGGATATGGGGGGGCGGGGGCGGTTCTACTGCACTTCCTTTCTGCATGGACATAAAAGGCTTCCATGTGCGATATGAACTCTATCCCATCTACTGAAAACTGACATATCTCTTCCTCTCCTTATATTTAGGTTTCTACCTTCAAATCAGAACGTGAAAGGCGTATTAGAACATCTTACATTTTTTCCTCCTTCCCCAAGGCAAGATTTGGAGGTGCCAGTGTTGGACTAGGGTGTACAAAGTTAAAAATCATATAACACCAGGTTTTAGTTCAAAAGGTTTATTTGGAAGCACTAGCTTTCGGAGCGCTGCCCCTTCATCAGGTAGCTGTGGAGAATAAGATTGTAAGTCACAGAATTTATAGCAAAAGTTTAAAATGTGATGTAACTGAAATTATATATTGAAAAGATCAGGATTGTTTGTGAAGTTTCTCATCCTTTAGAATGACCATGTTGGTTTTAGTTGTTTCATATGTAAATCACAAAACTTTTTAAAAAAGTTACATTGTCAAATGAACTTTAACAATTAGAGTCATGTCGGCCCAGGTAATGTATCAAAGGTATTAGTTGCCCTGTATGAGGCTGTCTGTGCTACAATGGACAGACTGATTCTAATCTAAAAAATGGATTTACAGAATCTTACATGGATTCATGCAGTTTTTGAGCAAAGTAAAATGTAATTCTGCAAGTACTAGTTCACCCCACAAATATATATATATATATATATATGTGTGTGTGTGTGTGTGTGTGTGCGCGTGCTGGGGGTGGGGGAGGAAGGTCGAGTGTCTGTGAGAGGGTGTGTGTGGGAGTGTGTGTGAGATTATATGCAAGTATATGTGAGTTACATATGAAAGAACTGAAAACAACATGGTCATTCTAAAAGATGAGAGACTTAAACAATCCGAGTCTTTTACAACATACAATTTCAGTTACATCGTACTGTAAACTTTTGCTATAAATTCTGCGTCTTGCAATCTTATTTTCCACAACCACCTGATGAAGGAGCAGTGCTCTGAAAGCTAGTGCTTCCAAATAAACCTGTTGGACTATAACCTGGTGCTGTGTGATTTTTAACTTTGTACTCCCCAAGGCAAAGCAGTCAGCCACCACTTACTGCTTGCACACAGCAGTAACATTAAATTCAAAAACAAACCACATCACAGAGCTAACATAGTTCAGGTCAGTCTATTGCTGCATGCTATAGAAGCTCGTGCACCTAACCCAAAGCAAGAATAATTTAAAAATTAAAAGGCATTAGGCTGTGCTGCACTGTTTCAACAGGATACGCCAGGAGCCAGGGAGGAGTGAACTGTAATCCAAAGTCTTTTCTTGGATTCATTCCAAACCACTATGGAATAAATGTGGATTAAGTTGCAATGTGCTCCTGCTGTTATTATGTTTACATTGGTTTGGACGATACAACTTCAGGAACAAAAAAAATCAAGGCAACTATCCGGGGCAGAGGAAGTGCTACACTGATGAAGGCATTTAATGAGATGAGATATTTAAACCCACATTCTGCCTGCCCTCTCAGACGAACGTAAAAGATCCTACAGTATATCACTACTTTGAGAAAGAATAGGGGCATTCTTCCTACTATCCTGGAGAGTATTCAGCCTTCACGCAACTTCATAAAAAGTCATTATCTGGCTGCCTTGTTATATTTTTATCTGTGGGAGCGTGGTGAGCTTAACTTGGCTCCAGTGCTTCCTACATTACAAGAAGGATTACATTCAAACGTTCCAGCAAGCTTTGTTTAAATCGGCACCCTATCAACCAGCACTCTTGATAAAGTTATATACCTCAAATACCGCGATGTACTGTGCTGTTGAGTATTTATGCTGGCAATGAACTATAACAGTGATGTGTCTACCCCTGCATTAACATCAACCCACTTAAAATCAAAGATCTTTTGAGGGACGTTGCTGTTGCTTGGTCAGGATTTACTGCGTACCTTGATTATCTGGAATATTTGATTAACTGGCATACTCCTCGTCCTATAGATGCCAGTTATCAAGTTTACTGCACTTTGTTAGCTGTAAAGCATTTTGAGATGTCTACTGGCAAATGCAATATATAAAAACAGGTTTTTTTTTGGCCCCCACACAGAACTGAGGGGCAGCCTGCAGCCAGTCACTGATTTCAGTCTGGCCTGGTTCTCCAGCAGAAGCTGGGAACCTGTCTCTGGTACCTGAGCAGTCCTTGGGTCAGAGATGTAGCACGTAGACATTTTACTGCATCACAATGCCCCTCTCCTACTTTGTTCCTCAGTCAGATAGCAGAGGCCAAATATTCCCAACATCAGTAAAAATGACAGACACAGTCAGAAAAAAAAGATTACTTTACGTGGGAAATTTACCCTTGTGGACTTATTACTGTTGTCAAGAGTCATACAGCATGGAAACAGACCCTTCGGTCCTTGCCAAACATAATTCCAAACTAAATTAGTCCCATCTGCCTCCTCCTGGACCATATCCCTCCAAACCTTTACTGTTCACGTACTTATCCAAATGTGTTTTAAACATTGTAATTGCACCCGCATCCACCACTCTCTCAGCAAGTTCATTCCATACGCAAACCACCTCATGTGTAAAATATTTGCCTCTTGTGTCTTTTTTAAATCTCTCTCCTCTCATCTTAAAAATGTGCCCCCCCCCCACACCTGCCCTCAGTCTTGAAATCCCCCATCCTAGGGAAAAGACAACTACCATTAACTCTATCTGTAACTCTCATTATTTTATAAACTTCTATCAGTTCGCCTCTCAACCTCCTAAGCTCCA
This sequence comes from Chiloscyllium plagiosum, assembly GCF_037043375.1. Taxonomy (NCBI): domain Eukaryota; kingdom Metazoa; phylum Chordata; class Chondrichthyes; order Orectolobiformes; family Hemiscylliidae; genus Chiloscyllium; species Chiloscyllium plagiosum. The sequence goes on along the minus strand of NW_028270139.1, from coordinate 64,017,739 downwards.
GTGAATAAAATCCTAGCCTATTCAGCCTTTCTTTATAATACAAACTTTCCATACCTGGCAACAACCTGATAAATCTCTATAACTGGAAGACCAGAACGGGACAGTATTCCAGAAGAGGCCCCACCAATGTCCTAGTAGCTGCTAGTCTTACATTTGGGTGGGAGGTGTGGGGCTGGATTTTCTCAGTGGGCTTTGAAACCCCCATCGTCAGGTTCAAACAAGAGTCACAAGCCTGCACTGTGAAGAAAATAATAACCTGACGGTGAATTTCCCTTAAGTGACCAATTAATGGCCAGACTGCAGAGGCTAACTCTCTGCTGTTAAACTTGTGAAGTTGGGGACCAACCAGAGGCCAGTATATGTAGTCATCAAAAAGCTCCTTTTCCTGCCACATCACCATTTAATCACCAACAAGAGTCATACCGGACTCAAAATGTTTACTTCCTTTCCATAAACGTTGCCCAGTCGGAGTTTATCCAGCATTTTGTGTATCTATTTCTTTCAAACATCCCAATACACTTTTCTTCTTGGTTGTGGACAGTGGTATCCCATGAAATGACCTTGAACTCCAAGAATCAGGAAAAATCCTAAAACATTATCTGTCTGCTGCCAACATTAAATGGGAATCAGTATTTTAACCCTAAGGGAGAACACCCTGAGAGTCGACAAGTTACATAGAGTTGAACACACAGTCATTCTATGAACAAATTCTCTGCTCACAGAAACTACAACTAACCGCTTCTCGTAAATGTACAATGCACAACGCTTGAGCAAAACGTATGGAGTGAGAAAATGTAGAAGTAAAAACAATACATTTTTGAATCATCCAAGTAATTACGTTAATACCTGATTAATTGTTTTTTCCATCTGCACTAGTCCAAGGTTGGGAAGAGTGCACTTTATAAAGTCAACTATTGATTCCAGACTTTCATGTTGTAGAATTAGTGGCTTGTGGCTTCCCAGTAAACTTAGGGCTACCTTAAAGATGACCTCTGACCCTTGAAGGAAAATCATATCTGCAAAGCAAGCATAAAAACATATTCAACGAAGTCATTAGGAATATAAACTGCTGTATTATTTTGTGACACAACTTGCGACTTGAAACAATTCAGAGTAAAATTAAAGAATTAAAAAGGGTGTTATAGATTTATTATTCTAAAATAAGGATGATGAACAACAGTTCAGATGAATTCATTTCAATCAGCTAATTGAACTTTTTACCAGCACCATCGTACTATATGGCATAATTTGTGTTGTGATCTTTTTCTCTTGTTAAATCACTGAATTCCAGCAACAGCCATATCTTTTTGCTTTTACTGCAGTTAAGTTGTAATACAAAATAAACAGTGACATTTACCAAAGACTCTGGCCACAAAACCCAAAGGAAACTGAGAGGCAAACACGGTGAGAAACCACGGGGCAGCATAAAGACTGGGACTAATTTCATTCTCCTCAAAGTGACAGTAGAGATCGCGGTGATAGTCATGGAGGAGTCGCGAAAGTTGGTACATCTGTATCTGCAAACCCAAATAAGATGATTTTAATAACACACGTCAAATTAACTCCAAGTAGATTGTAATTGTATGTGGAAGGCACAATGAAGTGAAAGGCCTTGAAAACCCATGATAGTTCAAGCAGTCCCCTGCCCCTCTTTATTCACTAGCTGAGCTCTGAGGGAAAAAAAAATCGATAAAATGTGGACCCTTCCAGAGGGCTGGCAGGAGACTGCTGGACTCTCAGAATTTCAGAGTGCAATTTCTGTCAGGTACCAAGTGAAGGCCTGACCTGCCCTCTTCCCCGCACAATTTGATCATTGAGGCTGATCATTAGTGCTACCACCAAACACCACGTCCCTACACCAGAGACGCATTTTGAGGGGATAGTGTTTATCCTCAAAGATTTATGAAAGTACAGCTGCCTTCCATTTATATGCCCACTTCTATCTAAATTGTTTGTATCTCCCTCTAAAAAATTTCCAGTCTCTTTGATCATCCTTATCAAAATTGTAGATACCATTCCCTATGACTGTTGAACATTATATATCTTTACCCTGCTTTCTCCTTCCCAATTATGAGAATTTGATGATGGAATTAACGTTAGAATGTAAAATAGTCAATTTTAACCAATCTATCAAAATTAAGAAAATAACAGCTATTATTATTCAGTCACTTTTTGTCACTTAATTATTCAAACCTTAATTCAGGTTAGGATTTAAAAACTAGCACAATGTAACTACTGTACCTGTAGAATAATCATGTCTGGTCGATATTGCTTCCTCAAGCCCATATCATACATGAGAAACTTCAGCATATGAAAAGCATCTTCTTCACTCATGTGTAGTAGCAAGATTCCTGCTACAAAACTAAGGCCCTGGCAATAGCCCACTTCCTGATCCAGCAGAGAGTAGGCTTTCAAGAGATTATATAAAGAGAGTTGGCCAGCACCCAATGGAGTAGCAAAATAAGGGTGTGTTGGAAACGTACGACCTGTAAGACAAAACAGTTTACTGTGAGAGAAAAGGAATATTTTAAAACCCCACTACCTTGTTGTCACTACACTGAGAAATGGCATCCTTTCCCAAATAAAAACCTGTGTAACTTTTTTTTTAAAGTGATACACCAAAATAAAGTGAAATGGATTATATAAAAACATAATTTACACAAATATTCCATTGCTGCTTCACTACATGAACTGTTAGACTAATGGAACAATGAATAATTTTGCTAATTGATTCATGTTAAACATTTGGCATTTATAAAATGGACCATGACAAATGTGGCAGACCCTAAAATTGAGTGAAAATGCTCACTTATTTCCATCAGGAACTTAGGGTTAAATTTCTGAAAACATTAGGTAGGTTACTTAGACTTACTTTTAGGTAAAAAATATTTAAGGAACAATTGTCATCTCAAAGCACAGCAGCAAGTGGTACTTCCATTACTACGGCACTGCTACCAGTCTGTAATGTATAATATCTATAACAGGTCGGCCTTTACAGCTGTCCCCAAAGTAAAATCTGTATTACTATCCAAAACCTAGCCCATTACAATGCTCCCAAAAATATAGGCCCACTCAACAGCATCCAAACAAGGGTGGCACTATTGATCAGTGGGGCAGCACGGTAGTTCAGTGGTTAGTACTGCTGCCTGACAGTGCTGGGGATCTGGGCTTGATTCCACCCTCAGGTGACTATCTGTCTGCTTGTACATTCTGCCTGGGTTTACTCCGAATGGTTTGGTTTCCTCCCATTCCAAAGATGTGGGGTTTGGTAGATTGGCCATGGGAAATGCAGGGTTTCAGGGACAGGATAGGGAATGGGTCTGGGTGTGATGCTCTTTGGAGGTTCGGTGTAGATCTGATGGGCCAAATGACGAGTTCCCACACTGTAGGGATTTTATGATTCCACAAAACGACAAGTCTTGCTTAGCACAGGCCATCTGTTTTGCAATTGAATTGATTTGTCCCTTCTCTTGAGGCCTGTTTTATGTTCAGGCAGTTCAGCAATTCAGTGCACTTGAGTTATAACCCAAATATGGAAACACAGAGCTACACATCGATACAGTTATGGTATTAGTAAGCCATGTATCATTTCACACTTCAATAGACTGGTGATACAGGTCGGCTATACAGCAGCAGTATTAACAAACCAAACACTTATGTTTTATCCCCCCTTCTTAACCTCTCAAAGCAGAATATAAATGATGTATCATGGACAGCCACCTATCCTTATTCTGATAAACGGTGAAGCCAATATCTGTACCAGCCTGTGATTATGGAAGTACTCTTTAACAGGCAGAAAGTCTGGAACCTAATAGTAGTACAAAAGCACAAAATGCAAAAGAAAACAAAGGGATATGTCAGTTGGTTTTTGCTCCCCACCCAAGATAAAAGTTTGAGTTATTCAGCTTACACTGTAAACAAAGTTTCATTCTGGATTCACACCTTAAATACTTGGTAAAGTTGGCAACACAAGAAAATATTTGAATAGAAAAGTTAATTATATGACTAAATTCTTAAAGGAAGTTTCTAGTGAGACAGAAGAGGAGGAAGACCAGTCATTTCTATAAATAATTCCTTTTTAAAAAAAAACAAACAGAATTAAACATCCTTCACTTGTTCATTCTCAACAGGGAAATCATTTATATAGCAGATGGAAGTAAGAGACTTGATTTTAGACCATGTTCAACAACGAAAAGAAACAAAAATTTTATAATTCCATCTCAGAAGATCAAGCTGGAGTAATTCAACTGGAGATAGAAGGGTGTGCCCAAGAAATGCGTACAAAGTAGTTGATGAATGTAGTTTGTAATCATGAACAAAAGAGTAGATACTGTTTAGATGGTGAGGGCAAGGTTAGGTCGTCATTGGAATGAAACAGAAACAAACTGGAATAAAGAACAGGATTCTTGTGAACTTGAAGTAATGGAGAAACTCAACAAGATTCAGCAGCTAGAAAGTGATTAGACAACTATAAACAAACAAAGCTTTTGCTCTAAAACAAATGTATTATTTTTAATTTTCAGTATCCACAGTATTGCAATTGCTTTAGATAGCAATAAAAATTGATTGCATATACAGAGCAATTTACATAACGAGAGGACGTCCCAAAGCTAATTAAGTACTTTGAAGTCTAGTTACTGTGGAACATAGGACTAACTGCATGTCTGTTTCTCACATCAGCTATACAAGCCTTTTGACTCTGATTTACAACCCACCCATCCAGACACACGTTCCCCTTCCTTCCTTTGTCAGTCTTCCGCAGGCACTGTTCCCTCTGGGATACTCTGGTCCACTCTTCCTTCAATCCCATTACCACACTTCCCACAGCCTCACGGCACTTTCCCCTGCATCTGCAGGTGTAATACCTGTTTACCTTCTCCTCCAAGGTCAAAAACATATCTTTGAGGTGAAGCAGCACTTTAGCCACACTTCACTCACCTAGTCTACTGCATTCGCTGCTCATAATGTGGTCTTCCCTACACTGGAGAAACAAAGAATAAGTTGGGTGACCACTTCACAGAACATCTACATTCTGCCCACAAAACAGACTCCGAGCTTCCAGTTGCCCGCCACTTCAACACACCACTCTGTTCCTTGGCCAGCATCTCTAGCTCAGGCTTGCTGCAGTGCTCCAGCGAAGGTGGAGGAACACCCCATTTTCTACTTGGGGACCCTGCAGCCTTTTGGACTCAATATTGAGCTCAATAACTTTAGGACTTGAGCTCTCTGATTTGCTTACCCCTACCCCACACATAAGGCTGGTTACCACATACTCTGCTATTGCACACAACCCATTGTTAGCCACTAACAGTTCCCATTAATAGCTATTCACTCTCCCAACCAGATCATTATCCATTCTTTCACCTGTCCAACTGTTTGCCTCTCTCTTTAGCCTCTATCCCTACACACTGTTTATCCTTCCCCCCTGCCACCACTTCCCACCCTATCTTCTGCATAAAATCCAACATTTTCCTAGCTACCACCAGTTCTCAGGAAGATCACTCAAACAGAAACATTAACTCTGATTCCTCTCCACAGTTGCTACCTGACTGCTGAGCTTTTGCAGCAATCTCGGTTTTCGTTGTCACCCAGAATACACTGATCAAAGTCATCGGTTTTCTGTGTGACGGTGATAGTAGGTCCTCATTATTCCACATCTTCTTTGCTACTTTTTAATACTGTTAACCACTCATTTCTTTCACTGCCTTTTCTCTGTGGTTTGTTTTATAATGGTGCTTTCGGATGAGATGTTAAACCAAGTTCCTGTTTGCCCTCTCATGTGGACCCAAAAAAAAAATCCCATGCCACCATTTGGGAAAAGCATCTCTTTTCAATTCCCCCAGTTGGCCACAATGATTTTTATTCTTTTAAGCACAAGATTATATGCTTGTCCCCCTCGATTGCTCGGTGATATTCAAATGCGCAGTCTTGTTACCAATCCAACTTCCTCTACCAAGCTACACGCGAATGATCTCATGACTCTACATATACTGGCCTGGATGTGGCCACTGAACTTCCAGCAATGACTTCCCTGCTCCCTTGACCATCACTTCCAACACGTGTGTGTGTAGAAGTGCTTCCTTACATCTCTCCTAAATGGTCTGGCCCTAATCCTCAGACTATGACCACTAGTTCTAGAATCCCCAATCACTGGAAATAGTTTATTTTTGTCTACCCTGTCTTTTCCTGTTAAAACCTTGAAAACCTTGATCAGAACACTCCTTAACTTTGTAAATTCTAGGGAAGATAGGCATAATTTGTAATCTCTCCTCATAACTTAACACCTGCTGCAGTTGTATGGCTACAATTTAACTTCTACATCCTTGCCTCTGGATGTAAGGAACAGCATTCCATGAGCTTTCTTGAACATTTTCTCTTGTTTATGACAATTTGAAGATTGATATACCTGAACCGCATCCACCCCCCCTCCCCCAAAACATCCAATCTACGTAACTTCATATCATCCAGGAAGTACCCTGATGTATCCTTTATCAATCCAAAATGGACTTGCTTACATTGAACGTATTTGCTGCACATCTGCCATGGTTTGGCCCATTCACATGGGCTATTAATATCTCTTTGTAATTTGATGCTATCACCTACACGGTTTACAATGCCACTTTATTTTTCATTATCAGCAAATTTGGATATATGATTTTCTATGCTATTAACTAAGTCATTAATAAATAACGTGAATAATTGAGATCCTAACATAGATCCTTTGGGACACCACTAACTGTATCCTGCCAACTTGAGGGCCTACTAGTTATTACTATTTTCTGTCTCCTACCACTTGGAAAGATTTCCCAGCCACGTCAGCAATCAGCTGCTCTCTACTTCCATTCCTTAACCATCTCACCACTCATTGAACTTCTCCATTTCGCTGTCCACCTGCTCTCCTAGAAGGAACTTAATGGGCCACTTTAGACAAGTGGGATTTCCTGTTTCCTCCTGCGATGGGATTAGAGTTAATATTCGGGTTGAAAAATTTCAAATTGTCCCTCCCGCCTAGAGTCCTCAACCTGTCAGCTTTTCCTGTCTCCAAGGAGTGATTGGAGAGCACTACCACTCCTGCCAGTGCTGTCACGAGCAGATAAGTCTATGGCAGTTGAGCCAGATAACAGTACAAGTTCATCAGTAGCATATATACTATAAATGATGTTTTAGCTTTGATCAATGGGCTTTAATTTTAATAGCTTTTTATCCTGACTGACTGATGTGAAGCCTCTTAAATGATTTCCCAAAGTCTTTTTAAATGTATGCAAAATCTGAAAGCACAAACATGCTTTAACTACACTTGCTTCAGGAGGGTAGAAAAAAAAGTGAACCTGTTAAATCTAGATTTATTTTGTCAGTTTTCGGCTTTAATTTAGTGCTTTTTTGTAAAAGTCATTTTTCGCGACCCCTTTTGCAATTTGTTTTTCGTGGTTAAGGTGGAGTTCACACCAGTATAAATAACAAATTATTCTGTGTGCGAACGCACCCTTCTCAAAACACATCTATAACATTTTCTCTATCATATACTGGACCTCTGCTTCACGTTGTTTCATGCTTATTAATTGCACCTGTCTTTTTATGTCCTAAACATTCATGTTTGTTAATCTTTAAAAACACACCAATTGCTTCACTTCCAAGGACATCTTCAGGATAAATGTCAGGGCAAGTTTATGGTCTTTGCCTAGCGCATGCTAAAGTACGATGCTAGTTTCATCTTAAAGCTACTGGTAAAATGTATTGAAACTGGGCGGGTGCAACTTGGACAATAAATGTGCTTTTTGGTATTGAGATCATTGATATACTGGTTAAAAAAATGAAGTTTACTGAAATATAGACTGTGTTCAATTCAGATCAATATTTTCCCCAATTTTCTTTTTTACTGCCATAAAGGTGTTGGCTCAGGTTGGATATTTTTGCCATTCCTGTATCTCATTCAAGTTTATAAATCAACTTTATGAACATTTATCCTAAAATGTGAGCCGATTATACAATTCAGTGGAATGACAGCTGTAAATAATACTGCTTTGCCTGTTGGTCATTTTTGATTATTGATTGATTTATTGTCACATGCATCTTGCTACAAAATAGTGAAAAATGCTGTATTGTGTCGCCACTCTCTAGCACCATCCTAAAAAAAATAGAAAATAACCAAAACATTTTAAAGATCAAGTAATTTTTTTAAATGATGACCTCTAGTTCCTGTTCATAACAGTCTAATTTTCTTCAAAGAACTGTGGTCTAAGGATGAAAACCTTATGCTTTACGAACACTTAAAAATATTCTACACTGTATATTCTTTTCAAACTCATTTTGTACATGACACGAACCCCACCACCTTTTAAACAAGCACTGGGAATACTGCAAAAACTCAGCAGGTCTGACAGGATCTGTGCAGAAACAGAGTTAGTGTTATTTCAGTTGTAATAATTATCCATTGCTACTCATGAAATGAGGAGAAACTGGAGGTTCAGCTGCATTGAAATCAGCAGACCCAAGCTGGTTAAGATAAGAGGGACTCCACATGAAACTGGGAATTATAAACTGTGCCGAATCTTCTACACTTTTATAAAATGTTCTCCTCGTTAACCAGGAAAACTTACCCCTAGCACATTTTCCTCAATAAAGTCTGCGATTGGTGAACCCAAGGGTATTCACAGCACAGTAAAAAGGCATCACAAGTAGACAGGGAGGTCAGTATTCAAAATGGAAAGTCGATGAGTCAGTTCGAGGATCCAAACCAAAGAACGGGTCTGTGGGTGCAATTATGCAACAGAGCAGCACAGTGGCTCAGTGGTTAGCACTGTTGCCTCAGCACTAGGGACCTGGGTTTGATTCCACCCGCAGGCAACTGTCTGTGTGGAGTGTCCACATTCTGTGTCTGTGTGGGTTTCCTCCCACAGTCCAAAGACATGCAGGTTAGGTGGTTTGGCTGTGCTAAATTATCTATAGTGTCCAGGGATGTGCAGGCTAGGTGGATTAGCCATGCAGGGTTACATGGATAAGATAGGGGTGTGGGCTTGATGGGCCGAACAGCCTGCTTCCATACGGTAGTGATTCTAGAAATTACAGTTAGGCTCCTTGTGTAAACAGATGGTATAACTGTAACTTTCTCTCAGAGTAAACTGAAGAGAATTTACAAACGTTCCTGGGGTACAACATGCGAGACTGCTTCCGAGGGTACAACAGGAGAGACTGCTTCCTAGAGAGAACCAAGATGATAAAATAGGAGGGACTTCCGCAGCCTGGTGGGTAAATGGAGACAGACTGGCTTTCCTGGAGAGAGAACCATCAAATTATCAGCCTTAGCAGAGCAAATCTTCGGCTGGGGACCAGAAGGGTCACTCACTGAAGTTTTGGCAGAAAATAAGATGACCCTAAGTAAGACAACTTAGGGGGGGATCTGTCTGGAGCCCATGGCAGTCATAAGGAATGGTGAAACAAACAGGTCAAATGGAAAGAGGACAAAAGAATAGTGCTTTTGTGCAAGTGTTACCTTGACATTTGCCGATAAGGGAAGTCAGAGACTGAAAGACCGACTCAGGAAAATGAACGACTGCAACAGGAAGATCAGGTGCGAGATGTTTTAAAGAGGCAAGTTTGTATTTCAGTGTTAGCAGCTGAACAGTCACCTACCATAATGCAACAGCACAGCACGTCTAGTCTCCATGTAGATATTATTTTAGTTGATGTACAGCGGCTCAGGAAGGAACTCATGGGAAGTATAAAGATAGCTGACACAGGAGCTGGGTGATACCAGGGCAGTGATAGGAAAAGTGATTAAACAATCCTACAGGGAAGCCAATCACACTCTGGAATTTATAAAAGGGAAACTGGGCAGGCAACAAGTACTGCTGACTTGAGGTGAGATGCGATGAGATCAAGGAGGTGTGCTTCCTTTTCAGCAACTCTATACTTCAGCTGCCTACAGGGTCTGACCACAAAAGGAAAATATTCCTTACCAGTCATTCCCAGCAATCCACAAGACTTAGAAATAAAAGAGATTGTTCAAGATTAAAAGAAAATGTTTAGGAGAAAGTAAGGAGCTAAGTTGAAAGGCAAGCAACTAACTTAAGATGCTGCACAACAGAGAGAAATCTGTAAAAGCTTGGTTTATGTATTTTATTGGGAAATAAATTTTCTACTTTAATGGATTTCCCTGAATGCCTGCAGCCACTCAACTAAATGTCAACTCCCTATGGCCTGATCTTGAATATTACAGAATCCCTACAGTGGAAAGAGGCATTTGGCCCATCAAGTCCACACCAACCCTCTGAACAGCATCCCACTCAGAACCACATTATCCCTGTAACCTTGTATTTCTTGTGGCTAACCCACCTGGCCTACACATCCCTGGACAAAATGGGCAATTTAGCATGGCCAATTCACCTGGCCTACACATCTTTGGATGATGGGAGGAAATTGAATTGAGACATTCGCTCAAGGGCGGTATCAAACCTGGGTCTCTGGCATCTTGAGGCATCAGTGCTAACTACTGAACCACCATGCTGCTCCTTTTTAAATGCTTTTCTTGGTTATTACATATTATTTAACATATATATTTGTATTATAGTGGAGATTTTAAATGAATTTGAACTTTGATTTTCCCATCAGAGCTTACGACGTGGGGATCTCTCTTGCACTTTGCATCTGTAACTCATGAGAGTAACTGTATTCCATGGGGAGATAAAAGTGTGGATGTGATTATATGCAAATTCAAGTTGTGGAAAGTAATTAATGTTGGGGTTTTACTGTAGAATGGGTACAATTTCCACACCGGCTGGAGTACCATGAAGGTCCTGACTTCTCAAACTTGCCCCTTGCTTGAGTTGGAGTTAGCCTCAGCTTAAACACAGTCATCGCTCTCTAGTGAGGAGGGCAGCCACATACCCTGTGGGACTATGCCAGCATTTATGCTATTATAACTCTCCCAGACAAAAAGAGAGCTGCAATGAAATGAATATTGATTAAAGAATTGTAGTGTTCTGTCCCTTTAAGGAGCTACCTGTTGCTGTGAAAGGGAGAAATATAACCTTAGTATGGGGGTCATAAGACTTTCTTGTGAGAATTCACCCCTTCTTCAGTTTTTCATTATAGTCATATGAAAGCACTTGAAGAAAGAAGAATCATGACAAAGGACAATTTATTTCCTCTTTACCTTAAAGAGAACAGTATTGCATTTAATTAAGAAAAAAATGTTTTAGATAAAAGTTTAGCTTCAGAATTATTAAAATTGGTTAATCAAAATTGGATTGCCACTTTCTGGTTGGAAACACTATAATGTAATCTTTAACATGGAATAATAAAAGAATTTTTCACATTAAATATTTATTGATGTGAAATGGTACTTTAGAAACAGTAACGAGTTTGGAATTTTAAAACATTGGAAGGGTAATTTAGAAAAAACTGTTTTAAGGTACATCAAAGAATTTGAAACAAAAATAAAATAAAACTAGTGGATGCTGGCTCTTTTCAAACCAAAACAAACATGATTTTGTTTGCCTAAAAGAGAGGGTGGTAACATAATTACGTCCAATTCTTTTTGCCCCACCCTTTTAAATTACCACAGAATTAACTATTTTGACTGGCAGCCCAAAACTGACTGCACAGGTTTTACAATTTAGTTATATTTGGGACATTGTAAAATTATAAGCTTCTGAATTGTCAGAGATCCTTAGATGAATCAACCCTTTCAGCCTGCAGCAGAATAGATTTTGTTTTTTTTAAAAAAAACTTGGCTAAATGCAAGTGGAACAAGATTTCCAGCTTTAAGAATTTGTGTAGAGTAGATTCCCTATAGTGTGGAAACAGGCCCTTCGGCCCAACCAGTCCAGACTGACCCTCCGAAGAGTAACCCACCCAGACCCATTTCCCTCTGACTAATGCACCTAACACCATGGGCAATTTAGCATGGCCAATTCACCTGACCTGCACATCTTTGTGACTGTGGGAGGAAACCAGAGCACCCAGAGGAAACCCACACAGACACAGGGAGAATGTGCAAATGCCACACAGGCTGGAATCGAACCTGGGACCCTGGTGCTGTGAGGCAGCAGTGCTAAACACTGAGCCACTGTGTCTATCAAGTTTCAATGTCACAGTGCAGCAATGGACTAGAAACTTGTAATCTTTTTGAAAAGGAAACAGATTTAACCCACTGAGGCCATTTGTTACTCCCTGAAACAGAGTGCTCGAGACAGGAGCACTGCTTTAAACAAGCTAAATATCAAGTATCAGACATTACAAAACCAGTAAGCCTAGGCACAAAAAATAATGAATTACATTAGAATTTTAGCCAATAGTGTAGATTTACCTGAAGAGAAAGAAAAAAATCAAAATTTGAAGAGGAAGGACGCAATGATGTAAACGTATTGTGGAGGGTGCAGGAGCAATTCGCAAGACTTATTCCCAAGAAGAAGAACTTCAGTTATGAGGCGAGACTGATGTAGTGAGGACTGTTCTCTTTGGACAGAAGGAGGCTAAGTGATGATCTGATAATAGCATTCAAAACTATGACTGGGCAGGATAGGCCAGATAGAGAGAAACTGTTCCCAACCACATAAAGACAAGAATGAGAAGGCACAGGTTTGAAGCGATTTGGAAGAGGAAAAAATGTGAGGTGAGACAAAGCTTTTTCACAGTGGGTTGTTACAGTATGGAATGCATTGCATGGAAACGTGGTGGTGGCAGATTTAATTCAGGCATTCAAGAGGGCAATGGACAAATACTTGGTTAAAAATAATGTGCAAGGAAATGTGACCAAGCTGGATATTGGCACCAGGTAATGATATTCATAAAAACAGCTGGTTCAGACATGATGGGCTGAATGGCCTCATTCTATGCCATAACACTTTTTGTGGTCAAATAGTTCAGGACAGTGATATACATAAATGATAATCAAAGTTGCAACAGGTAGGGAACAACTCAAAAGAGTACAAGCAAATATGTTAGAAGAGAAATACATAGTCAGTGGCTGTAATCATATAGGATTAGGATAACCAGATTGGAAAAGGTTATCTTAAGGAAAGGTTATATAGTGTACTTGGTATTGTCCTTTTAGAAAAAGCAGTTGAGGAACCAATCAAGGTACAGACTATTTTAGCCTTGGTTATATGTAATCAGGTAGAATTACTTAATGATACCATAGTAAAATATCTCATTGGGAAGCGTGATCGTAATATCTAGGAATTATGCATTCAGTTTAAGGGCAAAAAACCTGGATTAAATAAATGTCTTAAATTTGATTAAAGGCAATTAGAAAGATTTGAAATGGACAACGAAAATAGATTAAAGGTAAGACAGCAGAAAATAGTGGCAGGCGTTTAAGGAGCTATTTCATAATTTCAACAAATTCATCTCTTAACTAGAAGAAAGAAAGACGAACCATCCATGGCTGATTAAGTTAAGGATGGCATCAAATTAAAAGGCATGCAGAACTATCTAGAATAATAAGATTTGGAGGCAGGCAAGAAGATAAGGAAAAGTTTAGAAACGAACAAAGAAGTACTAAAATAAAAGACAGTAAAATTAAAAGAAACATACAGAGTACAGCTTCCATAAATGTATGCAAAGGCAGTCACTGAAGTAAATGTTGGTCTCTTCAGTAAGTGACCGGGAAACAAACTTTCAATAAATACTTTGTAACCTGTATTCATGGTAGAAGACACTAAGACATCTTAACTATAGTCGAAAGAAGACCTGAACCATAAAAACATTATTCAGAAAATTAGTTTGGAAAGTTGGGATGAAAGGCCGACATATCTCCAGATTTGACTATGTGGATCCTGCACCACCATCCCCCACCTCCTCTCCCACCCCACCCTCTCCCACATTTCCAGAAGTAGGTCCTACCATTAGCTGGCCTTGACAGATGGGTCCTCTACTTTTTGTAATTTACATAAATGATTTGGATGCGAGCATAAGTGGTACAGTTAGTAAGTTTGCAGATGACACCAAAATTGGAGGCGTAGTGGACAGCGAAGAGGGTTACCTCAGATTACAACAGGGTCTTGACCAGATGGGCCAATGGGCTGAGAAGTGGCAGGTGGAGTTTAATTCAGATAAATGCCAGGTGCTGCATTTTGGGAAAGCAAATCTTAGCAGGACTTATACACTTAATTGTAAGGTCCTAGGGAGTGTTGCTGAACAAAGAGACCTTGGAGTGCAGGTTCATAGCTCCTTGAAAGTGGAGTGGCAGGTAGATAGGATAGTGAAGAAGGCGTTTGGTATGCTTTCCTTTATTGGTCAGAGTATTGAGTACAGGAGTTGGGAGGTCACGTTACGGCTGTACAGGACATTGGTTAGGCTACTGTTGGAATATTGCGTGAAATTTTGGTCTCCTTCCTATTGGAAAGATGTTGTGAAACTTGAAAGGGTTCAGAAAAGATTTAAGGAGGTTGCCAGGGTTGGAGGATTTGAGCTATAGGGAGAGGCTGAACAGGCTGTGGCTGCTTTCCCTGGAGCATCAGAGGCTGAGGGATGACCTTATAGAGGTTTACAAAATTATGAGGGGCATGGATAGATAAATAGACAAAGTCTTTTCCCTCGGATGGAGGAGTCCAGAACTAGAGGGCATAGGTTTTGGGTGAGGGGGGAAAGATATAAAAGAGACCTAAGGGGCAACTTTTCCACGCAGAGAGTGATATGTGTATGGAATGAGCTGCCAGAGGATGTGGAGGAGGCTGGTACAATTGCAACATTTAAGAGGCATTTGGATGGGTATATGAATAGGAAGGGTTTGGAGGGATATGGGCCGGGTACTGGTAGGTGGGACTAGATTGGGTTGGGATATTTGGTCGGTGTGGACAGGTTGGACCGAAGGGTCTGTTTCCATGCTGTACATCTCTAGGACTCTATAAGTGTCGGCATTTCTGTTGCAGAGGTCATTGCATTCTGTCCACAATGGTGACAGCCCACGTGCAGATGGCCATCGCATGACAGGGGTTCAGAGTACAGACTGTGGGCCAAAGGAGTTTTGCCTTCCCGGGGAAGTGCCCAGCAGTGCAAGTGCTAGGGGTGCTTGTTTGTCAGATCCAGAATCGGTGAGGTTTTGGTCGGGTGGAGGGCTGGACTGGGTGGTTCCGGAAACATGTTGCGTAGGTTGCAAATCCCAGAAAATAATTTTCAACACTAAACATAGATGAGATTCCTGACAGCTGTCATTGCACCACTTTACAGAGTCATGGACTGTAACTTGTGTTCCTGAAAATGAGTGGGCACTGCACCACCTACTGTTGGTATTCACAGCAAGCAGCCTTGAGAAAATGATGCAATCCATTATTAAGTAGGTAATAGTTGAACATTTTGAAAATCAAAACGTAAGTAAACAGTAGATGGTAGGAAGAAAGCACATGACGCATCCATTAGAGTTCTTCAAGGATTTAATGACCACTGTGGATAATGGGGCAGAAATAGAAGATAGTATTATTGCTACAGTCTGACGGGACCATAGGGCTGCTCTCTCATTAGGGAAGTGACTAGTTTAACCTGAGGGTGAACACGCCTCAGGTGAGAGGAGAGGTTGAGAATGGCAGTCCTTCATGGTAACCAGTCAGTGTAGGAATTGAAGCTACACTATTACCATCACTATGCTTTGCAAACTGGACATCCAGCCAATTGTCGATTGTTGGAAAAAGCCCACCCGGTTCACTGATGTCCTTTAGGGAAGGAAACTGCCATCCTTACCTGGTCTGGCCTACATGTGACTCCAGACCCACAGCAATGTGGTTGTCTCTTATTGCCCAGAGGGCAGTTTAGGGATGGGCCTAGCCAGTGATGCCGTCATCCCCTGAATGGATAAATTTTAAAAAACTGTTTGACTCGGTGATGGTGAGACCACGCCTAGAATCCTGTTTACTGGTTTGGTCTCCTTCTCTAAGGACGGATTTACCTACATAGGAGGCAGTTGAGAGAACATTCATTCGGTTGTGCTATGAGGAAAGGTTGAACAGTTTGGGCCTGTAGACATCTGATTTTTGAACAATGAGACATAATATTACTGAAAAATGTAAAAGATTCTAAGAGGGTTTGATCAGTTGGACACTGACTTTTTTAAAAAACTGATTATTGAATTCAAACATCGCCATCTGCCATGGGTTTTAACTCCCCCCCCCCCCACCCCCCAATCAGACAGCATCGTGAAGGCAGTGACATTACCACCACTCCCCTTTACAACCTCGCAGTATTGGAACCTCTGTTGGAGATCTGCATAACCTTTTAGGAATGGCATAAATGGTTAAAAATGGCTATTTGTATCAATTCGCCAAACATTTGATCACTCCCAAAAACACAGCAGAAAATCAAGACCCCGCCCTTGTGGAAATTCAGAGGTAGGGGGATGTTGGAGAATTGGGCAGGGAGATGAGAGCTAATAACATATACAAGACTAACAATTATAAAATTTACAACAAGATATGACTTCTCGATTTAAACTGCACAGATCAAATAACTTTGATATTCAATATATAGGTCAGTTAATTAGATTTTAACAAGGAAATTCTAATTGCCCACTAAGATATCGAATTCTTTGCACAACATGCAAAGAATGAGTTGCTATAATGCATAAAACCACAGGCTCCAGTCTAAGAGCGACCTGCGGTCAACGTTACACCCTGTATTATTTAACAACAGAACTACAAACAAATCCATGTTAGTGACGATTCATAACACCAGACTAAAATATCAACAGCATAAAGTTACTTCTGTATTCCCTGCTAAGAGGGATTATCTTTATTTTAGTAAGCATTAATAACGGAGAATCTAATTTCTCTCACAACTTTCTTTGATTAGCTTAAATATGCCTGAAAATGACAGTGACGGAAATCCCCTGGCCAGTTTCCACTAGTTACACTTTCCACTATTAACTGCGCCCAAACCACATGCACCTCCATCAAGTACGATCTTATCCTCTTTGCCTACCACTCCAATGCCAACACTTAATTTGAGTAGCACAGGTTTTTCTAGTCCTAAGATCTTTCTCTCAGTACCCACCAAGATCATGGTAGACCAGTCTGTGGCTCCATCTCCACTTTCTTGCCAGTTTCCCATAGCCCTGAAAATCCCTTGGCAATTGTAAACCTGCCTGACTCAGCCTTGACTATCTTCAACAACCCAGACCCCACTCAACTCTATGGAAGAGAACAAAGACAAATGACCTGAGGGACTAACGTCCTTATTTCACATTAGCTAAATGATGAGAGTTTGTAGAGCTCGAAGATGCTGTTGGATATGGGTGTCCTAGTGAATGAATCACAAAAGGATAATATGATTTGGAGATGCCAGTGTTGGACTGGGGTGTACAAAGTTAAAAATCACACAACACCAGGTTATAGTCCAACAGTTTAATTGGAAGCACACTAGCTTTCGGAGCGTCGCTCCTTCATCAGGTGGTAGTGGAGGGCTCAATCCTAACACCTTCAACATATTGTCTAGCTATCACCATTGTTAACAGCTAACCTGAGAATGCAACTTTTTTAAAAAAGGTTTTGTGATTTACACAAGACAGAAGTGAAACTATCACAGTATTCTAATAGTTGAAAGGCTTAACAGACATTCAATTTTTCAATGTATAATTTCAGTTACATCACACTGTAAATTTTGGCTATAAATTCTGTGTGTTAGGATTGAGCCCTCCACTACCACCTGATGAAGGACCATCGCTCCGAAAGCTAGTGTGCTTCCAATTAAACCTGTTGGACTATAACCTGGTGTTGTGTGATTTTTAACTAAAAAGGTTAATATGCAGCTACAGTAGGCAATTTGGAAAGCTGATAGAATATCAAAAGTAGGGAGGTTATACTTTAATTATGTAGAGCATTTGTGAGATCACATCCAGAGGATTGTGTACAGCATTGGTCTCTTTATTTAAGGAAGGACATTAATACATTGGAAACAGTTCAGAGAAGGTTTACTGAACTAATACTTGGAATTGATGTATGTCTTATGAGGAAAGCTTGGATAGGCTAGGCTTGTACCTGTTGGAAGACTAAGAGGTGACTGGATTGCGACATAGAAGACCCTGATGGGTCCTGACAGGCGTAATGATGTCTTCTAATGTAGAACTAGGGATAATTCTGTAAAAATAAGCTGTCCCGATTTAGGAGAGAGGAGATGAGGAGAATTTTTTCCTCCCAGGTTAGTGAGCCTTTGGCATACTGTTCCTGCTGCCTTTTCAGGAAGAGAAGCCTTTGAATATCTTCAGGGCAGGGGGAGATTAATTTTGAGAAGAAAGGGTGAAAGATTATTGTGGGTAAGCGATAACATGCAATAATTAGATTCGCTGTGATCTTACAGAATGGCAGAGCAGGTTTGAAGGGCCGTATAGCCTCCTCCTACTCCATATGCATTTCCATTTTATGTTGGAGACCTTTTAAGTCCCATAAGGGGAAACACCTCCCCTATATCCACCCTGTCCAGCCCTTCAGAATCTTCTATGTTTCATTAAGATCACCATCCATACTCTAAGCTCCAATAAATATAGACACAATGGTGTTTCAGAGGACAATTTCTTCTTTCCAGAAATCAGCCTAATAATCCTTCTCTGAACTGCTTTGAACATGCATACATTCTTCCTTATGGAAGGAGACAAGAACTGCTTAGCATTCGTCCAGGTATGGTCCTACCAATGGCCACACAATTGCAGTAGGGCTTCCTTACTTTTATACTGCAAGCCCCTTGCAATAACAGCCAGCATATGGTTGGCCTATTTGCTATACCTGCATATTACATTGAAATTCATTTACAAGGGCACCCAAATCCCTCTACACTACAGCATTCAACAATCTTCATACAGATACCACTCCACTTTTCTATCCATATCATCATTGGCTTGTAATCTTAAGGAAATGTACATACAGTCACAGAGCTAGACAGCTTGGAAACAGATTCTTCAGTTCAACTTATCCATACTGATCAGATATCCTAAATTATCCTAGTTTCATTTGCCACCATTTGGCCCATATCCCTTTAAACACTTTCTATGCATGCACCCATCAATATGGCTTTCAAACGTTGTAATAGTACCAGTCTCCATCACTTCCTCGAGCAACTCATTCCATACATGCACCACCCTCTGCATGAAAACATTGTCCCTTTTAAATCTTTCCCCTCTCACCTTAAACATATGTCCTCTAGTTCTGTACTGAACTCCCCTGGGAAGATGACTATGGCTATCCACTCTATTCATGCTCATGATTTTATAAACCTCTATAAAGGTCACCCCTCAGCCTCTGATGCTCCAGGGAAAACAGCCCTAGCCTATTCAGCCTCTCCATAAAGTTCAAACTCCCAACCCTGGCAACATCCTTGGAAATCTTTACTGAACTCATTTAAGTTTTGCAACATCATTCCTATAGCAGAGAGACAAGGACTGAATGCAGTACAGGTAGTTCTCTTAACACATCATAGTTGCACTCCTGCAAAACTTCATTTAATAGAAAATTGCTGACAGAAAAAGGGGGTCTATGAGAAAAGTGGGGTTGGGGCTGACCAGCAGAAAATATAATTCACAATCACTCAAAAATCTAACACAAAGTACAGCACAGCCTGAATGAAGGTTGAAATCATATTTATTAACAAAAGTACATTTAACACAATATATTTAAAAGATGTAAGAAAGCTGCTGTCTATACAGTATGCCTCATAGAAAGCTGTAGTGTCGGCAGCTGACATCAGCGTCCATGCAGAACGGCAGAGAGGCCGGTACTAACATCACGCGTGCACTGCCACCGGCGCATGCACAGAACGGCTCGAAGATTTCAGCACGCACATTGGCACATGAGCAGAATGCTGAAATCACGTTATTGCCAACAGAGGTAAGCATTCTCCAAAATACCACTCCCTAATTCTTCAGCAACATTATAGCCAAATCACGCTGCCGAAATGCATGTTACCCCAGAACTACCTGTATTCCAGAAATGGACTAACCAATGTCCTGTACAGCTGCAACGTGACTTCCTAACTCCTATACGCAGAGTACTGACTGATAAAGGCAAATATGCCAAACGCCTTCTTCACTATCTTATCTACCTGTGACTCCACTTTCAAGGAACTATGAACCTGCACTCCAAGGTCACTTTGTTCAGCAACACTCCCCAGAACCTTACCATTAAGTGCATAACTCCCGTCCCAATTCGCCTTTCCAAAATGCAACACCTCACATTTATCTAATACTTGTGGAGCAAACACAGGCATAAATATATTTGTAGCACTGTCATCTCATCAATTACAAAATTTAGCATTGAGTTGTGAATCAGTCTTTTAAGATGAGTTTCTGAGAAAGATTAAAGTCTCTCATCAACCTGGATTGTTCAATGTAAATGTAACTGCTTATTTTAACAATCTTGATGATAAATATTGAAAACTAGATTAATGGCAGGGCTAGCACAGTGTACCTTTGACCTGCTAGTTAGGTGCATCATGCCAGGTACCAAAATGGGATTCTATAGATGTTACAAAGCAAGGCTTGCACTGTCCAACAGTAATTTTGAACAATTCCTTTTGAAAAGTAGTCATGGAAAAGTCACCTATGAAGCTCAGCCAAGTATGCTGGTTTGGCTCAAGTTACAGGTCAGGGAACTGGTGCTGTACACTCCTCCCATTGCATGCCCACAGTTTGACCCTGTTTCTATGGCAGCATTCAGTGTAGGGACAGGCATAAATCAGCATACTTTTATACAGTATATCGCACCGTTTTGGAGTACTGAGGGATGAGAAGATCTGACGCACTTTATAATTCTATTGAAATTGAACTTCTGCTTTTAAAAAATAATAAAGCAGTATTGACAAACTCCACAGGCTGCACCCAAGTGATACTAAACAGCAGCAGCCAGAATCACATCCTGGTCTGGAACTGAGAGCTGAAAGTTGGGCCGGATCTTTTACACCGAGTAGTTTGGCAAGACAGTCGAGTAGAAACTGGAAACAGCCCTTTTCCACAAGACGATGCATTAACAAAGTTGTTGAACTATTCATTTTTGATAGCCTCATATTCCTATCTAAAAGTAGGAACATTGCTAGGGGAAAAAAAACCACACTTCGACACAGGCCTTCAACATTAACATTAAATCCTGCCAAGAGCAGCAGTACATAGCAAAATGCCGACTCAGGTTTCCTGTATTCAGCAAAGATGGAAGGAAGATTTGGAGTTTGGGCCAATATTTGTAGCAAAATCTTAAACTCTGGCCCAGAAAAATCCACAGAAAGGCATGCACGCTGGGATACAGCCAGTCAAATGTGGCGTCAGGACAGAGGGATGTGGGAAGAAAGTGTGACGAGAAGCTGACCTTTCATCGTCAACACACAGAGCAATTCCCAACCCCTTTCTTTTTTTTATATAAAGGTTATTGCTGTCACGAGGCCATAAAGAGGGCACGGAGTGAAGAGAAGAGCTTGCAATTTCCAAGCGCTGCCTGTCGACATACATAAAGCTGAGTAACATTCAGGCTTGGCTTGATAAATGGCAAATAATAGACAGCGCCCATCTCTCAAATCAGATAGCTTATCAAATTCACTTTAACATTCAATGGCATTATCATTGTTGAATGCATCACAATCAACTGAAACTGGACTGGACCAGCCACGAAGGTTTTTGCAAAGATCTGTAGATCAGGTTGTGGATGAGGTAGTTGGTTAGCTTGCGGAGCTGCTGGGTTATCATGCAGACATTTCGTTACCGTGCTGGGTCACAGCATCAGTGCAACTTCCGGGAAACGCTGTTCTTCTGGCCCACTTGGTTTTTATGTGGTCCAAGTAAGAAAGGTGAGAAACTTGGAAATCTGTGGTAAGTAACTCACTTCCTGATTGTCCAATGCCTGTCCACCATCTGCAAGGCTCAATTCACCCTACACTGGCTTGGATGAGTCTTGCCCACCAGAACTCAAAAGGATTAATACACCCCAAGACAAAGCAGTTCCTTTCATTAGTAACTCAGCAAAGGCAATTATAATGTGATTAGGCAAGAATTAGGATGCATAGAATGGGGTAGCAAAATGCAGGTGATGCAGACAAAGGAAATGTGGGGCTGGTTTAAGGAACAGATATTGCGTGTCCTTGATAAGTATGTCCCTGTCAGGCAGGGAGGAAGTGATAAGGTAAGAGAACCGTGGTTTACTACAGAAATTGAATCTCGTTGAGCAGAAGACAGCTTATGTGTTGAAGAGGCAAGATGGTTCAGATGAGGTGATGGAGAGTTACAGATGAGTTAGGAAGGATTAAAGAGAGTTAAGAAGAGCAAAGAGAGGACAGGAGCAGTCTTTAGCAAATAGAATAAAGGAGAACCCTAAAGCTTTCTATAGGTATGTGAGGAATAAAAGGATGACTAGGGTAGGAACAGGGCCAGTCAAAGACAGAAGTGGGAAGTTGAGTGTGGACCCTGTGGAGATTGGAGAGGGGCTAAACGAACATTTCTCATTTGTTTTCACTCAGGAAAAGGAGAAGATCGTACAGGAGAAGAATGAGATACAAGATATTCGACGAGAAAGGACCGAGGTTAGTTACGAACAGGTGTTAATCAATTTTAGAAGAAGTGAAAGTAGACAAGTCCCCCAGGCCGATGGGATTTATCCAAGGATTCTCTGGGAAGCTCGGGAGGAGATAGCAGAGTCTTTGGCTTTGATATGTGAGTCATCATTGTCTACAGGTTTAGTACCTGAGGACTGGAGGATTGCAAATGTTGCGCCCTTGTTCAAAAAGGGCAGTAGAGATGATCCAGGTAATTATAGACCAATGAGCCCTTCTTCTGTTGTAGGAAAGGTTTTGGAAAGGATTATAATAGATAAGATTTATAATCATCTAGCAAGCAACAATTTGATTTCAGATAGTCAACATGGTTTCATCAAGGGTAGGTCGTATCTCACAAACCTTATTGAGTTTTTTGAGAAGGTGATCAAGCATGTAGATGAGGGTAGGGTAGTTGACGTGGTATACATAGACTTCAGTAAAGCCTTTGATATGGTCCCACATGGTAGGCTGTTGGAGAAAATGCAGAGGCGTGGAATTGAGGGTGATTTAGCAGTTTGGATTAGAAAGTGGCTTTCTGAAAGAAAGCAGCGAGTGGTGGTTGATGGAAAATATTCAGCCTGGAGTCCGGTTACTAGTGGTGTGCCACAAGGATCTGTTTTGGGACCACTGCTGTTTGTCATTTTTATAAATGAGTTGACGCAAGCATAGGTGGATGGTTTGGAAATTTGCAGATGACACTAAAGTCGATGGAGTAGTGGACAGTTTGGAAGAATGTTACAGGTTGCAGGGGGACTTGGATAAACTGCAGAATTGGGCTGAGAGGTGCCAAATGGAGTTCAATGCAGCTAAATGTGAGGTGATGCACTTTGGCAAGAATAACAGGAAGGCAGAGTACTGGGTCAATGGAAAGATTCTTGGTAGTGTGGATGTGCAGAGGGATCCTGGAGTCCATGTACATAGATCCCTGCAAGTTGCCACCCAGGTTGATATTGCAGTTAACGAGGCATACGGTGTGTTAGGTTTCATTGGGAGAGATATTGAGTTCCGGACCCGCAATATCATGCTGAAACTATACAAAACGCTAGTGTGGCCTCACTTGGAATATTGCGTACAGTTCTGGTCGCCATATTTCGGGAAGGATGTGCAAGCATTGGAAAAGGTGCAGAGGAGATTTACCAGGGTGTTGCCTAGTCTGGAGCAAAGC
This sequence comes from Chiloscyllium plagiosum, assembly GCF_037043375.1. Taxonomy (NCBI): domain Eukaryota; kingdom Metazoa; phylum Chordata; class Chondrichthyes; order Orectolobiformes; family Hemiscylliidae; genus Chiloscyllium; species Chiloscyllium plagiosum. The sequence goes on along the minus strand of NW_028270139.1, from coordinate 63,994,083 downwards.
TCTTATGAGGAATGGCTGAAAGACATCTGTTCTCATTGGAAAGACAAAGGCTAAGAGGGGATTTGATAGAGACATACAAGATGATCAGAGGATTAGATAGGGTAGACAGTGAAAGTCTTTTTCCTAGGATGATGACATCAGCTTGTATGAGAGGGCACAACTACAAATTGAGGGGTGATAGATTTAAGACAGATGTCAGAGGCAGATTCTTTACGCAGAGAGTGGCAAGGGCGTGGAATGCCCTACCTGCCAATGTAGTTAACTCAGCCACATTAGGGAGATTTAAACAATCCTTGGATAAGTGCATGGATGATGATGGGATAGTGTTGGGGAATGAGCTGAGAATAGTTCACAGGTCAGCGCAACATTTGAGGGCCGAATGGCCTGTTCTGCACTGTATTATTCTACGTTCTATGTTCTAATCTGATAAGCCTTAACTCCACTTTCCTGCCTTTTCCTCATATCCTTTAATTCCCTTTCTGATTGAAGATCTATGTCAGCCTTGAACAAGTTTGATGACACAGCCTCAACTGCTCTCTGTGGTAAAGAATTCCACAGATTCACTGCCCTCAGGGAAGAAATCCCTCCTCATCTCGGTCTTAAATGTGCAACCCTTTATTCTAAGATTATTCCCTCTGGTTCTTGACTCCATAGATGCAGAAACCTTGCCCCATCTACCCTGTCAAGTTTCCTAAGAATCCTGTTTGTTTCAATAAGGTAATCTCTCATTATTCTAAACTCTAATGAGCACAAGCCCAATGTACTCAGCCTCTCCACATTGGACAGTCCCTCCATACTCAGGATCAACCTGATGAACTTGCCTCCGGATGCTTGCTTTTGGTGATTCATGAGCGAGGACTTCCAAATCCTTCTGTGCTGTTGATTGCTGTGGTCTTACACTATTAAATAATATTCAGCTCCTCTATTCTTCCTGTCAAAGTGCATTAACTCACATATTTCCTCATTTTTTTCATCTGACAAGTTTTTGCCTACTTGTTTAATACGACTATATCCTGCTGTAGACTCTGAGCTTTCCCACCTATTTTCATGTCACCTGCAAACTTGGCTCATCCAATGCATTAATATATAATGTAAATAATTCTGGGCTGGGTATTGATCTCTGTAGCATGCCACACAAGGTACAGATTACCATTCTGAACATGTCCCTGACCTAACACTCCCTCTATTAGTTAGCCAATCCCCAAACCGTGTTAATATACGCCCTCTAATACCATAGGTTCCTGTCTCATTAAGTAGCCTAAGGTGTGGCACCTTATCAAACATCTTCTGAAAAAGGTATCAGAAGAGATTGATAAGTTAGTTAGGAAGCAATATGGACATGCTTTCCTTTATTATGGGATGGGCAGTAAATGCTGAACAAGCCTGCAACAAACACATCCAGTAAATGAATAAAACAAAAAAGTTAGCCAAACGAGCAAGGAAACTATGCTGGAACACAGCATATTGTTCTGGTCACTGCATCATAGGAAAGATGCGACTGCAGTGGAGGATGCAGAAGAGATTTGCAAGGATGTTGTAATATTGAAAATATTAGCAAAGCTTAAAGATTGATGGGCTTTGGTTGTTGTCATTGGAACAGGAGGAAGATGCAGGGTGAATATTGATAAGCATCACACAAGAGTCCAAGATCAAGAGTCATAGATTTAAAATAATTGGTAGGATGATTAAAGGGGAAATAAGGAAACTTTTCTTTTCCCCCCAAGAGGGAGGCAGGAATCTGGAACTCACTAACTTAAAAAGGTGGTAAAGGTAGAAACTCTCAGTACCTTTAAGAAGTGCTTGGAGGTCTATAGAAACAGATGCAAAAAGGTCAGGTTAAGCTGGATGTTTCTGTCATGGGTATGACAGGCTGAGCAGCCTCCTTCACTCATGCACATTTTTATTTCACTGATCTCTGAACTCCCCAATTAGAAAACCATCTCTTCAGCAAACTGGCATCTCTGGAATCTCTTTTCAGAGAAAAATAAAGGGGTTTCTCAAAACAATAGAAAATGCTGAAGACAAACTAGCTGAATGGGAGAGGGGAAAAAAACATTTTGGGTGGGCCCTACCTCATACACTGTCAAGATAAGAGAAACCCCATGTTGACCCCACCTTTTATTTTTTCCTTGTTGTGGGGAAGCACCTGCCCTCCAGTTTGCACTTCCACATAACAGCTACAACTGCGACTACAATTTCATCATGGGGTGAACCATCTGCATGAACCACATCCTATTGTGGCACTGCGATGAATTCATTCATTGTTACATACCATTGGTTCAGTCACACCTTAGAACATGGAACATAGAACAGTACAGCACAGGCCTTTTGGCTTCCTGATTCTAAACACTGCATTTGTAGTATTTACATTGCTTTAGATATTATTTTTTTAAAACTTCAACAGACTGAAAACACAACTGAGGATTGAATATATCAGTATTACCAACTTCACTCAGAAACTAAAAAGGTCTACTAAGAACGCCTGGCACAGCAGATTAATATATTTTTGCTTCAAATTTTATTTATTCATTTCTACCTACCACATATTATCTGGATACTCACTTGAGTAACTAACAGTGTGAAAATCTACATCAGGAGCCTCATTCAGCAAAGTTCTTGTTGCAAAACTTGCTGAGCAGAAAATTCACATGGTAAAGTGACAGCATGCTTACCATAGCAAAGCTTTTAACATGATCTGACATTTTCCCCCAGATTGATAGCACACTTAAAATCTGAAATTAAATTTGCCATTTACACACAAATACACAATAACTACTCTGGTTCCTACAGGAACAACGCGGAACATGCACTTCAGAGGTTGATGAATTCCCTGATACCTTTAGTGCATCTTTTGTAGTACAGCCTTAGGCGTCACATTTGACACAGGCTCTGTCCTTGCATATTCAGTTAGTTTGTGCCAGAATGATAAATTACGTGAGCCAAAACATGACATTTGGTGCAAATACATTTGTGTAGGAATTCAAAAATTAGCAAACTCGCTCCGTATTGCAAATTCATTTTTAATTAGACAAGGTTTCAACTTGGTTTTAATTTTCATCTACTCAGGCTGTAAAAGTTGTAAAACATCTTGGCCTTCTACTAAGCTCCTTAGTTTTCCAATTTTATAACAATGGTTACAAAGAAGGTTGGGAATTCCTTGTGATACATAGTCAAAACCTACCATGTTTTGAGCAGAATGCATTTCATCAGCACACCAATCAGGAAATGAGTTCTCTCATATAAGTGCAATTCTAACCGCTGGGTTTCAAGTCCCTGTTTCTGATATGAGAAAATGTACTTGCATCTGTAAAGGTTCTATTAAAGGGGTATTTTATTCCTCAGAGGAACAGAACATTCTCATTACTCAACCTGTACTTTCTCAGTAGCTTGGTACTCAAGAATAATCTGGAAAACTATGGAAGGTATCTCACTTGGCAAATGCTAATTCTCTGTTATACCAATGTACAGCTCATGCTAATATACTGTTCACTCATTAGTAAGGTCATCATAACCAATAAATGTGAAGAGAAAATGGGGACCTCTGGTCTTCTACTCTGTGGAGATGTGCATGCCAAAACAATTCACCAGTCTAAAACTGTGTATACTGGCATCAAAGAAAGCCAAAGACATTTTTTGAAAAAAAAAGTTTCTCTTTATTGAGTATGAAAACATGAAAATTGATGGACAGCAAATGTCCATTGAGTCTAACCCAAGTCACGGGGCTTGGATCATCATGACTGAGCACTTTGCCTTCTCTAAAGCCATATTATTTCTTAGAAAAGAACACAAGACCAATAAAGCAAAAGCGAAAAGTCTCTTTCAGACTTCCTAGAGCAATAAAAACCAGCCCACCTAATCATATTGCTAACACAAACTACTGTTATTTACTTACCTATGAAGTGATGGAATCTCAGTCCCAGAACCAGTCCAATTCCCAATTAAAGACATGTAGAGTGTCAACACATATCACACAAATCAGCAAAACATCTCAAAGACACCCTACCCTCTGGGAAAAGAAAATGACCGATGTATAGCGTTTTCCTACTTTGATGTTATTCAATTGCATGAACTCTGGCCTTCCCACCTCTTAAACTGAGCATAACCATCAAATGGACATGCAATCTAGCTTTTTCATTGTTTGGCTCTAGTAGGACATGTCTAAGTCTACAATATCAATAAGTGTGGCGTTGGAAGAGGCACAGCAGGACAGGCAGCATCTGAGTTGAAGTTTCGGGCATTAGTCCAATGAAGGGCTAATTGGCTGGAACATCAACTCTCCTGCTCTGCGGATGCTACCTGACCTGCTGTGCTTTTTCCAGTGCCACGCTTTTCAATTCTGACTCTCCAGCATCAGCAGTCCTCACTTTCTCCCACATCTACAATATTCCAAATAAAATAGATCTAGATTTTTAAACCTAAATGAATAACCAGATATGATTTGAAGTGAGAGAAGCTTACTTAGCACAGATTGTACACATTTCATTTCAAAAACTGCCAAGAACTGTGAATAAAGTGTACGCTTACCAAGATCAATAAGTATTGCATGCTGGTGAGATGTTAACTGCTTTAACAGTTCTTCGTATGGAGTATCCTTTGGTTGTTGTTTTATGGGTAAACGATATCTCAGCTGGTGTTGTTCAGCTAGAAGTTTCCATATTTCACCACGGTGTTGGCGGGGTACACCTGTAAAAAATTATTAAATATTTCATTACAAAAATGTTAAGTGCTTCAAATGATTTTGATTATTAAATCAGGACTTTGGTGCAATGCTGAGAATTCAAATCAGCAATACAATGTTGAATTAGGACGTCTCTTTACTGTTGGAACTATCATCCACACAACAGTGGGACTTAGCTTACTGTGTGTGTGTCGGAGGACTGGCCAGAGCATTGTTTTTAGGAGTTATAAATTGAGGCAAATTGTAACTTCAATCTATTCTCCAAATTAGAAGCATTTGCAGACAAGGATGCATTTTTGTGGACAAAAGTTTACACTCCTACTTATTGATTGACATTTCTGACCAAATTTAAGGAAGAAACCTGGAAACCTATAAACATCAAATTGGAACGCACCTATGCTGTAGTTTTCAAAGCACAAAGCAGCATGTCGAGTCAGTTCAAGGACTAAGCAAAAATCAACACATCAGACCTGTGACCACACAATTGGTCAACATGATATGTTTCAAGAAATGTCTTTGAGGAAGGGGGAGATGGGGAGATGCTGAAGACTTTTATTGAAAAACGTATTAAGCAGTAAGTGCTTCTCAGCAAAAGGAGTTATCACAGAAGAGCAATTAAAACTTCAAATTTGGCAGTAAACAACATGTTTGAAAATTATAACATGGGCAATCAATTCTCAATGTCCATCACTATCATTGTCTGATTCTAAAAACGTGGATGACACATCTGCTGGGATTTGTGATGTGTGTCGCTCACCAGGAATCACAGTAGGGCAATCCGATAGGCATAAGTCATTGTGGCAGTGAGGACAAGTGCTTCCATGATGAAGGGAGGATTCTTGAGCCATGGTTAAGACCACATGAAATTGGAGCACGAGTAGACAGTTCAGCCCCTTGGGCCTGCTCCACTATTCATTAGGATCATGGCCAGCCTGACATCTCTCACAGCCACTTTCTTGCAACTTTGATTCTTCTATTGATCACAAATCTATCTCAGCATTAAATATATACAAGGATTTTGCTCACACAGCTCCATCTGGCAAGGAGTTCCAAAGACTTACAATGCTCTAAGAGAAGAAATTCCTCCTCATCTCAGTCTTTCTTCTAAAACCATGACCTCTGGTCCTAGACTCTTCCAAGAGGAGAAACATCTTTTCAGCATTTACCTTGTCAGGCCCCTAAAGAATCCTAACAGCTTCAATAAGCTCACCTCTCATTCTTCTAAACTCCACAGAGTAGAGCACCAATCTGTTGGGCTTTTGTTCATAACACAATCCCAGCATTCTCAGCATTATCCTAGCAAATCTTCACTCAACTGTCTCCAGTGAAACAATATTTTTCTATAATAAGGGGACAAAAACTGCTCACAGTACTCCAGATGTGGTCTCATCAACACTTTTTACAGTTGCAGTAAGATGTTTGTACTTTTATACTCCAACCTCTTTGAAATAAGAGCCAATATTCCATTTGCCTTCCGGTTTACCTGCTGCATCTGGTTTTTTCTACTTAGTCTTTTGTCCTCTGTTTCAAAATTAACTTCATATTTGCCCACATTATACTCCATTCATCAACTTTTGCCCATCTACTGTACTAAGACTTCAATATCTCTCTGAATGAATCCCTCTCGCAACCTGCCTTTTCACTTATTTTAGTATTGTGTACAAATTTAGCCACTTCCTTCCTCCAAGTCATATATTGTAAACAGTTACATTCCATCACTGATCCCTGTGGAACCCCTGTGGAACAGCTTACAAATCTGAAAAAGAACTCTCATTGCCACTCGCCGTTTCCTGCTTATAAGCCAACTCTCTGTCCGGATGCTGCCTGACCAGCTGTGCTTTTCCAGCACCACAATTTTTAACTCAATTCTCTGTCCATGCGAATATGCTAGCTCCAAAACTCTGGGCTTTTATGAATTAAGCTTTTGTAAGGTATCTTGTTGAAAGCCTTCTGGAAGTCTAAATAAAACACATCTGCTGGTTCTCCTCTGAGCATTCTTGAAAAACTGAAATAAGTTAGTAAGGCGATGATTTCCCTTTCATGAAGTTATGTTGATTATGCTTGGATTATGGTTTCTCTCCTTCTGCTTTGCTACACAGTTTATCCAATCAGTTTCCAGCTTGTTGGATAGGGTGTCTCCACATGCTACGCAGTTTGTGGCAAATCCCTCCCACCAACTTGGTATCAATTTGTCTCCTTTTGAATGAGGCCTCCAGTGTATTTAAACTGTTTTCTCTGTTCTCACTGAGCATGCCATTGTTGGATGTAAACAGATGACCTGGGTCAGAGGTCAATGTTTGGCATATGGATGCAGTGCACTGGAGCTAATTTTACATGATTGTAATTGTAATGCTGGAGAAATCAATATTGGTGAGGCTACTGAACTTGGTCCTCCTGTCTTCCACTTGACTTTCAGTGCCCTGTGGAGAAACTGCTGGTGAAAATTCTCCAAACATCTGTTGGGCTGATACCACAACCAACCCATTGTCAGCCACTAATGGTCCTTATTAATGCTCTTCTGTGATAACTCCTTTTGCTGAGAAGCACTTAATGTTTAACATGTTTTCCAATAAAATTCTTCAGCGTCTCCCCATCTCCCCCTTCCCCGAAGACATTTCTTGAAACATATCACTTTGACAAATTATGTGGTCAAAGGTCTGATGTGTTGATTTTTGCTTAGTTGTTGAACTGGTGAAAGGTAGTGACAACAATAGTACTGTTGGCTTCTTATGGACATTGCAATTATGAAAGGCCCGCTATCACAATTTTCAGTAAGCTGCACTGGCACAGCTCATTCTTTGCTAGATCTACTGTTTGGTGGTGACCTTTTGCAAAAGCTAAATGCCAGAATATGGAACTGTCCAATGACTTCCAACGTCTCCCTAGATGGAGCTGATGTGCGGGGTGGTTTTTGAAGACGTTCACCTTGCTGATTTTGAGTGACAGCTTATTCCACATCATGTTAATTTATGAAGCTTATCAGGCATACGAAAGACACAAAAGCAAAAATAAAACTTGCTGGAAAGGCTCAGCAGGTCTGACAACACTTGTGGAAAGAAAGCAGTGTAAATGTTTCAGGTCCAGTGACCCTTCCTCAGAACTGACTGTAGCTAGGAAAAGGTTGGTATACAGTATATGCTGCAGATGGGGTGGGAAGAAGGGGGAAAAAGAATAAACAATAGGTGGAGATAGAGCCCTGAGAGAGAGATAATCAGTTGTGCAGACAAAGGAAGGCGTAAAAGGTTAGCCTGGGGGAATGAACAGCAGCAAATGAGGACCATTAGTGGCTGACGATGGGTTGGTTGTGGTATCAGTCCATGTGATAAAGTTAAAAATTACAACACCAGGTGATAGTCCAATAGGTTTAACTGGAAGCACTAGCTTTTGGAGCGCTGCTCCTTCATCAGGTGGTTGTGGAGGACACAATTGTAAGACACAGAATTTATAGCAAAAGTTTACAGTGTGATGTCACTGAAATTATACATTGAAAAATACCTTGATTGCTTGTTAAGTCTCTCATCTGTTAGAATGACCATGATAGTTTCACTTCTTTCATATGAAAATCACAAAATGTTTTTAAAAAGTTACATTCTCAGGTTAACTGTGACAATTGGTGTCAGCGCAGATAAGATGTTGAGATATTGAAGGTGTTAGCCCCCTGTGTTCCCTGTCTGTGCCATAATGTTTAGGCTCATTCTAATCTAAAAAGTGAGTAAACAGAGTCTTACATGAATTCATGCAGTTTGAGAGCAAAGTACAATGTAACTCTGCACGTACAAATTCACTCCACAAACGTATACATGTATGTGTGCAGGTGGGGTGTGTGTGCGCGTGTGTGTGTCTGTGAGTGTGTGAGTCTGTGAGAGTGTGTGTGAGTCTGTGAGTGTCAGTCTGTGTGAGTCTGTGAGAGTCTGTGTGTGTGTGTGTGTGTGTGTGTGTGTGTGTGTGTGTGTGTGTATAAAGTCTGAGAGGATGCATGAGAGTGTGGGAGAGTGTGTGTCTGTAGGAGTGTACACAGACACACACACACGCATCCTTTCACAGACTTAGACACTTTACACTCTCTCACACACACACATACAATCACAACTCCCCACTCCAGACAGACAGACAGACAAAAAAAAACCCACATGTACACATACACATATACGTTTGTGGGGTGAATTTGTACTAGCGGAGTTACATTATACTTTGATCAAATACTGCATGAATCCATGTAAGATGCTGTTTATTCACTTTTTAGATTAGAATCAGCCTAAACATTACGGCACAGACAGGGAACACAGGGGGCTAACACCTTCAACATCTTAACATCTTAACTGGCTGACACCAATTGTTACAGTTAACCTGAGAATGTAACTTTTTTTTAAAAACATTTTGTGATTTACATATGAAAGAAGTGAAACTATCATGGTCATTCTAACAGATGAGAGACTTAACAAACAATCAAGGTATTTTTCAATGTATAATTTTAGTTACATCACACTGTAAAACGTTTGCTATAAATTCTGTGTCTTACAATTGTGTCATCCACAACCACCTGATGAAGAAGCGTCGCTCGGACTATAACCTGGTAGTGTGTGATTTTTAGCTTTGTACAACCCAGTCCAACACCAGCATCTCCAAATCATGTGATAACAAGGCCTGGTATAAGGAAAGGTTCTAGACTCTTGATGATATTCTGATCGTAGTGCTGGAGATTTGCACACAGATCTACCACTCCATTTTTCATGCATAATTTCTAGTACAATTATTAAATAGGCTTGTATGGACAATGTTAAAATTGACATGTAAAACAGGATTTGGTAGAAGTGAAAATTGTAAATCTGCTCATTTCAGTTTCTAGTTATCAATAACCCCAGCTTCCCCCCCACCCCAAATATAAAATCACAGGACTTAGGATCATTTGGCTTCTTGATCCTGATCCACCATTTGCTAAGATCTGATGCCAACAGAGATTTCTGGAGAAACTCAGCAGCATCTGTGGAGAGAGATACACAGTTAACATTTCAGGTTTATCTTGACTCTTCAGTTCTGAAGAAACATTAACTTTATTTTTTTCTCCACAGGTGCTGCCAGATCTATTAAATTTCTTCAGCATTCTGCACGTTTGGCTCAAATTTCCAGCATCTGCAGTATTTTGCTTTTATTCAAATGGCTAATCTGGCTTTAGCCTTGACTCCACTTCCCTGCCTGTTCCATAACCCTCCATTTCCATGGTTGATCAAAACATTTTGATGTACCCATCTCAAACTTACCTGATCATGGTGATAAGATAAGGGGTCAACTTGGATTCAGTGTTGAGGCCTGTCAGCAATATAAAACATTTTGCAGTCTTCCTTCACGTCAAAGGTTGATGTGTTTGCTAACTGCGCATAATAACATTACGCATAAAAAGTAAATTAAGCTTCTCCAAACAATTTTTTAACCCATTTTTTTTTCAATTCATGTTATGTCACCACATCCATCCAGATTTGAAAGACAAGGTGGCCACGACATGAAAATGGTAGGAATTAAAAGACCAAAGTGGGCACAGGGTGACCTGGTGGTAATATTACTGCGCTAGTTATCTAGAGGTCCAGGCTAATGCTGGAGAGAAGAGTTCAAAACATACCATGGATTCTAGTGGCATTTAGTTTCAATTAATAAATCTGGAAACTATCAGTAATAGTGGCCATGATGACCGGTCATTTTGCGTCCTTTACTTTTAAAAGGAGAATAAAGATGTTGCATTGGCAGTTGTGCAATGCCCTCAAACTTTTCCAGAATCTTAAAGGATATTCCTGGAAGATCATTACCAGTGCATCAACTATCTAATGGCATTGTGGGTCTACCTCCAGCATGTGGACTGCAGCAGTTCAAGGCAGGAGCTCAGCACCATCTTCAAAGGGCAACTAGGCTCAGCAACTGAAAGCTTGCCAGCCAGTGACATCCACGCCCCACATAAATAAGTTTTTAAAAAGTCATATAGATATATCTTAAACACATGTTCCAGTATCACTAGTTCAAGAGATGATCCATTCTGCATTCAAACTCTAACATAAAAAGAGAAAATAATCGCTGATTCTAAATATAGCAGCACAACCCAAAAAGTGATTGCATTGATTAACACAATCAAACAGCCATTGGATACAGACTCAGTAGGTGATTTTATAGTAAGCCTGGTATTGGGAAACAATGGCAATCAGACCGGTGTGTGCCATTCTCCTATATTTATACTTCTATGTCACTGAGGGCAATGAGAGTTACAATGCAGAAATTATCAGTATAAGTTTGTTTCAAATGCTGAGTTCTGTTTCAGTTTCAAATCAAAATATTCACTTTTGAAAAAAAAGTTGACACAAAAGCCAAAGAAGTTGCTTCTGCAGCACACTAGAACGTTCACATCAAACATGATTTGGAGATGCCGGTGTTGGACTGGGATGTACATAGTTAAAAATCACACAACACCAGGTTATAGTCCAACAGGTTTATTTGGAAGCACTAGCTTTTGGAGTGTCGCTCCTTCATTATCACCTGAAGGAGTGATGCTCCGAAAGCTAGTGTGCTTCCAATTAAACCTGTTGGATTATAACCTGGTGTTGTGCAATTTTTAATTTTGTACACCTCAAACATGGCACAGCAGATAATTTATATTTCCAGGTGAAACTGCGAATTTGTTCCCTTTGTATTTTGACATCAAGCATGGTGTATACTTTGGAATTTTGCTCTATCTCCAATCATAGTAAATATTTTGGGCAAGAAGTGTCCTTATTTATTTGATTATTTAGTTAAATTAATGCATTAGTAAAAAGTTAGAATCAATTTAGCAACTGAAAACAAAAACAAATCGCTAGAGAAGCTCAACAGGTCTGCCAGCATCTGTGGAAAGAGAGCAGAGTTAACATTTCCTGTCCAGTGACCTGTCTTCAGAAGTAGCAATGTGATAAATCTGATTGAAGGCAGGAATTATTAAATAAACAAATCACTACAGGCAAACACTGCTGTCTCTTCACCCAGTTCCCAAGATCTCCAGCACCAGACAAGCAAAGTGTGCGTCCCATGTTTAACTGGCACTGTCTGCACTTGGGTTTGTTTCGACACAGCTGGATTTGGGCACCAGCAAGAAAGTGCCAAAGCAGATTGACACAGTCCCAAATATTTTCCATCCTTGCCCACCTCAGATTTTCTGAGTTTGGTGGTGGAGGGGCAGGATAGAAAAGGGGAAGAGGGATGCAGGAGAGATGTTTAAACCGGAGTTTTTCAACATAACACTACACTGCAAAGTGTTAGGGGATCAACAGCAGTGCTCTCCAAATGTAAACTGATAATCTTGATTGTTCTGAGAAGTGCTAACAGCAATCACACGCTTGCAGGATATATACTTCAGTTTATGGTTTATAATCAAAGCAGAAAATAAATACAAGAAAGTAACAGCAGTATTGCAACAAACAACTGAGGATGCTGGTAATCTGAAAAAAGAAAAACAAAGTGCTGTAGATGTCATGTTAGAGTTCAAAATGTAAACTGGTTTCCCTTTCCACAGATGTGCAGACCTGCTGAGTTTCTCCAGCACTTGGTTTTTATTAAACACAGCCAACAAAAAGCTAAATCAAAACTGTCAAATGTCAAACTCATTACATGGAAATGAAAAAAAAGCACAAGGCAAAGATCACATGTGAAACGTTTCTGTCTAAGTACATTTAAAGAGGTAAATTTGCAACATGTTAAAAAGAAAACTGGAAATCAAACAAGTTTAAAACTAAATTCCAAAGTAGCAACATGTTCTTCTTCTTCTGAGGAGGAGGAGGAAATTCACACCTTTTTCTTAAATTAGAAATCCATGGTGCCAAAGTACAGTGAGCATCACTACTGAGTACTCCAATCTATTACTATGGGAACGGAGAACCAACCTTCTCTTCAATTATCCATGTGGCACATGCAATTTATTGAGTGAAGATGACACAGGACATCAGCACTTCAGATTTTTTTGATTTTTGACTTGTGGAAAACCTGGCTGTAGTAATCTTGCTTATATTTGTAATAGTTTAAATGAGACTGTGGTGAACAGAGTTAGTGGGTACCAAAACATTCTTTGTGGTTCCATCTTTCCCATATCAGAATTGCCTTTCACTCTGCTGTGGTTGCATGTTCAAGCACTGGAGGTCAACTTAATAACCATGTGTGCAAAGTTTAGCATTGCTGCCACCTAATGTTGTGATGTGTCATTACCAAAGCTTTGGCATTCCCATCTTCAAAAAGAAAACAAGCTTTATAGATCAGTTAAAATTGAAGGAAGGAAACATTAAGTTAGGAATAAGGAGAAGGAATCTCACAACCCAGCCTCCTACAGGAAATAAACACTTTCAAATCCATACTCCATGATCTTTCCCCTCCCATTTCAGATATTCACCAGTCCTACACACGCCTGTGATATTTGCACTCCCCCAGTTCTGGCCAATTGCAATACACTCAGCACCACCTTCAGCTCCTGGAAGCCCAGGTCTGAAATTCTGTTTGAAAACCTCATTGCTGCTTTAAAATACACTTTAACCTGCATTCCTTTGCAACCTGACTGCACCGTAATATTCTGTGATGGTGAAATTGCTGCAGTAGCATCCCAGGTTCCCGGATGGAACCACAAAGAATGTTTTGGTACCCACTAACTCTGTTCACCAGTCTCATTTAAACTATTACAAATATAAGCAAGATTACTACAGCCAGGTTTTCCACAAGTCAAAAATCAAAAAAAATCTGAAGAAAAAAAAGTGCCGACGTCCTGTGTCATCTTCACTCAATAAATTGAATGTGCCGCATGGATAATTGAAGAGAAGGTTGGTTCTCCATAGATTGGAGAACAGTGATAGATTGGAGTACTCAGTAGTGATGCTCATTGCACTTTGGCAACATGGATTTCTAATTTAAGAAAAAGGTGTGAATTTCCTCCTCCTCCTCCTCCTCCTCCTCAGAAGAAGAGGAGCAACAACATGTTGTTACTTTGGAATTTAGCTTTCAACTTATTTGATTTCCAGTTTTCTTTTTAACGTGTTGCAAATTTACCTCTTTAAATGTAGTTAGACAGAAACATTTCACATGTGATCTTTGCCTTGTGCTTTTTTTTTCATTTCCATGTAATGAGTTTGACATTTGACAGTTTTGATTTAGCATTTACGCTGGCTGTGTTTAATAAAAACCAAGTGCTAGAGAAACTCAGCAGGTCTGCACATCTGTGGAAAGAGAAATCAGTTTATATTTTGACTCTAACATATATTTTAAGAGATTGTGCCATTTGAACACACCCAAAATAAATCTCTTAAAATTTGAATCTTCCTCTATTATGAGTGAAAATACAAAAAATGTTTTCAAGGCACATTTCTGTAGGAAATGTCAACCAAATTAAGTAAATTTGACCAATAGCAAAATGTCCATTTGTGGCAGTTATTCCTAATTTAAATACATATTAGAATAATAATTATGAAGCACTGAACAACTCCTTTAGAGCACTTAACTAGTTTCACATAATTCTTATACAGGACAAAAAACATATTTCAGGTATTGCAGATGATAACAACCAGGTCGGATTTACCAGGCTGGGTTCATACTCTACCAATGTGGAAGAACTTTGTTGAGATTAGGATGTTAAAACAAGTAATATTTTTGAGCTCTGCAGTCAAAAATCAATGGAATCAAACATGATGAGGTGACTTGATCCTCTAACACAAGGTCTTTTCTGTCCCTTACTTCCCTGTCACTACCACTCTCCACATTAAACACACATTTAAATTCTTATAACCAACTGGAACGCTGTGTGTTGGGATAAGAACATATTCTTCTCAATATGTCAATGATCACCACTCTGTCTCCATTTTGAACATGGGCCCCTTACCAACTTATCTCTGTTATTTTACCCAGGGCAGGTACTGAATGTGGAAACTCTGCTGCTTTAACTCAGGTCTGGGCTCGTCTTTGATGAGACAGGTTGCAATCTCAACTGGGGCTGCTGGGTCTACAGGAGTGCTGGCCATCCAATTGGCCAGCAGCTCAATGAGGTGGGACTTGCTTCCACAATGGGGTGTCCCCTCACCGTAACAACGCTCTTGCTGTTAAGTTGTTAAGGGGCAGCTGTCACAATGGTGGATAGGCTCACCACCAGATATCAAGGGTCACGTTACCCTATAAAATTCAGAGGGTGCATGCACTAAACAATGGAGATTTTCCATGTACACACATTGACGAGGAACCACACCTTGATGTTTTAATTAATCTTGAGTAGGCTTTGTAATATTTTTAACTGATCGAAACCTCACAGTAATAAGTCAAACTATCTCGTCTCGAAAATCTCAAGTAGTAAACACAGTGAAACCAAGTCATTCAGACTAGACATGTCCTTGGTTTGATCCCTTGTTAAGGCGAAGACATGAAAATTGGTTTCCAAGCTGAAAGAAAACCACTTGATGGTAGTTATTCAACAAAACCTGCACCAGGACTGCATACATATAAATGTTAGGGGATGACAGGATCAGTTTCCCTGCCACTCTGCACCCCAAAACTATCAATCACACTCACTGATGGCTGGTGTTTTGGGTAAGATACAACAGGATTATCAGCCGTGGAATCACACTTCAGAATAAGTCATTGTTTTTAAAAGATGAAAATCAGGAAGAGAACCAAAGCACTATTCTTATCATCTTCATTTTGAAAAGCAAACACAGTGGGCTAGAAATCAAAAGGGACAGTTGAAACATGATTTACATTTGAGAATATTAACACTGTGCTTTTTATTAATGTGCACAGACATTTTAGTGATCCCTAAACTTCTCACACACTGTACTAATTCCAAAATGTTCTATGGATGGTCCCAGTTTTGCTTTGGTTGATTAAACGATCCATTCACTTCAGGGTCCTTTTCCCAAAAGGAAGTGGAATACTTCAGCTGATGAACCGGCTGCTGCCCAGCAATTACCTCAAACACTCGGCTCTTTCTCCTGAACAGCACTGCCATTAGTCTATCCACCCAGTCCTCTGCAATTGGAAGGAACTTGGACAAAAGGGAAAAACACTTGTACGGCATACCGGTGCTTAAGCAGCTTTGGAATTAAAAAAATATTCGCCAGTTTCCTATTGTCAAACCAAACAATTGCAACATCCATGTACGCTCACACAAGGATCTAAAACGGTCAGGCAAGCTCGTAACCACAATTTATTTAGCTACAACTGTGTTTCATTTTTGTTGCTGTCATTGCTCTTGTAGCAAGATTGCAAAGTAGAAGTCAGCTGTTAGTTTTTGAAAATCTGTCAGAAATCAGTTCACGTTTTTTTGCAATTGTATCATAACACAAAGCAACAAGTTAGCCACCTGTTTGCCATTATCAATGAGGAAGAATGTGCTGTTAGGGAAACAGTGTAATGAGTGTTTTGAATGAAGTCAATTCTCTCAACAAATCTTTTGAAAATATTGAACAGTTGCATTAAAGCACAAAAACAGGCCTCTGACGTTATGGGAGTGTCATGCCCAAAGGGAAATTCAAATTAAAAAAAAAAACCTGATAAGAAACAACAAGGGATAATTGCATCAAAGTCAAACCAAAACAGAATGCAAAACAATTTTGCTCTGCTGCAGTTCTGACCACTTTTTTATGACTTTCAGTGATCCCAATCCAATTCACCTACAGCTATAGAAATAGATAAGGAAACTTATCATGTTCATGTCCGCCACTCCATTCGTGCACAATCGCGGTAGTGACACTGGCAGTGATGCATGGTACAGAACAGTCACCCTTGCTCACTGGACATTGCTAATTCTCACTTGCAGCAACTCCACAGGCATTGGTAGCACTGCCACACCTCATTTTGGTGCCAACCTTCAACCAGAGACCATCAGCAAGCCAACTGGCCACAGATGGCATCAGAATTAAATCTTGCCCTGTCTTCAGTTAACATCCACAAGGCATGAAAAATGAAGATGTGATGAAACCGGTTCATTCACATTTCCAAAAGCGCACACACTCATTTATGCTACATGCTTCCATGACTATAGTAAAAGCAGAGGGTTGGGATCTTTGTAAAAACTGAAGCCACAAATATCTCACTGGATACTAGTTGAGTGACAATGAAATGGTGATAGGAAGGTTGGCTTATGAAACAGAGAATAATAATACCAATGCAGTCGGGTGTGCTCATCTAAGGTTGCTGCAATTTGGAGTGTGAGATAGTACACTTGGGAAGTTAAGGGATACATATTAAATAGTAAGATACTGAGAACTGTAAAGAAAGAGGGGTACATTGGCGATCATAAGATCCAGAATTGACTAAGTAGGTAGATAATCTGGTTAAGAAACACATGGGAAACCTGCTTTTATTAATCAGGACGCAGAATATTCAAGGAAGAAGAGTGAAGCTGTCTAAAATACTAGTTAGAAATGAGAGTAGTGTGTCTGGATCTGATCATACTACGGCAAAGATGTGATTACACCAGAGAGATAGCAGGAGAGTTGTGAGGAAGTTGCCTGGCCTGTAGAATTTTACATGAGGAAAGAACTAAACAGGCTGTTTGTTCTCTTTGGGACTGAAGTCTGAGGGTCATCTGAACTAAAGTGAAATAAAATGATGAGGGCCTATATAAAGTGCCAAGAAAATCCCTATCTCTCTCGATGAGGAGTAAATACCCTCCGATTAAGTAGAAGGTTCATCAGGGATTTCAGAGAAAAGTATTTTGACCCAGACAGTGGTGAGGATCTGAAACTCAATGTTCAATTTGTGGCAAAGATGGAATCCTGATAGCATTTAAAAGGTACTCAGACTTGAATTTGAAGTTCTGAAGCCAACAAGGACAGAAACTTTATAGTTGGAATGCAGGATATAGCTGGATGGCTACTTGTCAGCTGCTAGAAAAATGACAGGCCAAATAGCTTCCTTCCATACTGTAAATTCCTATGATTCTAGGAAGGACTGTTGTTTTGCATTTGGCTTTGTTTTGCCTAACCTGGCACCACTTGATGCATACAATACTTGTCCAAAATGGAAAATGCTTTACTCCCTGGCAATGGCAATCCTCACTTTGATGATCAACACATGAACACAAGAAAGCAGGCTTTCATGTTCAGATCAATGCAGCAAGCAAATATTCTGAAAATTAGCTGCATTCCAAATTGCCAAAAAGGAACATCTCAAAATGCTGTCTGCAGAACTTGTGATATTGTGATGTACTGTCCATTAAATTTCACCCTGTATTATAGGCAGCCGTTAATATCTTCATTATAATTCAACTAGGAGTTACCCTCCATTCACTATAGCCATTTCACTCATAGGAGAAAAGCAACTATTAATAGAAATAGCTTTGCATAGTGAACACAAATAAAGAGGTGACGAGATGGATTATTGTTGTTTGCAACAGAGGTTCATTGGACTTTACGAATGTTAGTACCTTTCTGGGATCTGGCATTGACGTGGGTCGGATGGGAAACTTCAATAATGCTTGAACAAAATTAAGGAAATCATGCTCACCATAAGCAAAAGGAGAATTGTAAGAGTTGGAATGTTTTTCCCATTGACAGAATAGGTCTCCGTAAGCTGGAGGAGCATCATGTAATGGCCCCTCACCATCTCCTGGTAGCTAGGCCCTGCATTCTACCCCAATGCATAAACAAACCTGGTTTCAGGCAATGTAGCCGGGTGAGCGATGCAATGGGTGACTGAAACTTCAACTCCAAAAATCTGGAGATTCTGTGTCAAAAGGAATTCCACTATCTTTACATTCTATACAATAGTTAAAATGAATCTGAATTTGGTACCACTAAATGATTCCAACAAGAACCTCATTATTCCGATTAATTAATGAAGCTTATTACATCCACTGTTGATTTGGTAAGTAATAAATACTGGTTACTCACCTTGACCCATAGCTACATGAATAGTCTCCATGTCAAATTTAACTGTTGACCTTGTAGGCACATTGAGCATCTTCTCCCAAACCAGAGTCACTTCTTTCAGACATAAAGTGATTTCCTCATAATCCAGCTTCAGGCGCTTGTTCTGCAGGTCACTTTCTGATGCTACAAAGTAAAAACAGAAGTATTTTATACCTCGTCATGAAGACCACTTTCAGACCACCCAACAAGATTTTGACAGCAATCCTTTCTCCGGGCTTTGGAGGAATGAGCAGAAACTGTTAGCCTTGCCAGAGATGTGCAAAAAGTGTTAGACTGAGCAACCAGATTCTTTCCAACTGTTTGGAACCATAAGCCCTGCCAGCCCCCACTGCTCATTCAAATGGACTTTTATAATGTGCAATCCGAGACTGAGTTTTGGTTAGCATGATGTGCAAGCTTCCTCAGGTTTCAAGCCAACAAGCACACATACTATTCCAAATACTTACTCAAAAATGTCACTTGCTTGCCACCTTCCAGCAGGCTGCCTCCAACATGACCTCCTTTATCTCCAACAGGAAACATACCCCGCACATTGAACCTGACAGGGCCATCACCCCATCTCCCACACTTCAGGCCATAAGACCATCTGGCCCCTCAAGCCTGCTCTGTCATTCAATAGGATCATCGCTGATGTGAGATTTTTCACTCCCCTTTCCTGTATTTTCCCCATAACTTTTGATTTCCTTAATGGTCAATCAATTACTTATCTCAGCCTTAAATAGACACAAGGACTCAGCCCTCTGTGGAAGGAATGCCAAAGGCAATCAACCCTCAGAGAAGAAATTCTCCCCATCTTAGTCCTAAATTGCAGCCTCTTTATTCTGAGACTGTGCCCTCTGGTCCCAGACTCTCCCTCGAGGTGAAACATTCTTCAACATTTACCCTCTTGAGCTTCGATAATCCTATATGTTTCAATGCCATCACCCCTCACAATTTTCTAAACTCCAGTGAGTAAAGTCCCACCTACATTCGGGACACCATCCGTGCCCTTCACCTTCAAGACTTTCATTTCCCTGGTCCCATACACCTTACCTTCACCATGAACATCCAGTCCCTGTACACATCTATCCACCACAAAGGTCTCCAAGCCCTCCGTTTCTTCCTCTCATGCCGTCCCAACTAGTACCCTTCCACCGACACGCTCATCCGTCTGGCTGAACTGATCCTCAGCTTTAACTACTTCTCCTTCCAATCCTCCCACTTCCTCCAAACCAAAGGGGCAGCCATGGGCACGCGCAAGGGCTCCAGCTACGCCTGCCTCTTTGTCGGGTATGTGGCCATCCATCTTCTGCAGCTACACTGGCACCATCCCCCACCTGTTCCTCTGCTACATCAATGACCATTGGCGCTACCATATGCTCCCGTGAGGAGGTTGAACAGATCATCAACTTCACTAACACCTTTCACCCCAACCTCAAATTCACCTGGACCATCTCAGACACCTCTCTCCCCTCCCCAGACCTATCTACCTTCATCTCTGGTGACTGACTAACCATGGATATCTACTATAAACCCACAGACTCCCACAACGACCAGCTATCCTTAGTAGCCACACACGCAGATGACAAGCAACATGAGTTCGACTGGGACAACACTACTATTATAGGACAAGCCAAACAGAGAACAGCCAGGGAATTCCTAGAGGCATGGCACTCATCCACAAACTCCATCAACAAACACATCGACCTGGACCCAATATACCGGCCACTGCAGCGGACAGCTGGAACTGACAACCGGAAGCGGCAGAGGCAAACCACTATACATGCCGGAGGAAACAACACAGAAGCGCTTCACAGGAGGCTCCCAAGCACTGAGGATGTCACCGAGACATGGGACGAAACGTCTGCAACACAAATTCCCAGCTCGGAAACAGAACCACAATAACACATCATGAAAACCATTTAATTAATCTAGCCAGTTATTTTACACATTCTTTAATTGTGTTATTTTGTCTGTCTAGCTTTCGTATGAACATAGAACATAGAACAATACAGCGCAGAACAAGCTCTTCGGCCCTCGATGTTGCACCAAACTGTGAACTCATCTAAGCTCATTCCCCAACACTATCCCATCATCATCCATGTGCTTATTGAAGGATTTCTTAAATCTCCCTAATGTGGCTGAATTAACTACATTGGTAGGTACGGCATTCCATGCCCTTAACACTCTCTGCGTAAAGAACCTGCCTCTGACATCTGTCTTAAATCTATCACCCCTCAATTTGTAGTTATGCCCCCTCATACAAGCTGATGTCATCATCCTAGGAAACAGACTTTCACTGTCTACCCTATCTAATCCTCTGGTAATCTTGTATGTCTCTATCAAATCCCCTCTTAACCTTTGTCTTTCCAATAAAAACAGACCCAAATCTCTCAGCCTTCCCTCATAAGACCTTCCCTCCAGACCAGGCAACACCCTGGTAAATCTCCTCTGCACCTTTTCCAATGCTTCCACATCCTTCCTGAAATGAGGCGACCAGAATTGTACACAATATTCCAAGTGTGGCCGCACTAGCATTTTGTATAGTTGCAGCACTACATTACACTACTCAATCCCTTTACTAATAAAATCTAACACACCGTATTCCTTCTTAACAGCACAGTCAACCTGGGTGGCAACTTTCAGGGATCTATGTACATGGACTCCAAGATCCCTCAGCACATCCACTCTACAAAGAATCTTTTCACTGACCCAGTATTCTGCCTTCCTGTTATTCTACCCAAAGTGAATGACCTCACATTTATCTGTATTGAACTCCATTTGTCACCTCTCGGCTCAATCCTGCAGTTTATCCAAGTCCCCCTGCAACACACTGTCCACTACTCCACCGACTTTAGTGTCATCCGCAAACTTGCTAACCTATCCACCTATGTGTGTGTCTCAGTCATTTATAAAAATGACAAACAGCAGTGGTCCCAAAACAGATCCTTGTGACATACCACTAGTAACCAGACTCCAGGCTGAATATTTTCCATCAACCACCACTCGCTGCCTTCCTTCAGAAAGCCAGTTTTTAATCCAAACTGCTAAATCACACTCAATCCCATGCCTCTGAATTTTCTCCAATAGCCTACCATGTGGAACCATATCAAAGGCTATACTGAAGTCCATGTATACCACGTCAACTACCCTACCCTCATCCACATGCTTGGTCACCTTCTCAAAAACTCAAATGAGAGACATGACTGAAGGGCAGGTCAGGTCATGTGAACGAGCCTGAAAACCACGCTTGCTGGGTTTAAAACATGGACAATTAAATTACTTTGGTGGATATTTTTGCTCTACTGAAGTTATTACATTGCTAAGAGTTTTTTTCAAGTTACAGACCTGGAGTCTAATGTTGCTGATTCACAGAGATTGGGATTGGTTATTCAAAAATCTGGTTAGGAACCATCGGGGTCAATTCAGAGGGTCTTTGAAGACTTTAATCTTACTGTTTTGTGAATAGAGGAAGAAAGGCTGATTTGGTTTGGCTGTGTTGTAACAAAACAACTTAATAAAGCAAATCTTAGCAGAATGTATACACTTAATGGTAAGGTCCTACAGAGTGTTGCTGAACAAAGAGACCTTGGAGTGCAGGTGCATAGCTCCTTGGAAGTGGAGCCGCAGGTAGATAGGATAGTCAAGGAGGCGTTTGGTATGCTTTCTTTCATTGGTCAGGGTATTGAGTACAGGAGTTGGGAGGTTATGTTGCGGCTGTACAGGACATTGGTTAGGCCTCTGTTGAAATATTGCGTGCAATTCTGGTCTCCTTCTTTTCGGAAAGATGTTGTGAAACTTGAAAGGGTTCAGAAAAGATTTTCAAGGATGTTGCCAGGGTTGGAGGATTTGAGCTATAGGGAGAGGCTGAACAGGCTGGGGCTGTTTTCCCTTGAGCGTCGGAGGCTGAGGGGTGACCTTATAGAGGTTTACAAAATTATGAGGGGCATGGATAGGATAAATAGGCAAAGTCTTTTCCCTGGTGTCGGGGAGTCCAGAACTAGAGGCCATAGGTTTAGGGTGAGAGGGGAAAGATATAAAAGAGACCTACAGGGCAACTCACACAGAGGGTGGTACGTGTGTGGAATGAGCTGCCAGAGGCAGTGGTGGAAGCTGGTACAATTGCAACATTTAAGAGGCATTTGGATGGGTATATGAATAGGAAGGGTTTGGA